>NC_081398.1:12194418-12568584 GCF_030684315.1 Stegostoma tigrinum
GTAGTAAGGGATGTCCCAATAAAGCTGAAGGAAGCAGGAGTTGCAGTGGTGAGTGTGATTTTGGATGTTGGGATTACTTAAATCCTGCACAGATTTAAAATATATAATATATAATTAGGGTGGCACAGTGGCTCAGTGGTTAGCACTGCAGCCTCACAGCGCCAGGGACCCGGGTTCGATTCCAGCCTCGGGTGACTGTCTGTGTGGAGTTTGCACATTCTCTGTGTCTGTGGGTTTCCTCTGGTGCTCCGGTTTCCTCCCACAGTCCGAAGATGTGCAGGCTAGGTGGATCAACCAAGCTAAATTGCCCGTAGTGTTCAGGGGTGTGTGGGTTATGGAAGATGGGTCTGGGTGGGATGCTTCAAGGGGCGGTGTGGAATCGTTGGGTCGAAGGGCCTGTTTCCACACCGTAGGGAATCTAATCTAATCACATATGAGAAATTCAATGGATTAAATTGACAGAGGGATGACATTAGGTCTGGAGGCTCATTCTTTCCTTGGTCTGTGATGTTTCTCTGGATATCAGTAACCTAAGGCAGTTGCAACAGTATCATGTGCTCAGTTGTTCTTTATAAAACCAAGATAGATGACAAAGTGCTGCAGTATTAGCAGTACATCACAAACTTGAGTAATACAGTACTTACAATTCCAGGGGATCCAGATGATATGGACTTGTCTGAGCATCAGACTGAAACAGGAGATCAGCCTGATCCACTTCCAGCTCCAATCCTGATCAGCTGACTCCTGCTCCAGAGATGGCTGTCACTCTGAGACACACACTCTCCTGTGCTCGATTCCACATAAGAACTCTGTGTCATCAAACCGAGACAATGCCAAGCCCTCAGTGCTTGATCAGTTGTCCCCTTGCCCAGTCAGATGATCTGTCATTCACTGTGACATTCACTCAGTTTCTCTGGAAATGGGCTAACCTCGTGGTTTTAATGGAGCTTGAGCTCACATTTCACTTGCTTCGGGCCGCAGCCACTTTCCTGTCACCCCATTGACTATGTCATGACACAGCATGACCCTATGGCCAACTAGACCTTATCATATATCGATCAAAGGAGGGTCACGCCAACCGCATTGTGCTTGTTTTAATTCACATCGAGTGCACTGGAGCGGAGAAGGTTGATGGGTGACCTTAGAGAGAGTTATAAAATTATGAGAGACACAGATAAGGTGAATGTCTGGTGTCTTTTCCCTAGGCATAGGGGATTTCAAGATGAGGAGACATCCATGTAAGGTGAGAGGAGAAAGATTTTAAAAATATTTAAGAGATTTTTTTACGCAGTGAGTGGTTTGTGTGTGGAATGAAATTACGGAGGAAGTGGTATATGAGTATACATTTACAATTTTCAGAAAATATTTGGATAAGAAAATGTATGGAGGGAGATGGGCCAAGTGCAGGCAGATTGGATTTGGGATTATTGTCGGCATGGACTTTGGACAAAGGGTCAGTTTCCTTGCTGTATGGCTGTAACACTCTGTGGCTAGTACTTGTCTGTTTTAAATCACATCCAGGGCACCATGTCTGTTTAAAATCACATCTAGTCAATAATGGCTGTTTTAAATCAAATTCCTTTGGGCTGTCTCTGTTTTAATTAACACCCATTGCACTGTATCTATTTTAAATCACATCCCGTGCGCGGTCTCTGTTTGAATTAATGCCCGTTGCACTGTGTCTATTTTAAGTCACATCCAGTGCACCACGTCTGTTTACAGTCTGTTCACTGTATCTGCGTTAATTAACAGCCGGGGCATGGTGTCTATCTTAATTCATATCCAGTGCATTGAGTCTGTTTTAAATCACATCTGTACACTGTCTCTGATTTATATCACATCTCGTGAACTGTGACTGTTTTAATTCACATCCAGTGCACGGTGTTCTGTTTAATATCACTTACAGTGCACTGTGTCTGTTTTAGAGCACTTACAGGACCTGTATCCCTCTGCTTCGTTCCTAACCATTCATTGGCCCAGGTGCTTCTAGGAAGTTGCTATTGTGCCTGCTTCCCTCACCATCTCTGGCAGTGCGCTCCCAGTACTCACCACCCTTTGTGTGAAAAACCTGCCTCGCACCTCTCTTTTAAACTTTGCCCCAACTCCCCACAAATTGGACCTGTGCCCTTGAATAATTGACAGTTTTATCTTTCTTAGCTAAAACAATAAGACGACACAGTCTTCAAATTTCAATTACACTTGCCATATTTGCTGCCTACAAGTTTCTGTCAAGCACATTGATCCCATATTCATGATCTCCTTTATGTAATCAGTAACCGTTCACCTTTTCAGTAGATGTGTTATGCTCCCCCCTGAGGATGCTGCAGAAAAACACTGGAACAAAGTTATGATCTTGTGTTCCAAGATAATAAAATGTGAGGCTGGATGAACACAGCAGGCCAAGCAGCATCTCAGGAGCACAAAAGCTGACGTTTCGGGCCTAGACCCTTCATCAGAGAGGGGGATGGGGAGAGGGAACTGGAATAAATAGGGAGAGAGGGGGAGGCGGACCGAAGATGGAGAGTAAAGAAGATAGGTGGAGAGAGTATAGGTGGGGAGGTAGGGAGGGATAGGTCAGTCCAGGGAAGACGGACAGGTCAAGGAGGTGGGATGAGGTTGGTAGGTAGATGGGGGTGCGGCTTGGGGTGGGAGGAAGGGATGGGTGAGAGGAAGAACTGGTTAGGGAGGCAGAGACAGGTTGGACTGGTTTTGGGATGCAGTGGGTGGGGGGAAGAGCTGGGCTGGTTTAGGGATGCAGTAGGGGAAGGGGAGATTTTGAAACTGGTGAAGTCCACATTGATACCATTGGGCTGCAGGGTTTCCAAGCGGAATATGAGTTGCTGTTCCTGCAACCTTCGAGTGGCATCATTGTGGCAGTGCAGGAGGCTCATGATGGACATGTCATCTAGAGAATGGGAGGGGGAGTGGAAATGGTTTGCGACTGGGAGGTGCAGTTGTTTGTTGCGAACCGAGCGGAGGTGTTCTGCAAAGCGGTCTCCAAGCCTCCGCTTGGTTTCCCCAATGTAGAGGAAGCCGCACCGGGTACAGTGGATCAGTATCAATGGGTACACCGGGTACAGTATCAATGTGGACTTCACCAGCTTCAAAATCTCCCCTTCCCCCACTGCATCCCTAAACCAGCCCAGTTCGTCCCCTCACCCCACTGCACCACACAACCAGCCCAGCTCTTCCCCCCCACCCACCGCATCCCAAAACCAGTCCAACCTGTCTCTGCCTCCCTAACTGGTTCTTCCTCTCACCCATCCCTTCCTCCCACCCCAAGCCGCACCCCCATCTACCTACCAACCTCATCCCACCTCCTTGACTTGTCCGTCTTCCCTGGACTGACCTATCCCCTCCCTACCTCCCCACCTATACTCTCTCCACCTATCTTCTTTACTCTCCATCTTCGGTCCGCCTCCCCCTCTCTCCCTATTTATTCCAGTTCCCTCTCCCCATCCCCCTCTCTGATGAAGGGTCTAGGCCCGAAACGTCAGCTTTTGTGCTTCTGAGATGCTGCTTGGCCTGCTGTGTTCATCCAGCCTCTCATTTTATTATCTTGGAATTCTCCAGCGTCTGCAGTTCCCATTATCTATGATCTTGTGTTCAATTGATTTTATTTTTCATTATAGTTATTACAATTCATTGTAGTTATTATGTCTAGTCATTATCGTCATTACAATCCAATCCAGGCAACATCATCATCTCATCTGCAACCTCACCAAAGCCTCCACATCCTTCCCATTGTGTGGTGACCAGAACTGCAAACAATACGGTCCGTTCTGCTATATCGCATGTTCCTGCGACACCAGTTGGACTGTAACGCGACTGACACAATTCCTCAAATGTGAACTTGTGTTGGCTGTGACACCATACCGTTGGTGGGTGGTGGAATACACGTCGACAGAACATGGTCATTTGTGGGCCCGACAGTGTCTCTGCGCCAGCATCACGGGATCATTTCGCAGACCTTGTCCACAGCTGATCTGCAACAACTTGACATTGAGGGGGAAGTAGAAGCTGAAGATGAAGCAACATGAGAGCTTTCCATTTCAGTATTCTCTCCTGTCCTGAGAGAAATTGAGAAGCTTTCGCAGCTCTTAGAGGATGACGATTTCAGTGCAAAATGTAGCAGTGTAGCAGTTTGTGGAATAAGATCTTATTTGGCACCCTATGAACAACTTCTTCATGAAAGAAGAAGAAGATCAAGACAGTAAAATCTGGACCAGTTTATTTTTTTTTGCCTTTGACAAGCTTCCTGGCTATCGAGTATACCAGCAATTTTCATGTCGTCTGCAAAATTACTAATTGCATCACCTACACTTGTGGAACACCACTGGTCACAGAACTCCAGCCAGAAAAACACCTCTCCACAACTACTTTTGTCTCCTACGACTGAAACAATTTTGTATCCAATTTACCAACTCACCAAGGAGCATGTGCAGCTTAATCTTCTGAAATGACCTACCATAAGGGACTTTGTCAAATACTTCAGTAAAGTCCATGTAGACAACATCCACTGTTCTACCTTCATCAATGATTATTGACCCTTCCTCAAAATACCTCAGTTAAATTTTTGAGATAAGGCCTCCCCTGCACAAAACCATACTGACTATCCCTAATAAGTCCATAATTGTCTAAATGTAAGTAAATCCTGTCCCTAATAATCTTCTCCAATTCTTTCCCTGCTATTGATGTAAGACTGACTGGCTTTTCTGGATTTTCCCTGTTGCCTTTCTTAAACAAACGAACAACATTGCCTACGCTTCGGTCTTCTGGCACCTTGCCAATGGCTAAATATTTGTTGTCATCTGTAACGACAGACAAGGTACCTGATGACTGGAGAGTGGATAAACATAGAATCCCTACAGTGTGGAAGCAGGCCATTCTGCCTATCGAGTCCACACCAGCCCTCTGCAGAACATCCCATCCAGACCCATCCCATCCAAAACCTCACACTTCTCCCTTCACCTGCACATCTTTGGACTGTGGGAGGAAACCATAGCACCCAAAAAAACCCCACACAGATACAGGGAGCGTGTGCAAACTCCACACAAACAGTGGCCCGAGGGGAAATCGAACCTCGGCCCCTGACACTGTGAGGCAGCCAATCCTAACCTCTGAGCCACCAGGTCACTCCACAGAAGATTAAGATGCACATGCTCCATGGTGCTGTACAGTGAGTTGGCAAGTTGGATGCAAAATTAGCTTGGTGATAAGAGATAAAATTTAGTTGCGGAGAGGCGTTTTTCTGACTGGAGTCCTGCAACCAGCAGCTTTCCACAGCAGTCAGTGCTGGGACCTCTGTTGCTTGTAATGTACATGGATGTTACTATGGACAGGATTGACATGCAGTTGGATAGTCAGGGATAGTCAGCATGGCTTTGTGCCAGAGGAGATCTTGTCTTAAAAATCAGCTTGAGTTTTTTTGAGGAAGAGGTGAAAATGATTGATGAAGGAAGCCAACGGATGCTGTGACTTTGCTTAAGGAGGGATGCAAGGAGATGTCTGGGAATTATAAACCTGTTAGTCAGTCTTCACTGGTGGGGAAGCTGTTGGAAGTGATTCTGTAAGAGATAATGGGAACTGCGGATGCTGGAGAATCAAAGATAACAACGTGTGAAGCTGGATGAACACAGCAGGCCAAGCAGTATCTCAGGAGCACAAAAGCTGACGTTTCAGGCCGAGACCCTTCATCAGAGAGGGGGATGGGGAGAGGGAACTGGAATAAATAGGGAGAGAGGGGGAGGAGGACCAAAGATGGATAGAGGAGGAGATAGGTGAGGAGGAGAGTATAGGTGGGGAGGAATGGAGGGGATAGGTCAGTCCGGGGAGGATGAACAGCTCAAGGAGGCAGGATGAGGTTGGTAGGTGGGAAATGGAGGTGCGGCTTGAGGTGGGAGGAGGGGATAGGTGAGAGGAAGAACACGTTAGGGAGGCGGGGATGCGCTGGGCTGGTTTTGTGATGCGGTGGGGGAAGGGGAAATTTTGAAGCTTGTGAAGTCCACATTGATACTATTGGGCTGCAGGGTTCCCAAGCGGAATATGAGTTGCTGTTCCTGCAACCTTCGGGTGGCATCATTGTGGCACTGCAGGAGGCCCATGATGGACATGTCATCTGAGGAATGGGAGGGAGAGTTAAAATGATTCGCGACAGGGAGGGGCAGTCGTTTATTGCGAACTGAGCAGAGATGTTCTGCAAAGTGATCCCCAAGCCTCCGCTTGGTTTCCCCAATGTAGAGACAGGATTTATGTGCATTTGGAGAGGTAAGGAATGATTAGGGTTAGCCAGCATGGTTTTTTTGTGACGGAAATCATGTCTCATAAACATAACTGAGTTTTTTGAGGAAGGAACCAAAAAGATTGATAAGGGCAGAGTGGTAGCCATTGTTTACTTGAACTTTAGTAAAGCCTTTGAAAATATTCTGCATGGTAGACTAATTGGTAAAGTTAGATCACATGGGATTCAGGGTGAGCTTGCCAATTTGAAACATAATAAGCAGGAGACAGAGAGTGATGATGGAGGGTTGTTTCTTGGACTGGAGGCCTGTGACCAGCGGCTTTCCACAGGAATCAGTGCTGGGTTCACATTTGTTTGTAACTTACATAAACGATTTAGATAAAAATAATAGAAAGCATAATTACAACATTTGCAGATAACATACAGATTGATGACATAGTGGAGAGTGAAGAAGGCTATCTAAGATTACAAAGGGATCATGATCAGTTGGGCCAATGGGCTGAAGAATGGCAGATGGAGTATAATTTGGATAAATGTGATGTATTGCACTTTAGTAAAACAAACAAGTGTATGATTTATACAATGAAAAGTAGGGCCTTGGGTAGTTTTGTAGCGAAGAGAGACCTTGAGGCCCAGGTACATAGTTCTTTGAATTTTCCTTCATGTACAGATAGGGTGTTGAAGGCAGTGTTTAATATGCTTGCTTTCATTGCTCAAGCCTTTGAGTATAGGAACTAGGGTTGTTGAGCTGAGGTTGTTCAGGACATTGATGAAGCCTCTTCCACAGTGTTGTGTCCAATTCATGTTGCCCTGTAATTGGAAGGGTATTATTATCTGGAGATGGTTCAGGAATAATTTATCAAGATGCTGCTGGGAAAAGAGAGTTTGAGTTATAAGGAGAGGCTGGATAGGTTGGGACTATTTTCCACTGAAGTGTTGGAGTTTGAGGGCTGACCTTATATAGGATTATAAAATCATGAGAGACATAGATAAAGTGAATGGAAGGTGTATTTCCCCTAGGGTGAGGGATTTCAAGTCTCAGGGGAACATTTTTAAGGGGAGAGGATAAAGATCTAGAAAAGGCTTTAGGAGCAAGTTTCTAAACAGAGAATGGTTTGTGTGTCGAATGAACTTCCAAAAGAAGTGATGGATTTCAATGCAGTTATAATGCTTAAAAAGATATTTGGATAAATACATGAATAAGAAAGGCTTGGAGGGATATGGGCAATGTGGGGGCAGGTGGGACTAGTTTAGTTTGGGATTATGGTCGGCATGGATTGGCTGGACCAAAGAGTCTGTTTCCATGCTTATGATTCAATGACCATATGTCGATGCCCCAGTGATTTCCTCTCTTGCCTCCTTCAGTATCCTGGGATACATCCCATCCAGTCTTATGCGCCTATTTATCTTAACACTTTTCATACCACCCAAAACTTCCTACTTGATAACATAATATGACCTAAAATATAAACATACCAGCAAAGAGCAGCCTACCCTCCCTGGTCTTGTCATCGTCCATGTCCTTCTCCTGAAAAAGCATCAGTGCAAAGTCCATATTACAGCCGTCCCCCATTTCCGCTGGCTCCATGCATAAATCCCATCCTTTGCCCTTGAGTGAACCTTCCTTTTCCCCAGTTACTCTCTTGCATCTAATATACGTGTAAAATGCCTTGAGATTCTCTTTAATTCGACTTGTTAAAGACATATGGCAGTCTCTTCTAGCTCTCCTAATTTCTTGTTTAAGTTATTTTCTGCTTCCTTTATATTCCTCAAGTATCTTGTTTGATATCCAATTCCTAAACCTTACATCGTGAAGAAGGCATTTGGTATGCTTGCCTTTATTGGAGAGTGCATTGAGTAGAAGACTTGGGAGGTCATGTTGCGGCTGTACAGGACTCGCTTCTCTTTGGAATACCATGTGCAATTGTGGTCTCGCTACTATAGCAACAATATTGTGAAACTTGAAAAGTTTCAGAAAAGAGCTACAAGGATGTCGCCAGGGTTGGTGGATTTGAACGATAAGGAGAGGTTGGATAGGCTGGGGTTCTCTTCCAGGTGAAGGAGGCTTTGGGGTGTGACCTTATAGAGGTTCATAAAATCATGAGGGGCATGGAGAGGGTAAATAGCCAATGTCTTTTCCCTGGGGTGTGGGAGTCCAAAACTAGAGGGCATAGGTTAAAGGTGAGATGAGAAAAGATTTAAAAGGGAATTAAGGGGCAACTTTTTCACACAGAGGGTGGTGCATGTCTGGAAGGAAATAGACAAGAGGAAGTGGTAGAGGCTCGTATAGTTACAACATTTAAAAGGCATCTGAATGGATTACGAACAGGGAGAGTTTAGAGGGATGTGCCAAATGCTGGCAAATGGGACTGGATGAATTTAGGAATATCTGGTCATAATGGATGAGTTGGACTGAAGGGTCTGTTTCCATGCTGTACAGCTCTATGACTCTAGGAATCTGTATGCTTCTTTTTACCATTTGACTAAACTTTCAAAATATTTTTATCATCCAAGATTTCTGAATTTTGCCATCCTTATATTTAGTTATCACAGGAACACGTTAGTCCTTAATTCTGATCAACTTTAAAAGACTGACATGTATCAGTTGTGGATTTGCATTCAAACAGCCAAACAATCTCATAGATTCTTAGATTCATACAACACAGATTTTTTTTTTAAAGTTGTCAGGTTTCCAGCCTCCATTACCTTCCCAGGCAGTGTATTCCAGATTCCCATAACATATATATGTGTGTGTGTCTGTCTGTGTGCGTGTGTGTGCGTGTGCACGTGTGCATGTGTGTGTGTGCATGCGCACGTCTATGTGTATGTGTGTGTGTGCATGTGCGTGTGTGTGTGTGTGTGTGTGTGTGTGTGTGTGTGTGTGTGTGTATGTGTGTGTGTGTAAAATTATGAAGGACATGAACAGGGTTGACAGCAAGTAACCTTTCCCCTTGATGAACGGTGGGATGACCCGGTGGCACAGATTTGAGTTCAGTGACAGAGGGTTCAGAAGAGATGTCAGTGAATACATTTTCACTCAGAAAAATCTGAGTCCACAAAGATGGTACAGGCAGAGCCCTAATGACATTGAAGAGGTATTTCGATGTGTCCTCGCAATACCAAGGCATATGAAGCTTTGGGACAAATAGTGGAAAATGGGATCAGAATACCTGGGTTGTTACTTTAGTCCAACATTAAGGGTGTAGATTTTTTTTTCTGTACTGTAAATCTCTACGACTCTATGAGGAGAGCTAGTCACACAATTTTTTCATTGAACCTTCAATTTCATGGTGTCCCCCAATAGAGAAATTTACTGAAGGGGTTAAGTTATTTCAGAGTATTGTCGTATTGTCAGTAATAGCAAAGTGAGTGAGAACCACAGGTGTACAATGAATGGAGAACGAGTGAGGCATACAGACAGGGAGGTTACTATAGCAGGAGCCATATTAGCAACAGGATAGCCTCGGCCTGGATAAAAACACGGTGGGTCAGTGATTACTGCTGCTGCCTCACAGCTTCATGAACCTGGGCTCAGTTCCCACCTCATACAACTGTCTGTGTGGACGTTGCACATTCTCCTCGTGCCTCTGTGGGTTTCCTTTGGTTTCCTCCAGTAGTCCAAAGCTGTGCAAGTTTGGGTGGATTGGCCATTCTAAATTGCCCATGTTGTGTAGTTTAGGTGGATCAGTGACAGGAAATGCAGGGGCTTGTGCCTGGGTGGGACTCTCCTTGGAGGGTTGGTGTGGACTGGTGGGCCGAATGGCCTGATTCCACACTGTAGGGATTCTATTTTTTACAAAATGCAGGGAAAGACTGTGGAATAAATAACAGATAATGTAAGACTCTCCGACTGGCAAGTGAAGGAATTTCAAGAGCACTGTCACAATTCTTTGAAGGTTGGATTTATCAGTGAATAGAGTGATACTTCACAGTGATAAATCTGGCCCTCCCTGTGTACACATGATGTAAATAATAGTTACCTTCTTCCAGATGCCCGGTCTCAGTCTGTCAAGCTCTGTGATAACACCAAGCATCCATCTCCCCTTGATAATCCTCCTAAAGCTATGATATTCCCCTCAGAAACACTTTGTGAACAATCCCACTATTGCTCTCACTGGTGTAAAATACCTTGCATTTCATTCAAACGGTGATAAGCACACATCATTTGTACAAGCATCATATTTGAGTGTGGGCCCTGACAGCCTAAAAAAAACGGCACTTACAATGTAGCCAGAATGCTGTTTTAATCATCTTGTGCCTTTCAGAAATAATAGATTCACTAAATGTAATTTCCACTGGCATAAATTCCTCCCCCTCTCTCCCTATTTATTTCAGAATCCCCTTCCCCTTCCCCATATCTGATGGAGGGTCTAGGCCCAAAACGTCAGCTTTCCTGCTCCTCTGATGCTGCTTGGCCTGCTGTGTTCATGCAGCTCCACACTTTGTTATCTCAGATTCTCCAGCATCTGCAGTTCCTACTATCTTGTGAAGTTGGTGTTTGGTACACCTGCCTTTATTAGTTACTGCATTGAGTATAGGAATTGGGAGATCATGTACAGGACATGGTTCGGCCACTATTGGAATCCCGTGTACAGTTCTGGTCTCCCTGCTATAGGAAGGATGTTGTGAAATTTGAAGGGGTTCAGAAAAGATTTACAAGGATGTTGCTGGGGTTGGAGGGTTTGAGCTACGGGAAGAGGCTGAATAGACTGGGGCTATTTTCCCTGGAGCATCAGAGGCTGAGAGGTGACCTTGTAGATTTTTATAAATTCACCAAAGATGTGGATTAGGTCTTTTCCCCAGGGTGGGAGAGTCCAAAGCTAGAGGTCATAGGTTTCGGTGAGAGGGGAAATATTTAAAAGGGACCTAAGGGGCAATATTTTCACACAGAGGGCGGTGTGTGTCTGGATTGAGCTGACAGAGGAAGTGGGGGAGGCTGGTACAATTACAACATTTAAAAGGCATCTGGATGGGTATATGAGTAGGAAGGGTTTCGAGGGATATGTGCCAAATGCTGGCAAATGGGAGTAGATTTATTTAGGATTTTTGGTCAGCATGGATGAGCTGGACGAAAGGGTCTGATTGCATGCTGTATGTTTCTGTGACTCTACTGCTCAATAAATGCATTTACTCCTAAAAGTTGATACAGGCTGGCACTCTCTAAAGAACATATAATCCACGACATCACTAAAATATATCGAAGCAAGTATAAACAAGAAGTCATGCAACATCTGAAAACACAGGGCTATGTACCCCAGAGAATAAGTTCTGATATTTTAATAGACTCTGTTCAGTCTGAAATCCAGCTGATTTAATGCTCTCCGCTGCGACCATTCTCAAACAACTGCTGACTGCCATTTTATTCAAGTCACTTGATCTAATCTTCAATGTTAAACAGTGTTTCTGAGAATTGTTTTCTTCCAAAAGCAGACAGGCATTTTCCCGATTGAACTGTTCGGAGACATTGTTGGGCACATGCAAACAAAATCAGTAATGCTCAGCAGGTCTGGCAGCATCTGTGGAGGGAAAGCAGCATCAATGCTTCGGGCTCAGTGACCCTTCTTCAAAAATGACTGAAGCTTGGAGAAGTTTTTGGATATATATAGATGTATATGCTAAAGAATGGATGGGAGAAGGGGGAAGAGTGAACAAGAGATAGAGTGAGATCCCAGATTGATAGAAACACAGTTGGGCAGACAAAGGAATGTGTAAATGTCAGCCTGGGAGAGTGATTAGCTGCTAAAGGGGACTGTAACGGGCTGACAATAGCGATAGCAGCCCATGCGATGACAAGGCCTAATGAATGGAGGTTGGGATAAGGAGATGAGAGAACATGCTCAAACCTTAAAATTATTGAACTCAATATCGTGTTCAGGAGATTGTAGCATTCCCAAATGAAAAGTGGGTTGTGCGTACTTCCAGCTTGCACTGCTCAGTAGTGAGTTCTCTCGATAAGATGTACTGCAGAAATTCACCAAACATCCTCAAGACAGCACCTTCCAAGCCGACAAGCACTTCCATCTAGAAGGACAAGGGCAACAGATGTGTGGGAACAGCACCAGATTCAGGTTCCCCTCCAAGCCACTCACCATCCTGACTTGGAAGTAATTGCCTCTCCTCCACTGTCACAGGGTCAAAATCCTGGAATTCCCTCACTATTGGCATTGTGGGTCAAACCTCAGGGCATGGACTGTAGTGGTTCAAGAAGGCAGCTCAACAGCACTTTCTCAAGGGGCAACTAGGATGGGCAATAAATGCTGGCCAGCTAGTGACACCCATATCCCACAAATTAATATACAAAAGAGCTGAGTTTCGCTGGAGCACTGTAGCAAGTACATCATTATAACAGTCCTTGGAGGAAGAGGGAGACCAAGATGTGAGATGTTGTTGGGATAACATCCCATTGTTTTCTATACTTGTATAAATCAATGCCCATTATCTGCCTACACATAGATATGCAGGCACTGCCCTAAAGCTTCCTGCCCAGCTAGGAATTTGGTGTAAGACTTTGTAACTCCTTATCTTCCTATACATCAGTATGCAGACACCATCTTAAGCTTCCTGACTGAATAGAATTAGTATTAAACTGTCTCAAATATGGTTAAGTGAGGAACATTTGTAAAGGTGTGAGGCTTCTGAAGTATGTAACTTCTGTCCCTGACAAAGGGGCCAGGGCACTGATTTTGTTCCAGCCAGACACATCGGCAACTTGAAATTACAATCTGTCCCGATAACAACTTGAAATCGCCTCCTGCCATTAGCAGCCACTTCACGAACAATCGATCCTGGTCTTTTATGTTCTTGATGTAATAATTGTTTTGTATCTTGTCTTTGTCTGCTGTAGTAATTGTTTAATGTATCATGTCATTGTGAAATGTAAGATTGTTTTATGTATCATGCGCTTAGTAAAGTATAAAAAGCAGGGACTGCCCGCTGCTCGGGGAGAATTACTTGTGAGACTTTGCACTCTGTGCTGGGTTAAGTAGTGATTCCCCACAGCTTGTACTTGCTTGGTAATAAAAGGATTTGTGTTTTTTCTAAACAGGTCAGTGTCTTGTTATTGCATCAAGTCCGTGAGTGTCTCCGAAAACGAGCCTGACAGATGGTCCTTCCAGAGCTCAAGAACATGGCTAGTGCTAGAACCCTACAGGTATGTTCCAGTATAAACTGCTCAGTGATGTTATGACACAACCTTGGAGCGGGAGGGATTTGAACTCGGGGCCTCCTGGCTCAGAGGCAGAGACACTGCCATTGTACCACTGGAGAATTTGGCAAGGCTAGGTTCAAAAGTCACATCAAGTGCTTCTTAGAGATAATGGAAACTGCAGATGCTGGAGAATCCAAGATAACAAAGCGTGGAGCTGGATGAACACAGCAGGCCAAGCAGCATCTCTGATGAAGGGTTTAGGCCCGAAATGTCAGCTTTTGTGCTCCTGAGATGCTGCTTGGCCTGCTGTGTTCATCCATCTCCACACTTCGTTATCAAGTGTTTCTTACCCAGGATGTGTCATAGAATCCCTGCAGTGTGGAAGCAGGCCATTTGGCTCATTGACTCCAGACTGATCCTTTGAAGAGCATCCCACCCAGACACAACATCCCATCCCTGAAACCTTGCATTTCTCATGGCTAACCCAACCAACCTGCACATCCCTGGGCACTGTGGACAATTTGGTATGTTCAGTCCACAAGACCATAAAACATAGGAGCAGGAATTAGGCCATTTGGCCCATCAGGTCTGTGCCACCATTCAATCATGGCCGATAAGTTCCTCAGTCCAGTTGTCCTGCTTTCTTCCCATAACCCTTGATCCCCTTGATATTCAAGAACCTATCTATTTCAGTCTTACATGTACTCAATGACCTGGCCCCCACAGCCTTCTGTGGCAGTGAGTTTCACAGAATCACCACTCTCTGGCTGAAGAAGTTTCTCCTTATCTCCGCTCAGTAAGGTCTGTCCTTTACTCTGAGGCTGTGCCCTCGGGCCCTAGTTTCTCCCACCAATGGGAGCATCTTCCCAACATCCACTCTGTCCAGGCCATTCAGTATTTTGTAAGTTTCAATTAGATGTCCCCTCATCCTAATAAACTCCAATGCATATAGTCCCAGAGCCCTCAAACGTTCCTCATATGTTAAGCTTTCCGTTCCTGGGACTATTCTTGTGAACCTCGTCTGAACCTACGCCAGGGCCAGTACATCCTTCCTGAGATATGGGGCCCAAAACTGCACACAATACTCCAAATGTGGCCTGACCAGAGCTTTATAAAGCCTCAGTAGTACATCCCTGTTTTTATATTCAATTCCTCTCAAAATAAACGCCAACATTGCATTTGTCTTCCTGACTACAGACTCACCCTGCAAGTTTACCTTGAGAGAATCCTGGACTAAAACTCCCAAGTGTCTTTGCACTTTGGACTTCTGAATTTTCTCCCCATTTAGAAAATAGTCCATGCTTTTATTCTTCTCACCAAAGTGCATGGCCTCACACTTTACCATGCTGTTCTTCATCTGCCACTTCTTTGCCCACTCTCCTAACCTGACCATATCCTTCTGCAACCTCTCCACCTCCTCAATCCTACCTGTCCCTCCACCTTTCTTTGTATCATCTGCAAACTTAGCTAGTCCACCTAACCTGCACATTTTTGGACTGTGGAAGGAAACCAGGGCACCTGGAGGAAGCTCACACCATCACCAGGAAGTTGCCATACCAAAATGCCGAGGGAGTGTGTAACGCTGAGATTCGCAGGCACCTGGATGTCGCTTTGCAAATTTTTAGGAAAACCCATACAATGTGCTATGTTTTAGTATGAGGAGAATGGAACACAAGAGTCGGGAGCTTATTCTGCAATTGCACACTGTAATAGTGAAACTGTATTCTAGATTACCACGTACAGTACAGGTCACTGTACGTACAGAAAGTATGATAACATATTGGAAGCAGTTCAGAGAAGGTCTACTAAACAAATACCAGGGATGTGTGAATTGCCTGGTGAGGAAAGGCTAGACATATCCTCTGCATTGGGGTCAGAAATGGCTTAATTGAAACATATAGTATCCATAAGACCATAAGAAAAAGGAGTGGAAGTCAGACCATTCGGCCCATCGTGTCCACTCCGCCATTTAATCATGGCTGATGGGCATTTCAACTCCACTTTCCGGCACTCTCCCCATAGCCCTTAATTTCATGTGAGATCAAGAATTTATCAATCTCTGCCTTGAAGACATTTAATGTCCCAGCCTCCACTGCACTTGGTGGCAATGAATTCCACAGGCCCACCACTCTCTGGCTGAGTAAATGTCTCCTCATTTCCATTTTAAATTTACCCCCTCTAACGCTAAGGCTGTGCACACGGGTCCTGGTCTCCCCACCTAACAGAAACAACTTTCCAGCGTTAGCCCTTTCTAAGCCGTACATAATCTTGTAAGTTTCTATTAGATCTCCCCTCAACCTTCTAAACTCTAATGAATACAATCCCAGGATCCTCAGCTGTTCATCGTAAATTAAGCCTACCAACCCAGGGATCCTGCAGGGAACTGACCAGATGAATGTTGAAAAACTGTTTTTTTTTTCTCTTGTGGATGAATCTAGAACTAGGTCAACAATTTAAAAATAAGGGAAAACCCATTTAAAACAGGACTACAGATTTTTTGTTCTCACAGGATGATGTGAGCCTTTGGAATTCCCTTCCTCAATAGGAAGTGTGGGCAGAATTTTCACTCCTTATAAAGCAGAGCTAGCTATTGATTATCAAGGGGAGGTCAAGTTTGAATGATGATTGGGGGATGTGCAGGGATGTAGAATTAAGTGAAAATCAGCCCTGATGTTGTTTAATGGTGAAGCAGGGTTTGAAGGGCTGAGTGGACTACTCTCGTTCCTTGTTCTAATAACAATGAAGCATTGAAATAAAATTAATAGATAGACCATAAAGTGATAATAAAAAGGGGTACTTTCAAATCAGGTTCCAGGAGACATGGAGCCTGAGTGATTTATGGAAGAGCTAGTATTAGTGAAAAATGAAGGACACACAGAGAGTAGTTTATGAAGCTTTTGGATCTTAAGACTTTATGAATAGAGGCATGTGAGAAACAAGGAGATGATGTACAGGTTGTGTAGAATATTGTCTCCTCGGAACAGAGATCAGTATCTCTTTTTGGGTGTGGCACTTTAGGAACGATATGAAGGCATTAGAGAGAGTGAAGAAAAGATACATGAATATTGCTAAACCACAAGGAACCTCAGTTAGATGGAGAGAATCAAGAAATTGGCTTTGCTTTTCAAGCAGAATGAAAAGGTTCATTAGATGTTGAATAAAGATGTTCAAAATCATGGAGACACCAGGCAGAGTTAAACATGAATAAATGCTGCTCCCTTTGGTGGTAAGATCACAAACATGTCTACATAGATTTAAAATCAATAGCAAAAGCAGCATTGGAAACATGAGAAAGACCTATCGCTAATCCTGTGCAATTGGAAGTACTGCTGAAGATTTTGGGAGAGGCAGGTTCAAATCAGGCGCTTTGGAGGAAATTAGACCATTAACTGTGAAGGTAGAATGTTGTGACAGTGTCAGTGTTCGAACTTTAATAACTGTTCACAGATTGAAAGAGGCAGCAATACCTCTGCCTGGGACAAAAACTTGAGGGACAACGTCAAACTGTTATACAGGAATTGAAAGCAATTAGGCAAGCTTGGGAAAATGAGTTAAAGTTCCAGAAACAAACCCGTTTTAATATCTGCTCAATAACTGGCTGACTCATGTCACAAGGAGAGATGATGGCCCGGCAGATAAATTTAAGGAGCTAATCACGGGAAATCCGTGTCTTCCAACAGACAAGTCAATGCCATCTGTAACAGTGAACAAGGAAGATCCCATTAGGAGGCAAGCTGCAGACTTGCTGTTTCCAGAAAGCGAGTCAATATTGAGGATGAAAGAATCTGGAGGAGACACAACCTTCCAACAACTGACTCTCTCTAATTCCTTGACAATCTTAAGGCATTCACAATGTCAACTCTCATTCATCTAAATTAAAGTGAGTACAAACCCAACAGGCTCAATCCCCCTTTATTACAGGAGCCTCCACTCCCCACCCCCCTGGATCAGCCCAGTGAACCTTTGCTGAATTGCTTCCAATACCAGCAGAACTCTCCTTAGCTAAGGCCCCCAATACTGCTGACAGAATTCCAGGTCAGTCCTTGATCATTGCCTTGTGTGGGTGTCGCGAGACCTCCCCATTTTTTACCTCCCATTGTCTTTGAAATAAAAGCCCACAGCCCATTCGCCTTCTCTCCCCCCAATAAACTTGGCTGCTTTCTTTCCTGATGTAAATGCTTTCTGTTCTGTAGCTTTATGTAGCCTTTTCCCACTTAAATAACATTCGTAGTGTCATAGAGTTATACAGACCTACAGCACAGAAAAATCCCTTCAAAAAATCACATTCGTATCGGCCAAAAACACCCACCAAACTATTCTAACCCCGTTTTCTAACACTCGTCCTGTAGACCCGTACAGCTCGGCATCACAAGTACAGAAAAAACTTCTCAAAAGTACAAGAGTATTTCTGTCTTCATCATCCTTAAGGACTTTGAGTTTCAGATTTCAACCGCCCTCTGCGTGCAAAGCCTCTTTTCCCTGCTTCTGCTCTAACCCTTCTGCCCCTGACGTTAAATATTTGCTCTTGGCATTCGTTTCTTATGGCAAAATGTTTCTCTTCGCATTTGCCCACATAATATTCTTTTTGCCAACTTTTTGCGCACTCACACATCATGTGGACTTGTTCCACTAACTTCACAACTCGACTTCTCAGCTATTTCTGTGTCAGCAGCAGATTTGGTGACAGTGCATTCACTTTCCTCATCCCAGTCAGGAATATCCATTCTCTTCATGATGGCCCCAGCACTGAGCCGTGCGGCACTCCACTAGTTACAAGCTGCCATCCTGTAAATGAGCCCCTTTCGGAGATGTGATTCTACACAGGAAGGATTTCACATAATACTCTGAACCAATGAAAGAAAATACTTAAGAAAATGGACATTGAGAAGATACAGAGTCACAGAGTAATAGAGTCATACAGCATGGAATCAGGCCTTTCAGCCCATCTCATTGATGCTGACCAGGTTTCCAGAGCTGAACGAGTCCCATTTGTCTGTCTTTGGCCTGTACCTGTCTGAATGTTTCTGTCAAGATTCTCAAAGGTCAGCTGGGTGGATCTCATAGAATATGAGTTCCCTAACTGGAGCTGTTAATTTGTTAATTCGTCGCTTCCATCTGAAGAAAGATGACTAGACCCGAAATTTTAACTCTGATCTTTTTCTTCAAAGATGCTGGCAGACCTGCAAACTTTTACAGCAACTTCTGTTTTTGTGCCTGATTTGCAGCAACTTCAATCTTTTGGTTTATATTCAGCGTCGAACATCTTGTTCCTTCTGGGAACTGACTCTGGGGAAGGTAGGTCAGTGTCAAGGACTCTCCACATGTAAATAAACAGTGACTTGGTGATGGGATACCGACCTCTATGGAGTTATTTCACTTTCCTGTTTGTGTACTGGTTCCAATCCACACTGTGTGGAGCTGGTATGGAAAGTTTGACTTTAATTATGTAATCAGTAGCACATTGAACGTGTGTGGTGCTGCATTGGTCAGGCACTGCAAAGACAGGCTTGGTCCCCAAGCCACAGAAAGTCTAAAGCTCTGGGTAAAGCTGTAAAGTGAGTAATATGGGCCACTCAAATGAATTCACCCATTCTTTGGTGAAACTAACTGGAGACATGGTGTTTGAAATCTGCCCTCAGCTCGATCATCCACTTTGGCAGAAAGAATGAAAAAAACAAGCATTTTACCTGAACCATAGATTCATAGAATCGTTACATTGTGGAAGCACGCCATTTGGCCCATTCAACCCTCAATGATCCCTTGAATAACATCCCAAGGGACACAGCTGCCATCCCATCCCTGAAACACTGCATTTCCCAACTGCAAACTCATCTAGCCTGCACATCTCAGGAGACTGTGGGCCATTTAGCATGGTCAGTCCACCTAACCTTCACATTTTGGGCTGTGGGAGGAAACCAGGGCATCCAGAGGAACCTCACACAGACACAGGGAAGCTGCCCTGTCTAAATGGTGAGATGGAATGGTGGAACACTGAGATACTCAGGCTCTGGGTGTCCTTGTACATGAGTCTTAGAAGTATACTTTGTATGTACAAGTTATCAGGAAATCTCATACAATGTGTTGTTTTATTATCAGGGAAAATGTTCGCAAGAGTAGGGAGCCTATTTTGCATTAATATAGGCCATTAGTGAGACCATTATGTTTTATTATCAGGGAAAATGTTTGCAAGAGTAGGGAGCCTATTTTGCATTAATATAGGCCATTAGTGAGACCATTATGTTTTATTATCAGGGAAAATGTTTGGAAGAGTAGGGAGCCTATTTTGCATTAATATAGGCCATTAGTGAGACCACATCTGCCGCAATATATTCAGTACTGGTCACTGTATAACAGAAAGGATGGGAATATAATGGAAGCAGTTCAGAGAAGGTTTACTGAACAAATACCAGGAATGGGTGAATTTCCTTATGAGGAAAGGCTGGATACATTAGCCACATATCCTCTAGAGCTTAGAAGAGTCAGAGGTGACTTAATTGAAACGTATAATATGCTGCAGGGATTTGACCAGCTGGAAGTTGAAAAGCTATTTCCTCTCGCTCAAGAATCTCGAACTTGGTCTGTAATTTAAAAATAAGGGAACACCTATTTAAAACAGAAATGCCTGTTTTTTTCTTAATCTCACAGAGGGCTGTGAGCCTTTGGGATTCCTTTCCTCGATAGGAAATGTAGGCAGAATTCTTCAGTCTTTTTAACCCAGAGCTAGATAATGATTATCAAGGGGAGTCAAAAGACTATTGGGGGATGTGCAGGGAAGTTGGGCAGAAGCTAAAATCAGCTGGGATGATATTTAATGGCGAAACAGATCTCAAAGGGCTGAGTGGATGATGCATGATCCTTATTCATATGAGAACAGTGCATTGAGATCATTTCAATGGAAAGACAACAAGCAGTCTGAATAGTTAAAAGCGATAAAATTCAAATGGGGTTGCAGGAAATATGGGAACTGAACAATTTATGCAAAGACCATTGTGGGTCAGAGATCGAGGAGGCACAGAGAATGGCCTATGAAGCTTTCAGAATTCTTTATTTAGAGTGACATGTGAGAAACTGGGAGGTGAGGTGCAGCTTGTGCACAAGATTTTCTCCTCAGCACATAGTGCAGTGTCTCGCTTTGGGTGTGGCACTTCAGGAATGATGTGAAGACATTAGAGAGAGTGAGGAACAGATCCATTAATACTGCTAAACTGCAAGGAACCTTGGTTAGTTGGATAGAATTGACGAATTGGCAGTGCTTTTTAAGCAGAATGAGAAAGGTTCATTGGAAGCTGAATGTAGATTTTCAAAAATATAAAGGTCCACTCAGATTAAGCATGAATAAATGCTGCTCTCATTAATGGCCGGATTACAAACATGCCCACAGAAACAAAAAAAATTGTACATGAATTCACTTCCTTAAGCCAACGACCAGCTCCTTCAATTTGCTGATGTTGCTAATGTCAATGGAGAGATTGTTGTACAAGAATTCATCTCCAGGAATCCCTGGGGTGGAGACTTCCAGAAAACTGCACAAGGATTGAACTCGGGGCATTTAGAGGCAGACACTGTCAGTGAGAATTGTAGCTAAATTCCACTAATAATCGGCTCATAGCCAAGTTGGCTTGTGAGGCTTAAAGTGCTGAGATGAGGGGTCTTATCCTGGTTGCTACATACAATAAAGTTTAAGTATTGTTTCAGCATTCGTTCGTCTGTGAGTTTCCGTAATATGTAGCAGAGTTGAAGATAGTTGATGGTAATTGAAACACAACATTTTTAAGGCATTTGATAAGATTCCCCATGGTAGGCTCATTCAGAAGGTCAGGAGGAATGGGATACAGGGGAACTTAGCTGCTTGGATACAGAATTGGCTGGCCAACAGAAGACAGCGAGTGGTAGTAGAAGGAAAATATTCTGCCTGGAAGTCAGTGGTGAGTGGAGTTCCACAGGGCTCTGTCCTTGGGCCTCTACTGTTTGGAATTTTTATTAATGACTTGGACGAGGGAATTGAAGGATGGTCAGCAAGTTTGCAGACGACACAAAGGTCGGAGGTGTCGTTGACAGTGTAGAGGGCTGTTGTAGGCTGCAGCGGGACATTGACAGGATGCAGAGATGGGCTGAGAGGTGGCAGATGGAGTTCAACCTGGATAAATGCGAGGTGATGCATTTTGGAAGGTCGAATTTGAAAGCTGAGTACAGGATTAAGGATAGGATTCTTGGCAGCGTGGAGGAACAGAGGGATCTTGGTGTGCAGATACATAGATCCCTTAAAATGGCCACCCAAGTGGACAGGGTTGTTAAGAAAGCATATGGTGTTTTGGCTTTCATTAACAGGGGGATTGAGTTTAAGAGTCGTGAGATCTTGTTGCAGCTCTATAAAACTTTGGTTAGACCGCACTTGGAATACTGCGTCCAGTTCTGGGTGCCCTATTATAGGAAAGATGTGGATGCTTTGGAGAGGGTTCAGAGGAGGTTTACCAGGATGCTGCCTGGACTGGAGGGCTTATCTTATGAAGAGAGGTTGACTGAGCTCGGTCTCTTTTCATTGGAGAAAAGGAGGAGGAGAGGGGACCTAATTGAGGTATACAGGATGATGAGAGGCATGGATAGAGTTGATGGCCGGAGACTATTTCCCAGGGCAGAAATGGCTAGCACGAGGGGTCATAGTTTTAAGCTGGTTGGTGGAAAGTATAGAGGGGATGTCAGAGGCAGGTTCTTTACGCAGAGAGTTGTGGGGGCATGGAATGCGTTGCCAGCAGCAGTTGTGGAAGCAAGGTCATTGGGGTCATTTAAGAGACTGCTGGACATGTATATGGTCACAGAAATTTGAGGGTGCATACGTGAGGATCAATGGTCGGCACAACATTGTGGGCTGAAGGGCCTGTTCTGTGCTGTACTGTTCTATGTTCTATGTTCTATGTTCTACAACAGTGCACAGGACTATGGAGAGGAGCTCACAGAGTGGCACTGGCTGAATTAACGCATCTCAGAGCCAGCACAGTCATGACATCAGACTGGAATCTGTGCTGTAATAATTCAGTCATCCTGTAATAAACACCCAAAGTAAGGACAGACATTGGGAAACCATGCAATGTTGCTGCAAAGTTATCTTAACTGCAGCTTATTCCCACACTATCCCTGAACTGAAAGCTGGTGTTGCAATGTCTAAAGCCACTCACTGCTCTTCATCAGTTATCAAGCGTACACAAAGCCTAGTATCTTGAGCCTGGATCTTAATCTTCAGAAAATATATATTCAGTTTTGCAAACATTGACAAATAAACATCATCAAATTACATTGATCAACTCTGTGAAGGGACACATTATCCCATTCTTTAACTCTTCTCTGAATTTCCTCTGGGTAACTGCATAAATAAAGGTGTTGGTGCAGCAACTCAGGAGCTGGAGCATGAAGCCAATCTCTCTTACAAATGTGGGCAGAGGAACTGGCTATCCCAAGTAATCAAATCGTTTCAATATGGAATAAGCAATGAACAACACCCGTAACACAATGAAATAGCCAGATATAGCAAACAGCAAAATCATGGATTTCCTCTGACTCTTCATCTCTGGGTCACTAGGATGTCCCCAGTTGTCTGACCTCGGAATCTCCTGCGAGCTCTGTTGGCTAATAAAATGTTTCTGACTGTCAATGCATTTAACAATAGAGTCAAAAAATGGAATGAATGGCGTTATTATGTAATGCACCAATTCAATGATGGTCCAGGCAATTGAAGTAATGACATTTTGAGGTACCTTGCAGAACTGTGGATTATTAGAAAGCCAATATCGACTGTAATATAAGAAATACCAGAAAATGTTTTTCAAACAACTTAGCCCAGTCACTGTTCCTAAAACAAGCCCTGCTGTTTTTGTGGTGCAATGTTTATTTCTCAACTTTTGGAAACAAATGGCTACAAATCGATCAAAGCTGAACATAACGGTGAGCCAGACAGAACAGTCTGTGGCAGCATACAGTATAACAGCATGAATGTTGCACAAAGAGACAAAATACAGAAAAAGAAATTCTTCCCGATACGCAATAAGAATTTGTCATAGTATCAGATCGAAGATAATGGCCAATAGATCCGCTGCTGCCATGGCCACCAGGTAATGAGTGACATATTTGGAAAGGCCACACTTTCCCCGAACCAGGATCGTTATTGCAATCATGTTCACTTGAAAGAAGAAAATAAATAGGATCATTTATTGACCAGATATAGTGCTGAAATAATTGTTCATTCTGTTTCCAGTAGAATCATGAAACTATTTTTAAAATGCTTTTGCAACTGAATATAACACAACAGTAAATTTTGTTGTTTAACATTCCATCCAGAAAGTGTTCTTTGTGTTTTTGTCAGAGACCAGAAACACAATGTAATCAAAGTAGTTAATAACTACATGGTCACAAAGCCATGCATCAGGGATACATTATTACAACAAAATTAAATTGTCAGCATGTACAGAAGGAATACACTGCAAATTACTACAGATGGTGGAATCTGTGCATAACACAGAAAATGTCAGAAAACGTTGTGGGTCAGGCAGCTTCCATGAAGAGAGAGAGCAACAGCTCTGATGAAAAGTCCTCTAGACTTGAAGCATTAGCTTGCTCTCTCACCATGCATGCTTCCAGGCCAGCTATGATTTTCAGCATTTTTTTCTGTTCAGTACTAAAGGAATATATTTGGAGATTTGTGCCAAATTTTCCTTTCAGCTCAGAAATATAGGAACATGAGACAATCAGACTCTCAGATTTTTTTTTCCATTCAAGTTTGCCATAGATAAATTGTATCAGTTGCCATTAATTTTCCTTTAGCCATTGTTATCATTGTTTGAGGGGAAAATACATTGATTAGTGATTTAACAGAAAAGAGCTGGAAGAAAGAAAGAGAGATAAAGATTGAAAGACAGAGAGACAACATGTTTTTATTGTTATTTGCCTCAAATGCTTGATGGCTTTTCACTTCGAAAGAACAAAAACATTCCTCTTGAACTCTTGTCACTACTGTAAAGGCACAAAGATGATGCATTTCATTAAATTCCACTTCTTGAATCATCATCCCTCGGGTATAACTTACCTGGCACACCAAACGCAGCTAATACCGGATAGTAGGTCTTCTGTATATCATTAATCACCCACAGAATTTTCAGCTTTAGCAGAAATCCAAGAGAGATATTTTCTCTTTTGAAAGTAATGGATGTTTCAATGATTGTTGGTATGATTTGGCCAATTCTCTGTTTAAGAGAGTGAGAAAACATCTAGTATTTATTGCAGGGAGAATTCCTTAGATCAGAAAATCAGTTCCCATGTTGACAGAGCCTAATTACAGCCGCCGAATGAAATATTGAAATCAGCAAGTGTTATCAGGGGAATTTGTATATGAACAGAACATGTCCTCACCAGTTAACCTTATCCCTTTCGCCCAGCCACAAAATCTGCTCATTTATAACATTTTCCATGTCCCAGAATTCTAACAAAAGGAACTTCAGAAGCAGATCAAAAGTGAGAGAGAAGAACAATCATTGCAAGGTAATTGAAATGAGGGAACTTAATTGTCAGTATATAGACTCAGAAAGAGTTGGCACAGGGGGAACCCATCACTAATTCCCCACTAGCAACATCCTGGAGGTTTCCCTTGACCAGAAATTGAACTGAACTAGCCATAGAAATGTTAGGTTTTTGTCAGATCGCATGGGATGTCGGAGTCTCTGTGTGTGGCAGCATTTCTTGCCCGTCCCTAGTTACCCTTGAGAAGGTGGCGGTGAGCTTCCTGCTTTAACTGCTGCAGTCCATGCGCTGTAGTTAGATGCACACTGCCGAGAGCAGGTCAGAGACTAACAATACTGCAATAAGTAGCTCAATGACCCACTCCCCAAACCCTGACTCCGATCAAAAAGGCACAAGTCATAACTTTGATAGTATACTCCCCACTTGCCTGAATGAGTGCAGCTCCAAAAACTAAACAAAAAAACATAGGCTCATGCTGCAAGGAAATATAACATTCAGTCCAACTCGTCCACACTGAACAGGCATTCCAGTCTGCCACAGTCTTATTTGTCACTATTTGACCCATATCTCTTCATCCCTTCATTTTCGTGTACCCATCCAGATACTTTTAAATATTGTAATTGTACCAGCCTCCACTGCTTCCTCTGGCAGCTCATTCCATACACGCACCACCCTTTGTGTGAAAATGGGCCTCTCAGCTCTTTTTTAAACCTTTCTTCTCTCACCTTAAACCTAAGCTTGGGCTACCCCATCCTTGGGAAAAAGTTTTGGTTCTTCACCCTCTCCATGCCCCTCATGATTTTATAAACCTCTATAAGCTTTCCAAAGTGGTGGCCGAGTAGAATTCCTGTGCCACGGCTTACCTGCTGCACCTATTACATCAATTTGTTTATTTTTTTCTCCCTTTTTTTTGCAATTTTCCTTTTTTTTAACCTCATGTCCTCAGCAACATCAGTGATGGCTGGGATGAAAGGCAACACAAACTCCCGGCCTCAGTGTGGACTCGAACTCCCGGCCTCAGCGTGGAATTGAACTCCCGGCCTCAATGTGGACTCGAAATCCTGGCCTTAGTGTGGAATCGAACTCCCGGCCTCAGGGTGGACTCACCCGCACAGCCTCAGGATGGACTTAAGCTCCTGACACGCCGGCCCTTGATCTGTAGAAAAGACAGTTATTCTAATCTCTTATTCCTCTATTGTTTTAATCCATTGCTGGGATTTATATTTCTATATTTTTTTCTTTTCTTTCCCTAAGAATTTGTACTTAAGAATCTGTACCAAGCTACTTCGACACCTAAGATTGTAAACTTTTCACTGTACTCATGTGAGTAAGTCTGACAATAATGCTAATTCACTTCAAATTGTTATAAGGTCACCCCTCAATGACTACAGGCTCAAACTCATCAGACTCATCTTGTACAACAGTCCCTCCATACCTACCATCAGCTGAGTGAACATTGTCTGGAGTGCCTCCAAAGCCAGGATATCTTTCCTGAGATAAAGGGGTCAAAACTGTTCACAGTATTCCAGAGGCATCCTGACCAGTGAGCTGTACAGCTTTAGCAAGAACTCATTGTTTTTACTTCCATTCTCTTACAAAAAAATGCCAATAGCTCATTTTCCTTCCCTATTACACATTGAACTTGCCTGCTCCCTTTTCTGTAATACTAGCATGCTGGCTCCCAAATCCTTCCGTGCTATAGCTTTCTGCAGTCTTTCTCCATTTGAATTATATTCAGACCCACTATTCATTCCATCAAAGAACGTGGCCACGAGTGTTCCCAAATAAAGTCTACTTCAGCTTAACCTAAGAGCCTGCTCTGCCGTTCATTATGATCATGTGTGACCCTCTATCTCAATGCCATATTCCCACCTTCTGCCCCCAAACATTTTTGTGCCAGTAAATTACAGCACTTACCCATCTGTTTCTCAAATATTCTCAGTGACTCAGCCTCTACAGTCTTCTGTGTGAGAGAATTCCACAGGTGGCCACCCTCCAAGTGAAAAATGCTTCCTCATCTCAGTCCAAATCATCTACCCAATATCATGAGACGGTGGCCTCCCATCCTAGACTCTGCAACCAGTGGATTTATCTTCCCTGCATCTCCTCTGCCCAGCCCAGTTTGAATTCAATATGTTTCAATCATATCTCCTCTCACCTTTCTAAACTCAAGTCAATACAGGCCCAGTGGAACCAATCTCTTCTCAACAGGACAATCCCCAGTCTCAGCCTTTGCTGCACTCCCTTGAGGGCAAGGATAACATTGCTCAGGGAGGGAAAGCAAAAATGCATTTTATACTTGAGGTGAGATCTTACCAAAGTCCTGTATAACTGCAGCAAGACATCCCTACATCATATACTCAATGTAACTTAAATTATCTCTAACATCATTAGGACTATTTACCATGGGATGGGGAAAGGGATTAATGGGGGAGGTGATAGAGGGAAGGCAGGAAGGGTGTAGCGAAGGCATAAAGATGCAGGGTATGGTCGGTGATTGTTTCTGAAGATCTGGGCAGGTGATGGCCTAGTGGTCTTATTGATACAGCATTCATCCAAAGGCCCAGGTAATGTTCCTGAGGGATGCTTATTCGCATTCCCACATCTGTTAATTGTGGAATTTGAATGGAATAAAGATCTGTTTATTTCTGGGGAAAAACGCATCTGGTTCACTAACGTTATGGAAGGAACCTGCCATCCTCACGTGGCTGGCCCAGACACACAGCAATGTGGTTGACTCTGAAACTGCCCTCTGGGCAATTAGGGATGGGCAATAAATGCTGGCCTGGACAATGATGCCCTCATATTGTAAAATATTTTTTAAAATGGGAGGAAAAGAACACCCAGTGAGCCAATGGTGCAGGAGCATTGTGAGCTGTGCTGCCCTACCGAGCCAGCTCTGATCATTGAAAACACCAACTAATTCACAAGGGATGTGGATGGGGAGTGGCAGGGTTGCACAATAACAGACCTGAGAAGGAATAACAGCTTTTACACACAGTGATCTCCTCCAGCCCTGCATTCAGTTCTGGTGTCAAGCAATTTCCAGGCTCCAAAGTAACTCAGCTTTCTTTTTGTTGTCCCAATGTGGCACTCCATAAGAGACAGGCCCTGCAGTGTCGCTCTGTGACTGGGATCAGAGGATCTGGGCCATTCATTAGTTTAGGAGACTTAGCCCCGTGAGGTTGTAAATCTTTCATCATTCCCAGTCTTCCAACTGCCTTGGCACTTTACATCAGGTCCTTTCTGATTGTAAAGACTCAAAATATCCCCTTCAGAGGCGAGGAGACCAAGGGAATTTAAAAGCACTCAGGTAGCAAGAAGTATCATTTTGGTCAGAAGATCACAAAGAGGTAATATAATAAGAAAAAGCACACAATTCTAAGGAAGTTACAGGAGAAGCTGGGTCTGAGGGATTAGTATGTTTGTTATTAAAGGTGAAAGAAGGAGTACAGCAAATGTACACGAGGCTAATACTGGGGATGACAGGACAGCAGTATGAGGAGACAGTACAACTGGGCCTGTATGAAACAGAGGTTAGAAGGAAGAGAGGCAGAGAGTCATTCACAATGTTATTGGGAACTCAAGGCTTTATTACTCAGAGCATGCACGAAACTAGGAGGCTATGTTCAACGTGTATCAGACACTGCCTTGTCTGGCACAAAGTGCCCTGTCTGGTTTATGATGCCACACTTTAGCAAAGATGTGAAGAAATACAGTCATTGAGTCATAAAGATCTACAGCCCAGCAAAGGTCCTTCAGCCCAACATGCATATGTTTGTCAACGCAACCACATAACCATTCTAAGATGACAAAGTGTGGAGCTGGATGAACACAGCAGGCCAAGCAGCATCTTAGGAGCACAAAAGCTGACGTTTCAAGCCTAGGCCTTTCTGAAGACCCTTTTTCTGAAGAAGGGTATTGGCCCAAAATGTCAGCTTTCCTGCTCTTTTGATGCTGCTTGGCCTGCTGTGTTCATCCAGCTCCACACCTTGTTATCTCAGATTCTCCAGCATCTGCTGTGCCCATTATCTCTGCTCACATAACCATTCTAATCCCATTTTCCAGCCCTTGGCCCTTGGCCTTATATGCTTTTACATTGCAAGGGCATATCTGAATATTTCTTCACTATTATATGGGTTTCTGTGCCCAACAAACATATAAACAGTGAGCTTTAGATTCCCAAAACCCGTCTCCTGCAAACCTGCTGCTTAAACTTAAAGCAACATACACCATTCATTAATCCCTCATCAAGGAGGTAAACTTTTTTGCAGTCTACACTATCTATATCCCTCATAATTTGTCACATCTCAGTGATGACCCCTCTCAATCTCCCCTGCTCTAAGGAAAACAACACCAGCCTGTTCGACCTCTCCTCAAGACCAAAGCTGTCCAGCCCCGGCACCATCTGGGTAAATCTCCTCTGCACCTTCCCTAGTGCTATCGCATCTCTCCTAAAAGTTCGTTTCCATAACTGAACATCATACACAGGCTGAGACCAAAGCAGTGCTTATCTCTGTCCAGCATCACCTTCTCTATAAAACTTTGGTTAGACCGCACTTGGAATACTGCGTCCAGTTCTGGTCGCCCTATTATAGGAAAGATGTGGATGCTTTGGAGAGGGTTCAGAAGAGGTTTACCAGGATGCTGCCTGGACTGGAGGGCTTATCTTATGAAGAGAGGTTGACTGAGCTCGGTCTCTTTTCATTGGAGAAAAGGAGGAGGAGAGGGGACCTAATTGAGGTATACAAGATAATGAGAGGCATAGATAGAGTTGATAGCCAGAGACTATTTCCCAGGGCAGAAATGGCTAGCACGAGGGGTCATAGTTTTAAGCTGGTTGGAGGAAAGTATAAAGGGGATGTCAGAGGGGGGTTCTTTACACAGAGAGTTGTGAGAGAATGGAATGCGTTGCCAGCAGCAGTTGTGGAAGCAAGGTCATTGGGGACATTTAAGAGACTGCTGGACATGTATATGGTCACAGAAATGTGAGGGTGCATACATGAGGATCAATGGTCGGCACAACATTGTGGGCTGAAGGGCCTGTTCTGTGCTGTACTGTTCTATGTTCTATGTTCCCCAATCCTAACCTCTAAGTCTGGTCCTATCCCATACACTTTCACAACCATTTTATCCACCTGGCCTGCTGCCTTAATAAACTGATGATTGTGTACATCAAGGTCCCTCTGATCTTTAGTGCTTCCCAGGGTCCAATGATGCATCATCCATTCTCCTGCTTGATTTGACCTGTCCAGGTGCGTCACCTCACATTTACCCCATTTGTTGAGCTTTGCCTTTCTGACCAGCCTCGACCCCCTCCTGTAATATAAAGTTATCATCCCCACTACTTACCACCCACCAATTTTTATATCATTGACAAACTTGCTGATCCTCCCTCCTACATGAAAGTATAAAACATTTATGTGGATCAGGAACAGTGATGTCCCCAACACTGATCCAAGTGGGAACGCAGACTTCAAATAATTTTAAAAGATCATTGGACAGATAAACTAACAGCATGAACTTTCATCAAGTTACTTTGATCATCTTCGTGTGGTGATGCAATTTCCCACTCTTCAACTCTTCTCTGAATTTCCTCTGGGTAACTGCATAAATAAAGGCGTTTGTGCACCAACTCAGGAGCTGGAATATGAAGCCAATCTCATTTACAAACGTTGGCAGAGGAACCGGATATCACAAGCGATCAAGTCGCTAAAATATGGAATATACAATGAACACCACCCACAACGCGATGAAATTGCCAGATATAGCAAATAACATGATCATGGATTTCCTCTGACTCCCAATCTCTGGGTCTCTGGGGCTGTTCCCTGGTGTCTGGCCTCGGAGTCTCCTGCGAGCTTTGGTGGCTGATATAATGTTTCTTACAGTCAGTGTATTTAACGGTAGAATCAAAATAAATGGGATGAATAGACTCATTCATTCAACAATGCATTGGGAATTGAAGAAAGAACGTTGTCAGTCATGATACATGACCATGGGCTATGAGAAAGGCAGTATCTACTTGAGTCCAAGAAAAACCAGAAAATTTTCTTCAAACAGCCCTGCACCGGCGATTTGTCAGCTTCGACCATGATCAATATCACCAATGTTGCTTTGTTCTCACTAGTTGCTTGCATTCCTACAACTGATCAGAGATTTCTATTCCACAAAAACCGACACAGAGTTGCTATTTAATTCCTTCACCGCATCAACTGTAATCAATAATGCGATTTGCCTGCTAACAATTCTCTATTACCTTCTTGGCATTGATATGCCATTTGCAGAATTTATTACATTTCCCTTAAAACACACTTATCCTTAAGTCTCAGGATTTCTCTTTTTTAAAATATGAATCACAATAATTGTGGGTGTTCTCCTTGCACTTCTCTCTGATGCCCTCTCTCGCTATCAACCTGTACATTTGTGGATCTGAAAATTCATTTATTCTAAGATTCGTGTTTTCTTACAATCTCCTCGGTATATTTTTGTTTGCTCATTCGTTTGTTTCAATGTTGCTATTAATATGTTTGGACATTTTGTTGGTTCATGAACTGCTAAATTCCACTTTCAGTGCGCATCATCCCAAGAGTAATAAAAATAAAACAAAGTCTGAAGAAATGTGCCTGGTCCCTCTTTCTTCAAAAAGGAAGTAGGTATAGCTTCTGTGGCTAAAGGGGTCAAGGAATATGGGAGAGATCAGGATCAGAGCATTCAACTCAATGATCAGGCATGATTATATTAAATGGTGAAGCAACTTTGAGGGGGTGAATGGCCTTCTTCTGCTCCTATCCTCTCTATTTCTCTAACTCAAAACAATAAGTCTGCTTTTTTTTCCACAGCTGTTGTCAGACCTGTAGAGTTTCTCAAATATTTTGTTTGATTTAGCCCGATCCACACCGTTGTGTCCAGATCTTTGCAGAAATGAAGGAGAGGAAAGATTTTGAAGATTTCCTGAAGGCTCCCCTCAAGAAATGCAACATTAATGTTAATCATAGACTCCCTACAGTGCAGAAGAGGCCATTCAGACCATCAGCTCTGTACGACCCAAACCTTTTGCTGTCACCTTACATTTACCATGGTTAATCCACCTTCTCTGAACATCTACAGACGGGGTGGGGCAACCAGGGTACTTGGAGGAAAAACACACAGACACGGGAGAACGTGCAGTTCTCAAACTGTGGCCCAAGGGTATCCTTGAACCCACATCCCTGGTACTTCGAGGCAGTAGTGCCAACCATAGTACCAGAGATCAGCGAGTCAGAGACCCTTGTTCAAATGAAACTGAATTACAGGAAGCTCCCACATAAAGGGACACAAGTTTTTGAGAACACCTGTCAGGAAGAGGAAGTACAGAAATGGAACCAGAGAAAGCAGTGGCAATGATTTCAAGGCCATGGAGCAATTCCACCTTCCCAGAAACACATCTCAAATGTGTGGTGGGACATATGGCTCTGGGATTAGGATCATCAACGATGGAAAGATCCACTGAACCCATGACCTCTGACATAGAATTTTTCAGGCAGTCAATCATATTTGACAGTGAGTGGTAACCAACAATGATGGCAGAAATGAGAAATAATCCCAGTGAGCAGGAGCTACAATTGCAATCTAACACGTTCCACTAATATGAACCATATCCCCAGCGCACTCATTCTTATTTGTTAAATTTCAATAATTTGTAGCAGTTTGTAGAAAAGGTAGACTCTGTTAGATTCAGGCCATATATCCAAAGAACCTCAGGTGAGATGTAGGGTACAAGCAAGATCTAAAGTTGGGAAACATTCATATCTCATTTTTTCATGAACTGAAACATTATTTTCAGTGGATATTTCACCCCATTGATGAACTGTTCTCTAAATTTCCTCTGGGTCACTGCATAAATACATGTGTTCGTGCAGCAGCTCAAAAGGAGAAGCATGTGACTGGTTTGGTCAAGGATGTACATGGGGTCATGGAAACCACGTGAATAATAATGATTTGTGACACGGATCAGGAGGAAGTATATGACATAGGAAACCCAGAGCAGGATGAAGTTTCCGGATATGGCAAAAAGTAAGATAACAGATCTTCTCCGATTCTCCATCTCAGGGTCATTGTGATTCCAATGATCCTGGCTGGTCCGTAACCTCTGACGGACCTTACTAGATGCTGTAATGTGACCGACTGTCAGGGTATTGAGCAGCAATATCAGAAATATTGGCAGCAGTGGTGTTAAACACCGGTGAATCCAATTATATGCAATCCAAGCATTTACGGTATAATAATCTAGTTTTCTATTGCAACCCCATGGCACATTGTCCTTTCTTATTATGGATTCATAAGCAAAGTACCAAGGTATGTTCTTTAGGCAGAAAAACGGACATATAGAGCCTATGATGGCAGTTGCCATCCTTTCACTGCAATATTTAGTCTTTAACTTCTGGCAACAAATGGCAACAAAACGATCAAAAGTGAAGCCAACTGTTAGCCAGACTGAAATGTCTGTGGAAGCATGGTTTAGAGCAGATTGGAGGGAGCAGACTGGAGTAATGAACAGAAAATTAGTCGGGAAATAAGAGGCCTTAATTCGAGTCAGTATCACGTAATTGATGACGACCAGTAGATCAGCCACTGCCATGGCCATCAGGTACCAAGTTACACACTTAGAGAGACCACATTTTCCCTGGGAGAGGATCGCAATTGTCACCAAGTTAGCTGCAAAAGAGGAATAAGTGGAGATGCTGAACAAGTGAATTACCAAGGAAGCCACAGCCAGTATTTACATCCCAGAACTGTTCCAAAGAAATGGAAGGCCAGAGCGATGGCATACTTTTAAGAAAGTTGGAAGAGTATAAATAGAAAAATACAAATGGATGATTTAACATTGTTGGCACACAAATGGAAGGGATCCAGTATTACGGATCTGATAACAAGATACTTTAAAAAGGATCTTTTGAAACTCACAACATGATAACGCAGGATGTGCACAGATTAATGAAAGCAAAATGATATCGTGCCTTGTGAGAAATTTTGAGAATGCAGATTGCACAATAGACATGATGGTTGGTTGATAATTCTTCATTCAGGCATCACAGAAAAATGTAACATGCCTCACATAGGTTTATACTGTAAAAGAATGACTTTAGGTATAGTATTAATAATATAGTCAAGGACTGAGAAGTGATTGATGAACAGAAATTAAGACTTAACTGGACATTGTTGATTTGGTGACCTGTACTTAGTGACACACTGCAAGGGAAAACAGCTACTTGCAAACTGTGTTAGTATTTGAGTTGTGCGATGTGTGCATCTTCTCCATGTTTTCTGATTATATGAGGCTGAGGTTAATAAATGGGATTGGGGAAGAAGCAGAGAAATCTCTGTGTCATGCACGCAAATTGGAAGAGTGCAGAAGAGAATTGCAGACAGAGAGCAATGTGTTCAGTTGCAAATGCATGCACTTCCCAGGGGTAAAGACAGCTTATTTATGGACGAATGAAAAGCCTGATTTTGTTGGCATGCAGAGTGAACTGGCTCTCCTTGCAAATCACAGAATCGCAAAACCCTACCAGTTGGAGGCCATTTGGCCCATTTCATCCACACCAGCTCTCCAAAGGGCAACTCATCCAGATCCATTCCCTTACCATATCTCATAACCCCACAATTACTCTACATAGCCTACACATCCCTGAATGCTATGGGCAATTTTAGTGTACCCACCCGACCAGCCTGCACACCTTTGCACTGCAGGGGCAACCAGAGCACCCAGAGAAAATCTACCCAGGCACAGGGAGAATTTGCAAACTCCACACAAACATTTGCCCAAGGCTGGCATCGAATGGAGGTCCCTGGTACTGTGAGGCATCAGTGTTAGCCACTGAATCCAAGGAAGTTACTGTGGATGTGGGAGAGGCTCTGAGGATGGAAATTTACTCATTGATATCACTTACAACTAGATCAAAATGGGAAGAACAAAAAGATTACAAGTAAATGTACCGAAAGTCTCATCTTACGTAAAAAAAGGAATGAAAATGCTGATGTGCTTGATCATTTTTAGTAATTACATGATATCTCAGTTAGACTACGCCTGATCAGGTTTCCTGAGCTAAAGACAGATATGCTTTCTCCAAAGGCAATGAAATGACATTACAGAAGATAAACTCTGGGATAACCAGGGTGTTAGATTGCCGACAATCTTTGCAAAAACCCAGTTGATTCACCAATATCCTTCAGACAAGGAAAGCTGCCATTCTTACACAGTCTGGGCAACAAATGACTCAGGACCCATAACGATGGGCTGCCTCTTAACTGCCCTCTGGGTAATAAACACTGACCAATAGTTCTTAGGGCTAAAGGGATTAGGGAGAAAGTAAGTACAAGATACTGAGTTGGATGAGCAGCCATGATCTCATTGAATATCAGAGCAGGCTCAAAGGCTGAATGGTCAACCAGTGCTCCTATATCTCTGTGCTGAATCCAAGATTTCCACACCTGTGAATGAATAAAACAAATTCTGATCATAAATAAACTGAGCTCTCCTGTTCAGTGGCTGGGAAGTGGGTTCGTAAAATGGAGCAATTCCAACAGGATGGGTTCAATAAAAAGCAAAAGAGCTGCGGATGCTGTAAATCAGGAACAAAAACAGAAGTTGCTGGAAAAGCTCAGCAGGTCTGGCGGCATCTGTGTAGGAGAAAACAGAGTTAACGTTTCAGGTCCCGGTGACCCTTCCTTAGAACTGGGCTCAGTATGGGTTCAATGCCTGCTCTAGCTGAGATATTCCCTTCTCAAATTCATCTCAGAAATGGTAGTGCTCAGGTTATATTTGATTGAAGACGCATATTTTAATTGCTATCATGAGATAGAGATTACAATGGAGCAATACTCTCAATAAAACAGTGATGTTGGAGACGAAAAAATCATTTACTTTCATTCTTAAAGGTGGGAGAGAAAATACTTTAACAGTAACTTAGAGAAGAGCAGCAACACATTTAAAACATATTTAGTAATGGAATAAACCTACCAGGGATTCCAACAGCGGCTATAATCGGATAGTAAATCATTACTGTCTGCACAACTGCTGGTAATTCCCGAAAAGGAGACTCTGTGAAAGGCACTCTCATTGTGTCCAAATATTTCACACTTAACCAGAGGCTCCAAACAACTCTGTGTCACGACAGATGAAGAGTGAGCCTTCATTTATAACTGAAAGGAAACTCCCGTGGGATCATAGTGCAGGTGGAACAGTAATATTCCTTCCAGTTTTCCATTCTCCATGATGTGCAAGCCCCTGGCCACTGCAATCACAACTGGTACAGCAGTGTTGCAACTGTTTACGATTTTTCCAACTTGCTTTTACCTCTGGCATTGCCCCGATTGAATGTCTGCCATGTTTTTCACAAAACAATTTCAAACATCATGAAATATATAAGCTTCTGATTGGATTAGACCATAAGACCATAAGACATAGGAGTGGAAGTAAGGCCATTTGGCCCATCAAGTCCACTCCGCCATTTAAAGCATGGCTGATGGGCATTTCGACACCACTTCCTTGCACTCTCCCCGTAGCCCTTGATTCCTTTTGAGATCAAGAATTTGTCGATCTCTGCCTTGAAGGCATCCAACGTCCCGGCCTCCACTGCACTCTGTGGCAATGAATTCCACAAGCCCACCACTCTCTGGCTGAAGAAATGTCATCTCATTTCAGTTTTAAATTTACCCCCTCTAATTTTAAGGCTGTGCCCACGGGTCCTAGTCTCCCCACCTAATGGAGACAACTTCCTAGCGTCCACCCCTTCTAAACCATACATTATCTTGTGAGTTTCTATTAGATCTCCCCTCAACCTTCTAAACTCTAATGAGTACAATCCCAGGATCCTTAGCTGTTCATCATACGCCAAACCTACCATTCCAGGGATCATCCGTGTAAATCTCCGCTGGACAAGCTCCAGGGCTAGTATGTCCTTCCTGAGGCGTGGGGCCCAAAATTGGACACAGTATTCTAAATGGGGCTTAACTAGAGCCTTATAAAGCCTCAGAAGCACATCGCTGCTTTTATATTCCAACCCTTTTGAGATAAATGACAACATTGCATTCGCTTTTTAAATTATGGACGCTACCTGCAAGTTAACCTTTGGAGAATCCTGGACCAACACTCCCAGATCCCTTTGCACTTCTGATTTGAAATTTTCTCACCGTTTAGAAAATAGTCCATGCCTGTATTCTTTTTTCCAAAGTGCAAAACCTCACATTTACTCACATTGAATTTGATCAGCCATTTCCTGGACCACTCTCCTAAACTGTCTAAATCTTTCTGTAGCTTCCCCACCTCCTCAGTACTACCTGCCTGTCCAAGTATCTTTGTATCATCGGCAAACTTCGCTAGAATGCCCCCAGTCCTTTCATCCAGATCATTAATATATAAGGTGAACAGGTGGTCCCAACACTGAACCCTGTGGGACACCACTCGTCACTGGTTGCCATTCCAAGAAAGAACAATTTATCCCAACTCTCTGCCTTCTGTCGAAAGCCAATCCTCAATCCAAGCCAGTAGCTCACCTCGAACACCATGGGCCCTCACCTTGCTCAACAGCGTCCCGTGAGGCACTGTATCAAAGGCCTTTTGGAAGTCTAGATAGATAACATCTTCTGGGTTTCCCTGGTCTAACATACTTGTTACCTCTTCAAAGAATTCTAACAGGTTTGTCAGGCACGACCTCCCCTTACTAAAACCATGCTGACTTGTTTTAATCTGACCCTGCATTTCCAGGAATTTAGAAATCTCATCCTTGACAATGGATTCGAGAATTTTACCAACTACCGAGGTTAGGCTAATCGGCCTATAATTTTCCATCTTTTGCCTTGATCCTTTCTTAAACAAGGGAGTTATAACAGCAATTTTCCAATTATCTGGGACTTTCCCTGATTCCAATGACTTTTGAAAGATCACAACCAAAGCCTCCGCTATTTCCTCAGCCACCTCCCTCAGAACTCTAGAATGTAGCCCATCGGGGCCAGGAGATTTATCAATTTTTAGACCCTTTAGCTTTTCTAGCACTTTCTCTTTTGTAATGCCTACCGTACTCAACTCTGCCCCCGGCTCTCCCTAATTGTTGGCATACTACTCATGTCTTCCATTGTGAAGACTGACGCAAAGTACTTATTAAGGTCTTCAGCTATTTCCTTATATCCCATCACGAGCCTTCCAGCATCAATTTGGAGCAGCCCAATATCTACTTTTGCCTCTCGTTTGTTTCTAATGTATTGAAAGAAGCTTTTACTATCATTTCTAATATTACTGGCTAGCCTACCGCCATATTTGATCTTCTCCTTCCTTATTGCTGTCTTTGTTATCCTCTGTCTGTTTTTGTAGCCTTCCCAATCTTCTGATTTCCCAGTGCTCTTGGCCACTTTGTAGGCTGTCTCTTTTTCTTTGATATATTTCCTGACTTCCTTTTTCAGCCATGGCTGTCTAATCCCACCCCGGATAATCTTTCTTTTCTTTGGGATGAACCTCTGTGCTGTGACCTCAATTACACCCAGAAACTCCTGCCACTGTTGGTCTACTGTCTTCCCCGCGAGGCTCTGCTTCCAGTCGATTTTCGTCAATTCCTCTCTCATGCCCCTGTAATTACCTTTATTTAACTGTAACACCATTACATCCAATTTTGCCTTCTCTCTTTCAAACTGCAGACTGAACTCTACCATATTATGATTGTTGCCTCCTAAGTGTTCCCTTACTTTAAGGTCTTTTATAAAGTCAGGCTCATTACAAAGCACTAAATCCAGAATAGCCTGCTCCCTTGTGGGCTCCATCACAAGCTGTTCCAGAAAGCAATCCTGTAAACATGCCATGAATTCTCTTTCTTTGGATTCACCGGCAACATTATTCACCCAGTCCACCTGCATGTTGAAGTCCCCTATGATCACCATGACCTTGCCTTTCTGACATGCCCTATTTATTTCTCAGTGCATCTTGTGCCCCTGGTCCTGATCACTGTTAGGAGGTCTGTACATAACGCCCATTGTAGTTTTTTTTTGCCTTTGTGGTTCCTCAATTCCACCCAAACAGACTCCACATCTTCTGACCCAATGTCATTTAGTGCTGTAGACTTAATTTCATTCTTAACTAACAAGGCAACCCCACCTCCTCTGCCCACCTCCCTATCTTTTTGATATGTTGTGAATCTTTGGATGTTTAACTGCCTGTCCTGAGCTCCCTGCAACCATGTCTCTGTGATGCCTACCACATAGAACATAGAACATTACAGCACAGTACAGGCCCTTCGGCCCTCGATGTTGTGCCAACCTGTCATACCGATCTCAAGCCCATCTAACCTACACTATTCCATGTACGTCCATATGCTTATCCAATAATGACTTAAATGTACCTAAAGTTGGCAAATCTACTACCGTTGCAGGCAAAGCGTTCCATTTCCTTACTACTCTCTGAGTAAAGAAACTACCTCTGACATCTGTCCTATATCTTTCACCCCTCAATTTAAAGCTATGCCCCCTCGTCATGCTCGCCGTCACCATCCTAGGAAAAAGGCTCTCCCTATCCACCCTATCTAACCCTCTGATTATTTTATACGTTTCAATTAAGTCACCTCTCAACCTTCTTCTCTCTAATGAAAACAGCCTCAAGTCCTTCAGCCTTTCCTCGTAAGACCGTCCCTCCATACCAGGCAACATCCTAGTAAATCTCCTCTGCACCCTTTCCAAAGCTTCCACATCCTTCTTATAATGCGGTGACCAGAACTGTACGCAATACTCCAAGTGCGGCCGCACCAGAGTTTTGTACAGCTTCACCATAACCTCTTGGTTTGGTGCTGTTAATTCATCTAATTTGTTGTGAATACTATGAGCATTTAGATAAAGTGTCTAGATTAGAACAAAACACACTCAGAACAGTACTTTTTTTTGGCTTTTGTGGGGTAAACCACACTTGACTGGACAGGGCATCAAAGCCCCTTGGACAGCACCTTCCAAACCCACTGCCACTTCCATCGCAATGGACGAGGGCAGCAGTCACATGGGAACATCATCCCCCTGCAGGTTCCCCTCTGAGCCACTCACCGTCTTCGTTTGGGAATGTATCGCCTTCGGTGTTGCTGGGTCAAAATCCTGGAATTTGCACCGTGTTTGTATTATGCATGTCTCGCAACACGCAGGTTCAAGAAGGCAGCTCAGCACCAACTTGTCAAGGGGCAATAAGTATTGGCCCATACTTTGAACACCCGCGTACTCTGAATTCATCAAACAAAGGCAGTAAGCTGCATTTTTTTGGTTTGGAGTTGGAATAATTGCTTTTTCACTAAAATAGAGCGATCATCAGAAGCTACAGATTAAAACAACAAGAAGAAAGAACACACCTTTCCGTTCCTGTACAACATTGGATCAAGAATAAAAGAATGGATTATGGCAGATACTGAGGGTACGAAACTGCAGATGCCCAGAGCATTTGGATTAGGTTTATTGTCACATGGGCTCAAAAGAGGGCAGTGAAAAGTTTACAAGTCACCCCTTACACCGTCACCTTTGGTACAAGGTACCGAGGAGCAGAATCTTCAGTACTAGCTCGTAGGAAAAAAAATTAGAAAAATAAAGAAATAAGAAGTCCAGTCTAAGAGATCATGGGAGGAAAATGGAAAAATAGAGGAATAAAAAGGTCACAATAATACTAGTCTGCCCGGCACATTGCTTCCAGTCCACACTGGGCCTTGAGTCACCTCAAGGAGAGAAGCCCATGCTGGGGCCACGCCAGGTTGAAAGGCAGCCATGCCTGCCTCACCAGACACGGGAGATGACCGTGCTGTGCCGAGAGCCTGCCTCACCAGGCCCGAGAGACTACCGTGCCGTGCTGACAGCCTGCCTCACCAGGCCCAGGAGGCCACCGTGCCGTGCCGAGATCCTGCCTCACCAGGCCTGGGAGATCACAGTGCTATACCAAGATCTTGCCTCACCAGGCCCGGGAGATCATCATGCTGTGCTGAAAGCCTGCCTCACCAGGCCGGGGAGATCATCGTGCCATGCCGAGACCCTGCCTCACCAGGCCCGGGAGATCACAGTGCCATACCAAGATCCTGTCTCACCAGGCCCGGGAGATCATCGTGCCGTGCCGAGATCCTGCTTCACCAGGCCCAGGAGATCATCGTGCTGTGCCGAGACCCTGCCTCACCAGGCCCGGAAGATCATCGTGCTGTGCCGTGAGCCTGCCTCACCAGGCCTGGGAGATCATCGTGCCATGCCGAGATCCTGCCTCACCAGGCCCGGGAGAGCACACTGCCATGCTGTGATCCTGCCTCGCCAGGCCCGGGAGATCACCGTGCCATGCCGAGATCCTGTCTCACCAGGCCCGGGAGATCATCGTGCCGTGCCGAGATCCTGTCTCACCAGGCCTGGGAGATCACCGTGCCATGCCTAGATCCTGTCTCACCAGGCCCGGGAGATCACCGTGCCGTGCCCAGGGCCTGCCTCACCTAGCTCGGGAGATCACCGTGCCATGCCGAGATCCTGCCTCACCAGGCCCAGGAGATCACCACGCCATGCCGAGAGCATTCCTCACCAGCCCCGAGAGACTACCCTGACATGCCGAGATCCTGTCTCATCAGGCCCAGGAGATCATTGTGCTGTGCCGAGAGCTTGCTTCACCAGGACTTGGAGATCATCGTGCCGTGCCGAGATCCTGCCTCACCAGGCCCAGGAGAATACCGTTCCGTGCCCAGAACCTGCCTCACCAGACCCAGGAGATCATCGTGCTGTGCCGTGATCCTGCCTCGCCAGGCCAGGGAGATCATCGTGTTGTGCCGAGATCCTGCCTCACCAGCCCCGGGAGATCACCGTGCCGTGCCGAGATCCTGCCTCACCAGGCCCGGGAGATCATTGTGCTGTGACGAGAGCCTGCTTCACCAGGACTTGGAGAGCATCGTGCCATGCCGAGATCCTGCCTCACCAGGCCCGGGAGATCACAGTGCCATGCCAAGATCCTGTCTCACCAGGCCCGGGAGATCATCGTGCCGTGCCGAGATCCTGCTTCACCAGGCCCAGGAGATCACCGTGCCGTGCCCAGGGCCTGCCTCACCTAGCTCGGGAGATCACCGTGCCATGCCGAGATCCTGCCTCACCAGGCCCAGGAGATCACCACGCCATGCTGAGAGCCTTCCTCACCAGCCCCGAGAGACTACCCTGACATGCCGAGATCCTGTCTCATCAGGCCCGGGAGATCATTGTGCCGTGCCGATATCCTGCCTCACCAGGCCTGGGAGATCACCGTGCCATGACCAGAGCCCGCCTCACCAGGCCCGAGAGACTACCGTGCTGTGCCGAGATCCTGCCTCACCAGGCCCGGGAGATCATCGTGCCGTGCTGAGAGCCTGTCTCACCAGGCCCGGGAGATCATCGTGCCGTGCCGAGATCCTGCCTCACCAGGCCCGGGAGAGCACACTGCCATGCTGTGATCCTGCCTCGCCAGGCCCGGGAGATCACCCTGCCATGCCGAGATCCTGTCTCACCAGGCCCGGGAGTTCATCGTGCCGTGCCGAGATCCTGCTTCACCAGGCCCGGGAGATCACCGTGCCGTGCCCAGGGCCTGCCTCACCTAGCTCGGCAGATCACCGTGCCATGCCGAAATCCTGCCTCACCAGGCCAGGGAGATCACCACGCCATGCCGAGAGCCTTCCTCACCAGCCCCGAGAGACTACCCTGACATGCCGAGATCCTGTCTCATCAGGCCCGGGAGATCATTGTGCTGTGACGAGAGCCTGCTTCACCAGGACTTGGAGAGCATCGTGCCATGCCGAGATCCTGCCTCACCAGGCCCGGGAGATCACAGTGCCATGCCAAGATCCTGTCTCACCAGGCCCGGGAGATCATCGTGCCGTGCCGAGATCCTGCTTCACCAGGCCCAGGAGATCACCGTGCCGTGCCCAGGGCCTGCCTCACCTAGCTCGGGAGATCACCGTGCCATGCCGAGATCCTGCCTCACCAGGCCCAGGAGATCACCACGCCATGCTGAGAGCCTTCCTCACCAGCCCCGAGAGACTACCCTGACATGCCGAGATCCTGTCTCATCAGGCCCGGGAGATCATTGTGCCGTGCCGATATCCTGCCTCATCAGGCCTGGGAGATCACCGTGCCATGACCAGAGCCCGCCTCACCAGGCCCGAGAGACTACCGTGCTGTGCCGAGATCCTGCCTCACCAGGCCCGGGAGATCATCGTGCCGTGCTGAGAGCCTGTCTCACCAGGCCCGGGAGATCATCGTGCCGTGCCGAGATCCTGCCTCACCAGGCCCGGGAGAGCACACTGCCATGCTGTGATCCTGCCTCGCCAGGCCCGGGAGATCACCCTGCCATGCCGAGATCCTGTCTCACCAGGCCCGGGAGTTCATCGTGCCGTGCCGAGATCCTGCTTCACCAGGCCCGGGAGATCACCGTGCCGTGCCCAGGGCCTGCCTCACCTAGCTCGGCAGATCACCGTGCCATGCCGAAATCCTGCCTCACCAGGCCCAGGAGATCACCACGCCATGCCGAGAGCCTTCCTCACCAGCCCCGAGAGACTACCCTGACATGCCGAGATCCTGTCTCATCAGGCCCGGGAGATCATTGTGCTGTGCCGAGAGCTTGCTTCACCAGGACTTGGAGATCATCGTGCGGTGCCGAGATCCTGCCTCACCCGGCCCTGGTGATCACGGTGCCATGCCGAGATCCTGTCTCACCAGGCCTGGGAGATCACCGTGCCATGCTGAGATCCTGTCTCACCAGGCCCAGGAGAATACCGTTCCGTGCCCAGAACCTGCCTCACCAGACCCGGGAGATCATCGTGCTGTGCCGTGATCCTGCCTCGCCAGGCCAGGGAGATCAGCGTGTTGTGCCGAGATCCTGCCTCACCAGCCCCGGGAGATCACCGTGCCGTGCCGAGATTCTGTCTCACCAGGCCCGGGAGATCATTGTACTGTGACGAGAGCCTGCTTCACCAGGACTTGGACAGCATCGTGCCATGCCGAGATCCTGCCTCACCAGGCCCGGGAGATCACAGTGCCATGCCAAGATCCTGTCTCACCAGGCCCGGGAGATCATCGTGCCGTGCCGAGATCCTGCTTCACCAGGCCCGGGAGATCACCGTGCCGTGCCCAGGGCCTGCCTCACCTAGCTCGGGAGATCACCGTGCCATGCCGAGATCCTGCCTCACCAGGCCTGGAAGATCTCCGTGCCTTGCTGAGATCCTGCCTCACCAGGCCCAGGAGAATACCGTTCCGTGCCCAGAACCTGCATCACCAGACCCGGGAGATCATCGTGCTGTGCCGTGATCCTGCCTTGCCAGGCCAGGGAGATCATCGTGTTGTGCCGAGATCCTGCCTCACCAGCCCCGGGAGATCACCGTGCCGTGCCGAGATCCTGCCTCACCAGGCCCGGGAGATCATTGTGCTGTGACGAGAGCCTGCTTCACCAGGACTTGGAGAGCATCGTGCCATGCCGAGATCCTGCCTCACCAGGCCCGGGAGATCACAGTGCCATGCCAAGATCCTGTCTCACCAGGCCCGGGAGATCACCGTGCTGTGCCCAGGGCCTGCCTCACCTAGCTCGGGAGATCACCACGCCATGCCGAGAGCCTTCCTCACCAGCCCCGAGAGACTACCCTGACATGCCGAGATCCTGTCTCATCACGCCCGGGAGATCATTGTGCCGTGCCGATATCCTGCCTCACCAGGCCCGGGAGATCACCGTGCCATGACCAGAGCCTGCCTCACCAGGCCCGAGAGACTACCGTGCCGTGCCGAGATCCTGCCTCACCAGGCCCGGGAGATCATCGTGCCGTGCCCAGAGCCTGCCTCACCAGGCCCAGAAGATTACTGTGCCATGCCCAGAGCCTGCCTCACCAGGCCTGAGAGAACGCCACTCCGGGTTTGCTAAAAGGCTGTCACAGGCCGCCAAGGAACCGTTATACTGGGCCGAGAGATTGTCACGTCCCATCATTGCTGAGGCCCAGAGCGTAGGTCCGTGCTGAGGTTGGGGCACGATTTCATGCTGAGGCTGGGAATTCTGATGTCGCTGTGAAGGAAAAAGAGGGGCAAAAAAGGAAAAGCACAAAAGAGAAGTGCAGACAGTCCAAGGGAAAACTTAAAAAGGAATTGAGGACAGCAGAAAAAAACATGAAAGGATACTAGCTGGTACAATAACGGATAATTCTGAGCCATTTTGCAAGAGCATTCAGGATAAGGATGGAAAGAGTAGAGTGTGTTAAAGGCTACGGTGGTAATTTGTCCATAGAGCCAGAAAATGTAGGTGGGATTCTATATGAAAGCCTAGTGTTGGAGTTTACAAGTTAGAGTAATGATGTGGAAAATAGGGAGAAGGACTCTAATTTGCTTAAAAAAATTAACACAGGCAGACAAGAGGTTACGAGTTGTCTTGCAGCCTTAAATAAAGATAAATCTGTAGGGCAGGATGAAATGCATCTCCAATTGCTGAGTGAGGGAAGTGAAGAAATATCATGGCTACTGGCAATAACTTTCAAATCCCCTCCTGCCAGGGGAGAGATACCTGGTGTCTGGAGGACAATCAATATGGGGCTGTTGTTTGAGAAGGTCTTCAGGGAGAAACCAGCAAAGTACAGCTGTGGGGACTTGATTGGAAACAACTCTGAGGAACCAAACTAATCTGCATTTGAAGTAACAGAGACAAATCAACAACAATCAGGTTTTATTCGGGGAGTTCTTGTCTGACAAACAGCATGGCATATTTCAAAGAGGGAAAAGGTGTGTAGTTGAGGCAATACTTTTGAGGTTATTGACTCAGACTTCAGCAAGGCTTTTCATCAGGGTCTGCATAAGAGATGGTAGCAAAGGGAGGAGACCATGGGATCCAAGGAAACAGAATCCACCATTGGCTGGAGTGTCAGGAAGGAGAGTACATGATAACATGAACTGGATGAACACAGCAGGCCAGGCAGCATCAGAGGAGCAGGAAAGCTTACCCTAACCCTATCACAGGAAAGCAGAGGGTAATGGTTGTGGGGTGTTATGGTGCCTGAAAGCCTGTATCCAATGGGATGCCACAGGGTTCTGAGTTGAGGCACTTGCTATTAGTGATTTATCTGTATGATTGAGAATTAAACTTAGGTGCATTTCTGCGGCCGCAGACAAGAGCCGAGGGTGTGGCCTCCCTGGTGATAGGGCCCCGGATGTTTTGGAGTGGTTGCAGGACATTCAGGAGGTGAAGGACAAACAGCTAGTGGTCGTGGTACGCCTTGACATTATTGACAGAGGTTAAAAGAAGGGATGAGGTCCTAAAAGCAGAATACTGAGAACGAGGAAGAAAGTTGAAATGTAGGGCCTCAAAGGCAGTTATCTCAGGATTACTGCCAGTACCCTGAGGTATTCAGAGCAGTAACAATAGGATATATAGGATGAACATGTGGCTGAAAAGATGGTATAAGTGGGTGGGTTTCAGATTAGTGGGCATTGGGACCAGTTCTGGGGGAGATGGGACCTGTAGAAACTGGATGGGTTACACCTGGGCAGGACTGGGACTGATGTCCTTGGGGGTGGGTGGGGGGACTTGGTTGAGGACGGTTTAAACAAGCATGGCAGGGGGATGGAAGACAAAGGAGTAGGGCTGTAGATGTAGAAATTGTGGGGGAGCTAGAACCCAAGACAAACGTGACTATGAACAAGAACTGGCAGGGAAACACTGCTGAAAAGAGCTGGGGAGGTGGTCTGAATGCATGCGTTTCAATGTGAGAAGTATAACAGGCAATAAACTCTGGGCTTTGTTTAGTATGTGGAACTATGACATTATTGCAATTATGGAAATTTAGCTGAAAGAGGGGCAGGAGCGGCAGCTGAATGCCACAGGGTTTAGATGTTTCAGTTGCGATAGAAGGGGGTGTAAAAGGGGGGGGGGGCGCGAGTTGCATTGCTGGTAAAGGTGTGTCTGAGGGAGATACATTAGAGACCTCATGCAGTGAGGCAATATGAAAAGAACTCGGGAATAGGAAAGATGAAGTCGCAATGCTGGAGATATTTTGCAGGCCTCCCAACAGCCAGTGGAAGGCAGAGGAAAGAATATGTAGAGAGATGTTGTAAAGATGTAAAAACATCAGGGTTGCTATTGAGGGTGATTTTAACTTACCCTATACAAGCTGGGCCTTGCTTCATGCGAGGCGCTCGGTAGGTGCAACATTTGTAAGGACCACTCAGGAGGGGTACTTGACACACTGTGTAAACAGTCCAACCAGGGAAAGGATTATTGAGTGTGAGTGATAATGGGAACTGCAGATGCTGGAGAATCCAAGATAATAAAATGTGAGGCTGGATGAACACAGCAGGCCCAGCAGCATCCCAGGAACACCTGGGATGCTGCTGGGCCTGCTGTGTTCATCCAGCCTCACATTTTATTATCAGGGAAAGGATTATGCTGGACCTGGTTTTGGGAAATGAGCCTGACCAGGTCAGTGGAGTTTCAACGGGAGAGCATTTCGGGAATAATGACCTTAATAGTGTGAGTTATAAGATAATCATAGACAGGAGTGACAGCAGACTCTGGGTGAAGCTGTTAAAATTGGGGGAAGGCGAACAAGAACAATATTCGGCAGGAACTGGAAAATGTTGGTTGGAGGTGGCTGTTTGAGGGTAAATCCACATCGGACGTGTGGGAGTAATTCAGACAGCAGTTGATAAGAGTTCAGGAGCAGCGCATTCCTGTGGGAATGGTGGATGAGCATGGCAGGTTAGGTGAACCTTGGATGACCAGGGATGTTATGATCTTAATGAAAAAGAAAAAGGAAGCATATGTAAGGTCTAGCAGGATGGGAACTGATGAAGCCCTTGAAGTATATAAAGAAAGTAGGAAAGAACTTAAACAAGGGATTAGAAGGGCTAAAAGGGGTCATGAAAAGTAATTAACAAATAGGACTAAGGAGAATCTCAAGGCTTTTCATACATTTATAAAAAAAATAAGAGGGTAGCCAGGGAAAGGGTTGGCCCATTCAACAAAAAAGGAGGGAATCTATATATGGAGCCAGAAGAGGTAGATGGGTTCGTAAACAAATTCTGTGTGTTGGTATTCACCATGGACAAGGAATTGGTCCAGGGACCTCAGAGAAGGGAGTGTCGAGTTTCTAAGCCTGGTTGCTATTGAAAAGGAAGATGTGTTGTGTGTCATAACAGGTCGTAAGATAGATAAGTCCTTGGGTCCTGATGGGATCTATCCCAGAATGCTGACGGAGGCCACAGAACAAATTGCTGGAGCACTGGCAGACATCTTTGTGTCGTACTGGGCCACAGGCTGGAGGATAATCAATGTTGCCCCATTGTTTAAGAAGAGTAGCAGGGATAAGGCAGGAAATTACAGGACTGCGAGCCTCACATCAGTAGTAAGGACAAGATTAATATGCATTTAGAAGCAAATAGTTTAATTAGCGATAGACAGCATGGTTTTGTATGGGGGAGATCATGCCTCAGTAACTTGGTAGAGCTTTTGGAGGAAGTGTGAAGATGATTGATGAGGGAAAAGCAGTTTATGTTGTCTATGTGGACCTCAGTAAAACCTTTGACAAGGACCCTCGTGGTAGACTGGTACAAAAGGTGAAGCCACAAGGTATAAGGGGTGAGCTGGAGAAATGGATACAGAACTGGCTTAGTCATAGGAGACAGAGGGCAGCAGTGATTGTGGCTAGTGGTGTTCCACAGAGATCAGAGCTGGGACCTCTGCTGTTTGCGATCTACATAAATGATTTTCAGGAAAACATAGCAGGCCTAACTATTAAGTTTGTGGAAGATATAAAGACTGCTGGAGTTGCAGATAGTGAAGAAGATTGTCAGAGGATGCAACAGAATATAGATCAGTTGGAGGCTGGGCAGAAAAATGGTAGGTGGAGTTTAATCTGGACAAATGATTTATCTTGGAAGGTCAGGTACAGGTGGAAATTATGCAGTGAACGCAGAACCCGTAGGAGAATTGATACTCAGTAGGATCTGGGTGTGTAGATCCACAGATCACTGAAGGTGGCAGCGCAGGTAGATAAGGTAGTAAAAAGGCCTATGGCATTCTGACCTTCATTGGAAGGGGCATTGGGTACACGGATAGATATGTTACACTGCAACTTTATAGAACTTTAGTTAGGCCACACTTGGAAGATTATGTATCGTTTTAGTTCCTATACTACCAGAAAGATGTGGATGCTTTGGAGAGTACTCGGACAAGGTTTACCAGGATGGTGCCTGGTCAGGGCGATCTTAGCTATGAAGGAAGGTTGGATAGACTGGGCTTGTTTTCCTGGAACACAGAACTTGAGGGGCGACCTGATAGAAGTTTATAAGATTGTGAATGGGATGGATCGAATGTAAAGTATGAGATTTTTTTTTCCCAGGGTGGAGGCTCAATTACTAGGGGACACAGGTTCAAGGTGCAAGGGGCGGAGAGTTTAAAAGAGATGTGCGAGGCAGGTTTTCTACACAAAGGGTGGTGAATGCTTGGAACGTGTGGTGGAAGCAGACACAATAGCAGCATTCGAGAAGCACCTGGATAAATACATGAATAGGAAGGGAACAGAGGGACACGGATCCTGTAAGTGAAGACAGCTTTAGTATGGAAGGACAAAATGTGTCAGAGCAGGGTCAGAGGGCTGAAAGGCCTGTTCCTGTGCTGTATTGTTCTTTGTTTCTCGAACAATAATTCCTGAAAAATCTCGAGTGTCCTAAGGATTACACTGATAAGACAAATTATCTGCCCAACTCAAACCCAGAAGCTGGATATGTTCATTCATCTATCCTCAGCAAACGAAAGGAACATGATGAGGCTTCACAACTTCTTGAAGTAAACAAAAGTGCACTTGGAAATCATTTCCATATGCATTCTGCATGGCTCAACCAAAAGAGGGCCAACTTGTCATCCAAGGCCCACTTTTGTCTTTCATGTCACACATTAATTATTGCTTCCATTGAAATTTGACATTCTTGTTTAATGCCGATGACAGTCATTCTTATTTCCAAGATAACACAGCACGCGGGCTTTAATTAATGTCCAAGGTCCTCCAGCTTCACAAAAGACCCTTCTTAGATTATAACATCAGAAATTGGGATGTTTGCTGGTGATTACATCATGTTCTGCACCAACTCAGATGTCTCTAAGCAGCCTACATCTGTATGCAACAATATCCAGGTTTGGGATGATATGACATGGATAATATTCACGAAACGCAAATGTCTGGGAATGACCATAGAACATAGAACATATAACAGCACTGCACAGTACAGGCCCTTCAGCCCATGATGTTGTGCCAACCGATTATCCTACTAAGATCAATCTACCCTGCATACCCTACATTTTACTATCCTCCAGGTGCCTGTCCAAGAGTCGCTTAAAAATCTCTAAAGCATCTGACTCCACTTCCATTGCTGGCAGTGCATTCCACATGCCCACCATTCTCTGTGTGAAGAACCTACATCTGACATCTCCCCTATACCTTCCCCCAGTCACCTTAAAATTATGCCCACTCATAACAGTCATTTACACCCTGGGAAAAAGTTTCTGACTATCCACTCTATCTATGCCTCTCATCATATTGTGCACCTCTATCAAGTCACCTCTCATCCTTCTTCACTCCAATGAAAAAGACCTGAGCTCCGTCAACCTTTCCTCAAAAGACCTGCCCTCCAGTTCAGGCAGCATCCTGGTAAATCTGCTCTGCACCCTCTCTAAAGCTTCCACATCTTTCCAATAATGAGGTGACCAGAACTGAATACAATGTTCCAAGTGTGGTCTAACCAGGGCTATGTAGAGTTGCGGCATAAACTCACAGCGCTTAAGCTCAATTCCCCTGTCAATGAAAGTGAACACACCAAATGCCTTCTTTACAACCCCATCCACTTGGGTCACAACTTTGAGCGATCCATAGATGTGGACCCCAAGATCCCACTGTTCCTCCACATCACTGAGAATCCTGCCATTAACCCTGTGTTCTGTATTTAAATTCGACCTTGCAGAATGAATCACTTCACACTTTTCTGGGTTGAATTCCATCTGCCACTTCTTTGCCCAGCTCTGCATCCTGTCAATGCTCCATTGCAACCTATATCAGCCCTCCACGCTGTCCACAACTCCACCAACCTTCATGTCATTGACAAATTTACTAACTCACCCTTCCACTTCTCATGCAATTCATTTATAAAGATCACAAAGAGCAGAGGTCCCAGAACAGATCCCTGTGAAACACCGCTGGTCACCGAGCTCCAGACTGAATACTTTCCCAACCATTACCACCCTCTGTCTTCTATTGGACAGCCAGTTTGTATCCAGACAGCCAAATTTCCTGCAAATCCCATGCATCCTTACTTTCTGAATGAACCTACCATGTGGAACTTTATTGAATGTCTTGCTAAAATCCATATACACCACATCCACTGCTCTAACTTCGTTGATGTGTTTTGTCACATCCTTAAAGGATTCAATAAAGCTTGTGAGGCATGACCTGCCCCTCACAAAGCCATGCTGACTATTTCTAATCAAACTGTGTTGTTCCAAATAATCATATATACTATCTCTCAGAAGCATCTCCAATAATTTGCGTACCACAGAAGTAAGACTGACCAGTCTGTATTTTCCAGGATTATCCCTGTTCCATTTCTTGAACAAGGGAATGGCATTTTCCACCCTCCAATCTTCTGATACTACTTCAGTAGACAATGAAGACTCAAAGATCATTGCCAAACGGGCAGCAAACACTTCCCTCATTTCTCATAGGAACCTTGGGTGTATCCCGCCTGGCCCAGGGGACTTGTCTATCCTCATGATTTTCAAAAGTTCTAGCACATCCTCCTTTCATCAACCTCTTAACATCAACCTGTTCAAGCATATCTGCCAGTTTCATGCCGTCCTCACAAACGTCAAGGTCCCTCTCACTGGTGAATACTGAAGCAAAGTTTTCATTAAGGACCTCCCCTACCTCCTCTGACTCCACACACAAGTTCTCTCCACTATCCCTGATTGGCCCTGCCCTCACTCTGGCCATCCTCTTGTTCCTCACCTTGGGTTTTTCCTTGATCCTACCCACCAAGGTTTTCCCATAACCCCTTCTAGTTGTCCTAAGCCCATTGTTTTCAAATGGCATGATACAGATGGTTTCCCTTTTTTTGGAAAGTCATCTTCAATCAGGTAAGCCACAAACATATTTTTATGCTTCCTAGATTTCATAGGAAGAAAATCAGTAGTCGCATTTTTCTCATGTCAGATGAACATTGCTAACTGGTTTCACTTAATAACAATGGTGACAAGTGCTATGAAGAATGAGTTGTGTGAAATGGACAGCTGTCTTTAGACATGTACAGTGTAGTATTCAATAGCTGTAAATGTAGTATTAAATAGCTGAGAACTGTTTTGCCTTGTTTTCTCCAATTAGTCAACTAGAAAATTGACATCTTCTAATAAGCCTATAACCATTAATGCCTTATTTTAGGAAGCATCTGTCCAGGTTTCCCTTTGCTTCAGATTTTAAGAAGAGAAATTTATATTGTAATACCATCTTTTTTGTCTTCACTGGAAGAGGTGGAGATCAAACATCTGATGTGAATGCCAACACAAGCAATCAGTTCAGCAAAAAAGTGAAGAAATTGCACAGAAGATGCAAATGGAATACAAGTCCTTGCTGAATTTTTAAAAATTGCTATTGTTGAATTACACTGCTAGCTAGCTGAATTGTGAATGTTTTAATTGTCTATTATCATACAAGGTTCTGTTCATCAATGTCCATAGTTGTGTTACAGGTTTAATTCTACAGAATGGGACTGTTCCTCCCATGTTTCCCTCTTTCAGACTGATGGAGTTTCTTCCCTGCTCCCAATATGGATTCAGACCTTTAATGTTGTTTGAGACTGCACTTCAGGCTTTGGTGTTTCCAACTGGCAGTCTCAGCGCTGGTGTAGAAGTAATAGTTAGCTTGACCATCTCAAATAAATGCCCATTTAACCAAAGCCTCCTTGTGGGTCAGGACAATCACTCTCATAATATGCCCCAATTTCTGCACCTTGACTGTTAGCTTTGACCAGAAACTGAACTGGATGAGACATATAAATACAACAGCAGTATAGAGACATTATGGTCGCTTCCTATTAGCATTTGAGACTTTTTAAACTCTGTTCCCAAACTAATCTATATTCTTTTATTAGCCTGTAACAACACTTAAACTATCTGTACCTAGCTACGGTGGACCTAAGGTGGCGCCAAGAGGCAACATTACAAACTTTTCTCTGCACTCTTTCAAGGCTATGTGACAATAAAGGCTATTCTATTCTGTTCTTTTCTAATCTATTCTATTTTATTCCATTCTGTTCGGTTCTATTCTATTCTGTTTTTTATTAATTCTATTCCATTCCATTTGATTCTATTATATTCTATTCTATTCTAATGGATGTGTCCTCTAGATTTCCAGAGGCCATTCCATTATACAATATCACAGATAAATGGATCGTTGAGGAGTTACTCAAATTTTTCACTAAACACGAACCATGTACAGAGATACAATCAGATCAGGGGTCAAAATTTGCATCAAAATTACACAAAGAAGGTCAGGAATAAAACAAATAAATAGGGAGGGGGGGAGGCAGATAGAAGATGGACAGAGGAGAAGATAGGTGAAGAGCAGACAGAAAAGTCAAAGAGTTGGGGATGGAGCCAGTAGAGGTGAGTGTAGGTGGGGAGGTAGGGAGGGGATAGGTCAGTCCAGAGAGGATGGACAGGCAGAATGAGATTAGTAGGTAGGAGATGGGGGTGCAACTTGAGGTGGGAGGAAGGGATAGGTAAGAGGAAGAGCAGGTTAGGGAGGCGGGGATGAGCTGGGCTGGTTTTGGGATGCGGTTGCAGGAGGGGAGATTTTGAAGCTTGTGAAATCCACATTGATATCATTGGGCTGCAGGGTTCCCAAGTGGAATATGAGTTGCTGCAACCTTAGGGTGGCATCACTGTGGCACTGCAGCAGGCCCAGGATGGGCATTTCGTCTGAGGAATGGGAGGGGGAGTTAAAATGGTTTGCGACTGGGAGGTGCAGTTGTTCATTGCGAACTGACAATAGGTGTTCTGCAAAGCGGTCCCCAAGCCTACGCTTGGTTTCCCCCATGTAGAGGAAGCCACAACGGGTACAGTGAATGCAGTATACCACATTAGCAGATGTGCAGGTGAACATTTGCTAGATGTGGAAAGTCATCTTGGGGCCTGGGATGCGGGTGAGGGTGGAGGTGTGGGAGCAAGTGTAGCACTTCCTTCAGTTGCAGGGAAAAGTGCCAGGTGTGGTGGGGTTAGAGGGGAATGTGGAGTGGACAAGGTAGTCACAGAGAGAGTGGTACCTCTGGAAAGCAGACTAGGGTGGGGATGGAAAAATGTCTTTGGCAGTAGGGTCAGATTGCAGATAGCGGAAGTGTTGGAGGATGATGCAATAGGGTCGGGGGTTGGTGGGGTGGTACGTGAGGACGAGGGGGATTCTTTTTTTGGTTGTTATTGCGGGGAGCGGGTGTGAGGAATGAGTTGTGGGAAATTTGGGAGACACAGTCAAGGGCATTCTTGACCACTGCGGTGGAGGGGGGGGACGTTGCGGTTCTGGAAAAACAAGGACATCTGAGAAGTACGGGAGGGGAATGTCTCATTGTGGAAGCAGAGGCAGTGGAGGTGACGGAATTGGGAATCGGGGATGGAATTTTTGCAGGAAGACGGATAGGAGGAGGTGTATTCCAGGTAGCTGTGGGAGTCGGTGGGCTTGAAATGGGTATCAGTTTCTAAGTGGTTGCCCGAGATGGAGACAGAGAGGTCCAGGAAGGAGAGAGAGGTATTAGAGATGGTCCAGGTGAACTTAAGGATGAACTGTTCAAGCTCCTTGTGGGAGCACGAGGCAGTGCCACTACAGTCATCGATGTAATGGAGGAAGAGATGGAGGATAGGGCTAGTGTAGCTTTGGAAGAGGGATTTCTCCATGTACCCTACAAAGAGGCAGGCATAGCTTGGGCCATGTGGATACCCGTGGACACTCCCTTTGTCTGTAGGACATGGGAGGAATTGAAAGACAAGTTGTTGAGGGTGAGGACGAGTTCGGCTGTGAGGATGAGGGTGTTGGTGGAGGGGGACTGGTTGGGCCTGCGGGACAGGAAGAACCTGAGGGCCTTGAGGCCATCTGCATGAGGAATGCAGGTGTATAGGGACTGGTGAAAATGAGGTATTGGGGGACGGGGAATTGGAAGTTCTGGAGGAGGTGGAGGACGTGGTGGTATCACAGACATAGGGAGGAAGTTCCTGGACCAAGGGGGAGAAAATGAATTCCAGATAGGTGGAGATGAGTTCGGTGGGGCAGGAGCAGGCAGAGACAATGGGTTGGCCAAGGCAGGATTTTGGGAAGGCGATAGAAGCGGGCGGTACGGGATTGGGGAACGATGAGGTTGGAGGCTGTGGGTGGGAGGTCACCTGAGGCAATGAGGCTGTGGATGGTTTGGGAGATGATGGTTTGGTGCTTGGGGATGGAGTCATGAACAAGGGGGCAGTAGGAGGTGTCAGGGAGTTGGTGTCTGGCCTCAGCGATGTAGAGGTCAGTGCGCCATACTACAACTGTGCCTCCCTTGCCTGTGGGTTTTATGGTGAGGTTGGGATTGGAGCGGAGGGATTAAGTAAACCATGGGAGAAGAGTTCAAAGTCTTGGTTTGCTCCAAGTGACAGACTGGAGACAATTCCAGTCCCACTGGGTCAGCACATGTACTGGACGTGTCTCCAGATCCAGCTTCTGGAAGCTCGAGTTTCAGAGCTGGAGCAGCGGCTGGGGACACTGCGGAGCATCCGTGAGGCCATGAATATTATGGATAGCATGTGTAGAGAGGCAGGCAGGAAGGGAATGAGTGACCACCAGGCAGAGCAAGAGAGATAGGCAGGTAGTGCAAGAATCTCCTGTGGCCATTCCCCTGCAAAACAATTACACCATGTTGCATACTGTTGAGAGGCATGACCTCTCAGGGGAGAGCAGCAACAGGGGCAAGCTTTTTGTTTTTCCCCTTGCTTCCTACTTCGCTGACTCCTTACATATGTTCGTAGCCCCATGGTATATTAGCTTAAACCCTCCCCAATGGCCCCAGCAAACACAGCCCCTCAGGACATCAGTCCCAGTCCTCCCCAGGTGTACACTGTCCAGTTTGTACAAGTCCCACCTCCCCCAGAACCGGTCCCAAAGCTCCAGGATCTGAACCCCTCCCCCCGACACCATCTTTTCAGCCATGTATTCATCCAATATATTCTTTCATTTCTATTCTGACTAGCACGGGCCGCTGGTAATAATCCTGAGATCTCTACCTTTGAGGCCCGAGTTTGTAACTTTCCCCATTGCTCCCTGTGTTCTGTTTGTCGGACCTCATGCCTTTTGTAAACCCATGTCGCTTGTGCCGATGTGTGCCATGACCACTGGGTGTTCACTCTCCCCACTCCAGAACGTCCTGTACCCGCTCTGACAAGAAGGAACAAATAGAAGGGGTAATCCTTCCACATCTCTGCGCTGTACGGTCGGTCCTGTACAATACATAGGCAGACCGCACAATGGAGAAAATTTCCCCTTGCCTATGCACACGCAATGCCTGGTGTCAGCCGATACTGCCTTTAACAACTGACAAAGAGATTCTGGAGGAGATCAGAAGGAAAGGAGTGTATCTCACACTAAGATAAAGCAGTGCTGTACCCTGAAAATACTGTTGATGACCACCATAGGAAGGAGTTTACCAAACCCAGACCCAGACCCAAAAGCCAATCTTACTTGAGTTTGGAGGTGATTTCATTGAAATGAGGGGCTTGACAGGCTAAATGCTGAGAGGATGTTTCCCCTCATGGGAGAGTCTCGGACTAGCAGGCACAGTCTCAGATTAAGGGACACCAATTTAAGACTGAGGAGCGATTTCTTCTCTCAGAGGGTTGAGAATTTTTAGAACTCTTGGCCACAGAAAGCCACAGGGGCAGAGTCCCTGTGTACATTTAAACCTGAAATAGATTTTCAATCAGTAGGAGAACCAAGGGTTGCAGGGAAAGGAGGAGGAAAGTAGATGTGAGCTGTGAGGCTTAGCCATCACCCTATTGAATGATGGACCAGCTTTGAGGGGCTGAACAACCTCTTACTACTCCTATTTCTAGGGGTCTTCAGTGTGCGATATCTGAACACCAATATCTGCTGTTCTAATGTTTGGTATGTGGGCACCTCCTTCCCAGAGGTGTGCTATAGCTTCTGCCAAGTGTGCCAGGTATAGCGCTGGCAAAGTGCCCTAAACTGAAAGGAGAGTCTATTGTTTAGCTGCCTATGATCTAGATCGTGAAATTTGTTTTGGACTTTGCCACGTCTCGTGTTTAATTTCCAACTGTGGGCAAAGAAAGATATGATTTGTGAATAGTGACTGTTGACTTGGATTTGTATTCTGCCTTTTTCACAGCAATGAGAGGACACAAGACACAAATTGAGATAATACCTGGTCAGCCTGATAGGCCCGAAAACATAGAAAAATGAAAAACGGGTTTAGAATTACACAAGAAGTGGTTTTGAAGATTGAAAGCTAATAGAAAATCATTATTTTGCCCAATAATAATCCAAATGAAGTTGCAGCAATTTGTATATATTGCAATCATCTTGTTTTATATCTTTATATATATACATATGTATGCAGGAGAAATTCAGCAGGTCTGACAGTCTTTGTGAGAAAAGAAATAGAATTAACATTGGGATATGATTCTTCTTCTGTAACCTTGTTGCTTCATTTTCATTTTTGCTGGTGTCCACTTTGAGGTTTTAGAGCTTTCTTCAAACAGTGGCCAGAGATCAGAAGAACAGCTCGCTATTGAGATGTCCAACATCTCCCCCCACCACTCGCCCAGGATTGGTCTATTTTGGCAAATAATCACAGCAAGCAATCACAATGAAACAGAGAGAACATGAGCAGGAGCAGGGCCTTCTGCCCTTCAAGCCTGTACCGCCATTCATTATGATCGTGGTTGATCCTCCAACTCAGTGCCCTGTTCCTGCTATCCCCACCATACCCTTTGATCCTTTTACCTCCAACACGTACATGCAACTCCTTGAAAACATGCCATGTTTTGTCTTCAATTGCTTTTTGTAGCAGAGAATTCCACAGGCTCAACACTCTCTGGGTGAAGCGATTTCTTCTCATCTCAGCCCCACATCCTTAGATTGCCAACCTCGGTTCCGGACTCGCAAGGTATCAGGAAGATCTTTCCTGTATTCACTCCGTCTAGATGTGTGCACAGCCCAGACCATCACAGAAGCCAACTTCCCATCCATGAACTCCACCTACCCTCCCTGTTATGGCAGAAAGACTGTCAACATTATCGATGACCCACGCCCATAATGCTCTCCGTCAGGCAGGACATACAAAAGCTTAAACACACACACTAACAGGTTCAAGAACAGCTTCTTCCCTGCTGTAATTAGACTGCTGAATACACCTCTCAAATTTCAAATCTAATGTAGGTTTTGCTTTGTGTATCTCCTGTTGAGTTAATCACCTGTATGCCTTGCTCTGTCTAAACACCTATGGTCTGCTTATCCTTGATTGCTGTAATCTGCTGGCAAAACAAAACTTTTCACTGTGCTCAGGTAGATGTGATAACAGCAAGGGGGCGGGTGCGGTGGTGGCCTAATGGCATTATCACTGAACTGTTTATCCAGAAACCCAGGTAATGTTCTGGGGACCTGGGGTCAAATCCTGCCACAGTAGATGGTGGGATTTGAGTTGAATAAATATCTGAAGTTAAGAATCTAATGGTGACCATGAATTGATTGTCAGGGGAAAAACCCATCTGGTTCACTAATGCTCTTTAGGGAAGCAATCTTGCATCTTCACCTGGTCTGGCCTACATGTGACTCCAGACCCAAAGCAAGGTGGTTGACTCTTAGCTGCCTCTGGGCAGTTAGAACATAGAACATAGAATGGTACAGCACAGAACAGGCCCTTCAGCCCACAATGTTGTGCCGACCATTGATCCTCATGTATGCACCCTCAAATTTCTGTGACCATATGCATGTCCAGCAGTCTCTTAAATGACCTCAATGACCTTGCTTCCACAACTGCTGCTGGCAACGCATTCCATGCTCTCACAACTCTCTGTGTAAAGAACCCGCCTCTGACATCCCCTCTATACTTTCCTCCAACCAGCTTAAAACTATGACCCCTCGTGCTAGCCATTTCTGCCCTGGGAAATAGTCTCTGGCTATCAACTCTATCTATGCCTCTCATTATCTTGTATACCTCAATTAGGTCCACTCTCCTCCTCCTTTTCTCCAATGAAAAGAGATCAAGCTCAGTCAACCTCTCTTCATAAGATAAGCCCTCCAGTCTATGCAGCATCCTGGTAAACCTCCTTTGAACCCTCTCCAAAGCATCCACATCTTTCCTATAATAGGGCGACCAGAACTGGACGCAGTATTCCAAGTGCGGTCTAACCAAAGTTTTATAGAGCTGCAACAAGATCTCACGACTCTTAAACTCAATCCCCCTGTTAATGAAAGCCAAAACACCATATGCTTTCTTAATAACCCTGTCCACTTGGGTGGCCATTTTAAGGGATCTATGTATCTGCACACCAAGATCTCTCTGTTCTTCCACACTGCCAAGAATCCTATCCTTAATCCTGTACTCTGCTTTCAAATTCGACCTTCCAAAATGCATCACCTCGCATTTATCCAGGTTGAACTCCATCTGCCACCTCTCAGCCCTTCTCTGCATCCTGTCAATGTCCCGCTGCAGCCTACAACAGCCCTCTGTACTGTCAACGACACCTCCGACCTTTGTGTCGTCTGCAAACTTGCTGACCCATCCTTCAATCCCCTCATCCAAGTCATTAATAAAAATTCCAAACAGTAGAGGCCCAAGGACAGAGCCCTGTGGAACACCACTCACCACTGACTTCCAGGCAGAATATTTTCCTTCTACTGCCACTCGCTGTCTTCTGTTGGCCAGCCAATTCTGTATCCAGGCAGCTAAGTTCCCCTGTATCCCATTCCTCTTGACCTTCTGAATGAGCCTACCATGGGGAACTTTATCAAATGCCTTGCTGAAGTCCATATACACCACATCCACAGCTCGACCCTCATCAACTTTTCTAGTCACATCCTCAAAAAACTCGATAAGGTTTGTGAGGCATGACCTACCCCTCACAAAGCCGTGTTGACTGTATTTGATCAAGCTATGCTCTTCCAGATGGTCATAAATCCTATCCCTGAGAATCCTTTCTAACACCTTGCAGACGACAGACGTGAGACTTACTGGTCTGTAATTGCCGGGGATTTCCCTATTTCCTTTCTTGAAGAGAGGAATTACATTTGCCTCTCTCCAGTCCTCAGGTACGACTCCAGTGGAGAGCGAGGATGCAAAGATCTTCGCAAGTGGCAAAGCAATTGTATTTCTCGCTTCCCAAAGCAGCCGAGGACAAATCTGGTCCAGGCCTGGCGACTTGTCAATCTTAATGTTTGACAAAATTTTCAGCACATCAGCTTCCTCTATCTCTATCCAGGGATGGGTAATAAATGCTGCCTAGCCAACAACACCCTCATCCTGTGAATGAATAAAGGAAAATAAATAAATCAAATCAAAGTCTGATCAAGCTTTGTAGTATTCTGTGAGATCCCCTCTCTCTCTTCTAAAATCCATACAGACCTACCTGATCCAAGGTGTCTTCATATTACAGTCTTACCATCTTCAAAATACCCGTAAATTACTGGATGAACTTGGGAGTGACTAGAGCAGCTAACATTCCTTCGCCAAGTGATTGTTCAAACCCTTTCGATAAACTAGGCACAATTAGGCATTTCTCATTGTAGAAAGCTTTCAGTCAAATCACAAACATGACAAGAAGCTAAAATTTATATTACACCTGCTTCTGATCAGAAAGTAGAAAATGACATGAACCAACCCACCAGGGGAATGACAGGATGATGCAAGACAGCCCTAGACTTTGTCAGGTTTTTAATCACAGAATTATTTTGGCCACCACTGTGAAAGGATATTTTACTCCTTTCCAAACCTCCTCCCTAAACTTCTTCTGAGTCACTGCATAAATAAATGTGTTTGTGCAGCAGCTCAGTAGCTGGAGCATGAAGCCCAGCTCCCGTACAAACGTTGGCACAGGAACAGGGTATCGCAAGTAATCCAAACATCTCAGTATAGAACAGGCCATGAAGACCACCCAGAGAAGAATGAAGTTGGCTGATATAACAAAGAGCAAAATGATGGATTTCCTTCAATTCTCCAGTTCTGGGTCACTGGAATTCTCTCCATTTCTCCGACCTCGGAGTCTACTGCGGGCTCTGCTGGCCAATATAATATACCTGACCGTTAACGCATTGAACAGTAGAATTAAGAGAAATGGAACAAACGGTGTAATAATGTAATGTGTTAATTCAACAAAGGCCCAGGCCATTGAAAGTGATACGCCAAATGCGACACGGCAAAACCAGGAACTGTTTGAAAGCCAGTACTCAGTGGTATATAGAAAATACCAAAATAAGTTCTTCAAAAAGCTCAGAACAGTCACAACTCCCAGAACCACATCCACTGCTCTCGCTGTGCAATATTTAGATTTTATTTTCTGGCAGCAAATGGCAATGAAACGGTCAAAGGTGAACATCACTGTGAACCAGACAGAACAGTCTGTGATGGCATAAAGCAGGACAGCATGGATGTTACACAAACTGACATTCCTCAGAAAAATGAACTGCTCCCGGTAAACGATCGGAATCTGCCGTAATATCAGATCGATTATAATGACCAGAAGATCCACAAGGGCCATAGCCACCAGGTAGCGAGTTACACATTTAGAGAGACCGCACTTTCCCCGAGAGAGGATGGCTATTGTCACTACATTTACTGAGAGAAAATTGAAGAGAGGGAAATTATCCACACTTCTTTCTTTAATAAATTACTGCAACGAAGAATGGCTATGTAAATGTACCCACAAAACTATTTGCCAGAACCAGAAATTCATCAAAATTTCACTTTGCTTCCAGTGATAGAGACATATTATTTTACCTGTGACAATTATTAATATCAATATTGGGCATAATTACATTGATTAACAATGAATCGCCATATATGTAAATGAATGGGATAACATTTCGTGAAGAAGGCTTGTATTCTCCTGTGAATAAATTTTGAGGGGTCATCTATTTGAAATATTTGAGGTGAGTAAAGAATTAGTAGAATAGACAGTGATAATCTATTCCCTCTTGTGGAAACTTACACCCAATTAGGCATTCATTTTTGTAGTCAAGGAATTTGAGAAATGCACATGAAACTGGCATTAAGGTAATAAAAAGTGTGGAGCTGCAGGAATGCAACGGGTCAGGCAGCATCAGAGGAGTAGGAAAGTCAGTGTATCAGGTTGGAACCCTTTCCAGAGATCTGAAGGAGGTTCCCAACCTGAAACATCAACTCTCCTGCTCCTCTGAGTCTGCCTCAGCTCCTGTGTTCCTGCAGCTCCACACTGTTTCGACTCTGACTCCAGCATCTGCAGTTCTTGCTATCTTCATAAGGTGATAAATGGTTACTTTGCAGAATAGCACAAGCAAGGCAGGCTCAAGATGTAAAAGAGCTCACTCCCACTTCTAGATGTTTTATATTTGTACCAATGTTGAAAATGTGCTTGGTTATGTCATGAAGCACTTTGAAGCAGTAAAGTACATCAAAGATCTGTAACTGTCTTCAGAAATGGGTGCTCCTGACATAAGGTAAATCCCAGATTTCAACATTAAGGACTGATTCTATCTTTCTGAGCTAAGATTAGAAATAGAAATGAGAATTAAGTGGCGATACATTGAAAACATAGTTGAGGCCTATGGAGTATGGTCCTTCACGAGTTGAATTTTCACTTTCTAGTTTTGTTTAGAAAGAAGTTTTTTTTATTCATTCATGAAGCACAGTCAGGCCAGCAGATTTGGCTATCCCTTATTACACAGAGGTCGGTCAAGAGACAAAGACATTGCTGTAGTTCTGGAGTCATAAGTAGACCAGAATTTCCTTTCCCTAAAGGATGTTAGGGGATCAAATGTTTCCTTTCTCAGTAATTGTTAAAGTCTCTTTAATTCCAGACTTTTATCAAATTCAAATTCCACCATCTGCCATGGCAGGATTTGAATTGCTAACAAGCATTACCCAAATCTCTGGATTAATAACCTAATGGTAACACCAGTTATCGACCAAACAAGATCCCCTCAGAAAATTTTAAGCAAGCAGCCTGGACCCTACCTTTTCCTTTTTTTGAAGTAGATGTGAAGTGTCGTGTTCCAGATGGAATGCGACTGGTCAAATGATTCGAAGTTAAGCAAAACACAATTTATTTAAACACTATCGTTAAAATACAAACAAAAGCAAGAGGAATTTAGAATAACTTAACTATTGGAAAACTTAACCAAATAATAGATACAGTACCTATTACTAATCAACGATTCCAATATAGCAACATCCCTTTATCGTACCCCTTTGGCAAGAAGGCAAATTCAGGCACAACTTCTTGCATGCTGTTCTCCAATCCAGGAGAAAAAAATAAACATCGAGAAAATTCAGAGAAAGTGGCAGCTAGGAGGCATTCACTGAAGTTCCAACTCTTTTGAGAGCCCAAAGGCTTCTGCTTAAAACAAAACCCAAAAACTAAAAACCCTGGTCTGTGAGAGCTGGCCATACACAAGCTGCTTCCATTGTTGCAACTTAAAAAAAAAGCCCAAGGGCTCACAATTTTTTATTTTACTTTCTTACAGCCAGCTTGGCACTTGCAACATCTCTTCAAAAAAAAGATAAAATAACCTCTTAAAGTGACAGCATTGTCAATCACTACTAGGCCCTTCCTCTCCTTAAATACAAGAAACGAGTTTCCAATGTGTACAAAATTAATTGTTCTGACACCGGAAATCTCAGTGGGGAAGGGGCAGTCAAGGGTTTTGAACGATTTGAATTGTCCTGTTTCCCAGTTGGTGACTGGGTAAGGCTGATGTAGTAAAGCAGGGCAATGACCCATCGGTAATTTTGTGAAATCCACAGCTCCAACACATGCGGCGGATTGCGGGGAAAGGTGATTAAAGTAGAAAATGGTTAATTGATTTGGGGCAGCACAGTGGCTCTGTGTTTAGCACTGCTGCCTCATAGCACCAGGGACCCAGGTTTGATTCCATCCTTGGGTGACTGTGTCTGTGAGGAATTTGCACATTCTCCCCGTGTCTGCGTGGGTTTGCTCTGGTTTTATCCCACAGTCCAAAGATGCACAGGTTAGGTGGACTGGCCATGCTAAATTGCCCCATAGTGTTCAGGGATGCGTAGATGAGGTGGGTTATAGGGGGATTGGTCTGGGTGGGATGCTCTGGGAGTCAGTGTGAGCTTATTGGGCCAAAGGGCCTGTTTCCACACTGTAGGGATTCTATGGATAAATGTCACACTTGTGCAATCTCAGGTTCCTGGCTACAGTGAGTCACTCACCTGGTACACCAAACACAGCCAAGATGGGGAGGTACACCTTTTGGATGTCATACAGTACCCAGAGAATCTTGAGCTTGATGAGAAAGTTAAGGCCCATGTCCCCAGTCTGTCAGATTACTGTTGATGTTGAGAATAATTCTCCGAGTGACAGGGCATGAAGAGTCTCCTCATTTATAAAACAGGGAATCCATTGGGGCAGAAATTCTGGTCCCCTGGTGACTGGGTTTAGTTACAGTCACTGAACAAAAAAATGGCCGAAGAAATGCTCACAACACAATTCTCAATACAAACAATTTAATCACCAACCTCATAAAGCATTGAACACGAGGACAAAAACAACGCCTTCACAGACTCTGAGCAGTAAGGCCATCTGCATGATAAACTATTTAATTGGATCAAAGAAGCATAGGACAAAAATGATTGTTTCAAACATAATATAGACAATTAAATCATCCATCAAACAAGATTTTAATTTAACTCTGATTTTATGAACTAAAGTTTATTGTTTAATAAGAGGGCTGACAACTTATGCTCTGGATGTGATCATTCATCTGCTAAATGAATGTTGGAGTTTAGGCTTTTAAAATACTGAGGAGGATGAAATATATGTTCTTGCCCTTTTAGATATACACCTGGTCTATAATCATGGCTAGTTAACTCTTTCAGTAAGAACATCCTGAATCTACGTCCATTGTTTGATTAAAATCTTCCCAAATTACTTTTGGACAATATGCTTTTGGATTCTTCCAGAGATCAATTATACACAACACACGTGTACATATGTATACACATCCTTCTTCATCACTTTACCCTTTCTCTTCACTGCTTTCTCTGAATCATTACTCTTTCATATGGAAGAGAAGGGATTCTCCAGAATATTTAAAACAGTCCACAGAGAAGATCCATGCTTTGAAATAAATGCCATTATACATGAGAGATGTCTGTTTTTGTATTCTCTGAGGAGCAACTTTTTCACACAGAGAGTGGTTTGTATGTGGAATGAGCTGCCAGAGCAAGGGGGAGATGCAGGTACAGTTATAGCATTAGACACATGACACAGTAGATGGTGGAATCTGAATTCAACAAATATCAAATCTAATTGTGACCACAAATCAGTTGTCAGGAAAAAACTCCCTGGTTCACTAATGCCCTTTAGGGAAGGAATGTGCCATCCTTACCTCATCTGGCCTACATGTGGCTTCAGGCCCAATGGGCAATAAAGGTCCAAGCTGTCAACACCCTCATCCCCTGAATGAATACAGGAAAAAGAAATGTAAAGATCTAAATAAGACTGATTTTATTGTCACACACATCAAAATACAGTGAACAGTTTTGTTTATGAGCGGTGTGATCAGATCACAACAAACATAGATGTACAGATCAAAAAGTCTTAGAAGCACACAGGTTACATTATTTGAGGCTAGAGTCCATTCAACAGTCTGATAACAGCCAGAAGGAAGCTGTTCCTGAACCTGCTTGTTCATGTGTTCGGGCTTCTGTATCTTCTGCCTGATGAAAGAGGCTGTAGGAGATCATTACCAGGGTGCAATGGGTCTTCGATGATGTTGGCTGCTTTTCCGCAGCAGCAAGTCCTGTAAGTGGAGTCCATGGATGGAAGGTTGGCTTCTGTGATGGTCTGGGCTGTACGCATGACCTTCTGCAGTTATCAAGTATTGAAAAATGCATTTCTGATGCCAAGGTGTACAAGGCTACGGGAAAAGTGCTGGAAAACGTCATTAGAGTATTTCAGAGGGACCTAAGGGTGCAGGTTTGTATTTTGTTGAAAATGGTGCCATAAGTGGTGAAGAAGGCATTTTGCAAACTTGTCTTCATTGGTTAGGGCACTGAGTATCGGTACTAAAGCCAACATTGCTGGAAAAACTCAGCACATCTGGCAGCACCTGTGCAGAGAAAGCAGAGTTCACGTTTCGGCTCCAGTGGCTCTTCTGTAGGACTGATGGTAGCTCGGAGAAAATTGGTTCCGACACAGCAATAGGGTGGGAGTATAGGAGTAAGGAATAAACTATTGGCAGAGATAGAGCCAAAAGAGAGAGGAAAACAGTTGAACAGACAAAGGAGGGGTTAATAGTCAGCCTAGGGGAATGAATAGCTGCTAATGGGGATTATTGGTGTCTAACAATGGGTTGTGTGTAATAGCAGACCATGTGATTACAGTATCTCCAGCATCGGCAGTTCCTACTATCTACGTGCTTACAGGGCCTGGTCTGTGAGAATGGGGGAAGGCTCTGAAGCCCTGAGTTAATTGAACTTGACACTGAATCTAACAGGCTGTCGAATTTCCAAGTGGAAAATGAGGTGCTGTTATTCCACCTTGCTCTGAGCTTTGCTGGAGCACTGCAGCAAGCCTGAGACAGAGATGTTCCAAGTACTGACCCATGCTCCAAGTTAATCCGCTTTATTTTTGATACTTTTGGCACTGAAGTATACACACTCAAACCATCTCTGTGTCTACAATTATGTTCCAGCGACCTCATTTCTTTATAAATTACCTCACTCCCTGTCATGTCTGTTGGAAGGCTGAATACCTCATCCTCTGAATTACAAATCCTGTTCTCCATCCCCTGCCAATCTAGATTAAACCATCGCATATAGCTCGAGCAAACCTCCTTCCCAGGATATTTGTGCCCTTCCGGTTCAGGTGCAACCCTTCCTTCCTGTACAGGTCCCACCTTCCCCAGAATGCTCCAATTATCCACATAATAAAAGACCTCCCTCCTATCCCAGCCCTGTAGCCATGTGTTTAGCTGCACTTTCTCCTAATTTCTTATCTTGTTATCACGTGGCACTGGTAGTAATCCAGAGATAACTACCCTGTTTGTCCTGGACTTCAGCTTCCAACCTAACTCCCTGCAGTTGTTTTTCACCTTCTCTATCCTTCTTCTACCTTTGTCATTGGTACCAATGTGCACCATGTCTGATGGTTGATCACCCTCTGTCGTAAGGATCTTGAAGGCACGTTTTGAGATTTCACAGACCCTGGCACCCAGGAGGCAACATACCATCCGTTCGTCTCATTCGCATTCACAGAACCACCCATCTGTGCTCTAACTATTGAATTTCCCACTGCAATTGCTCTCCTATTCTCCCCACTTTCCTTCTGAGCCACACAGCCAGACACTATAACTCAGACCTGGTCCCTGTGGTTTACCCCTGGTAGGTCGCCCCCACAACAGTATCCAAAACAGTATACTTATGAGAGGTAACAAGGCGTAGAGTTGGATGAATACAGTAGGACATGCAGCATCAGAGGAGCAGGAAGGCTGATGTTTTGGAAAAAGGTTCTGAAGAAGGGTCTATGCCCAAAATGTCAGCCTTTCTGCTCCTCTGATGCTGCTTGGCCTGCTGTGTTCATCCAGTTCTACACCTTGTTGTCTGAGATTCTCCAGCACCTGCAGTTCCTACTATCTGTGAAACAGTATATTTATTATTGAGGGGAATGTCCACAGTGGACCCCTGCATTGACTGTTTCCTTCCCTTCCCTTTCCTTACTGTCACCCAAGTGCCTTCGTTCTTAGGAGTAACTATGCCCCGTAGCTTGCTTCTATTGCCACCTCAGCCTCCTGAATGATCCTGTGTTCATCCAGCTCCAGCTCGTTCCCTAACGCAGTCTTTGAGGAGCTGGAGCTGGGTGCACATCCCACAGATGAAGTCATCAGAGTCGCTTACCTCCCACATCCTGCAGGAGGACTATTGCATTGCCCTGACTGCCAACCCCCTAAGCTTACACTTCCCCGAAAGATTTGTAAAAAGTAGACAATAACTTGCTTGTCCTTTTATTCTCAGGTTGGAGGAGGTGTAAGTGTGGGAGAAGAGTTGACCTTCCCAGCAGTCCCTTCACACTCTCTCTCGACTCTCGCCGCTGTACAAATGGAGGCCGCAGACTCAGGAGGTAATAGTGTAAGACAAAAAATATTTTTTTAAAAGTGAAGCCAACTTTGCATGTTGATGGTTCATTATTTTAAGGGGAGAGATGTGATGATACTAAGGCTCTAAAGGGTATATTTTGTCTTGATTTTTTTTTCAAAGAGGTTTTAAGGCAGATATTCTGCACTTTCTGATCGAGCCAATAGAGCCTAAAGCTTGTGAGGCCTTGTTTGTTTTTTTCAAAAGTTGGAACATTAGAAGCAGTCTGAATGGGTGTGGTGAAACTCCAACAGACCCAAGATTTTTTTCAAAAATTTTGGCTTTCAGCAATTACTGTTGGAGTCTTGAAGAAGTGAAAACCATTTTCCTTCTCCCTCTCAGTTACAGCCAAAAGCTGGGGGTTCTCTTCCTGCTACTGGAATTGCACATGAGATAATCTGTGTTCTGAATGTGCCTTTTTGCCAAGGATATGTTTATGGGCTGTTACTATATTGGAAAAGTTAATTAATTAACAATAGTCACTATATCTATTATTCTGTTGGGTTTTCCAATAGAGTTAAATTATTACAATTCCTTCTTTCTTTTGTTGTATTTTAACAATAGTGGATGAATAAAGTGCACTTTGATGTAAATCCAGTAGTTTGACTAATTAAATTGCATCTGGAATGCAACACCTTACATTTACCTTTAAAATAAGGAAAAGCTAGGGTCAAGACTATCTTCTGAGCATTTTGAGGGTATTTGCTCTGATCCACAACATATCTCCATCCTCTGGGATGGGGGCAGTGGGGGAGTGAGAAGGGGTGGAAAGCTTGCTCCATTCCTATAACTGTGACCTTCCCTCTGCTTTCCTTCCTTCCTGCCCCCAAGAAAGTCAAGTATGAGCAGGCAGATGTAGGGCATGTCTCCTCTGCAGTTACAAAGAGTTGTAACTGGGCTAAGTAGGATGTCACTCCCCACCTCCCCTAACCCCCTCAATGGAGAACAGACACAGGAATATTGGGGGGGATGGGGGCGTTTTGGGCAGGGAGGGCTTCTGCCTTTGGTAGGGGTGCAAGGGCGAAGAAGGGTTAAGTCTCAAACTCCACGTGGATTGGAGGGAAGGTATGTCATGGGATGTCTCAAATAGCCCATGACAAAATAGTACGCTTCTTACTCATTCCATTGTCAATATTATAAACAAATAGTTGCCCATTCCCATTAGAACATAGAACATAGAACGACATGTTGTGCCAACCTGTGAAGCCAATCTGAAGCCCATCTAACCTACACTATTCCATTATCATCCATAGATCTTGACAACGTCAATACAGCGAAGGCCTGAGCAGGTTAATATTGGGCTTGTTGAGCTTTGCAACATCACAATGACATTGAACTGATGAATTACTCATGGTGGGTTAGCCAATGCTGGGGATGAACTAAAGGAGTGGGGAATATGAAGATGGTGGCTTAATCACCAAAATTACATGGCATGCTCCCTCATTTCAAACACACCTCTACACCATTGTCGTACCAGGCAGTGGTGTACAATATCCAGCCCAACATTTTAGAAGTCATTTTGATTCACAAGACCCCTCGCAAGGAGTTAACATTGTTTAGCTCTGATTGCAACCAGATGAATTAAGTCAAAGTATACATGGCAAAAGAGAGAACACAGGACTGAGTTGGATGAACATTAATGGTTGAGCAAGTTCGAAGGGCTGAAGGACATACAGCTGTATCAATGTTACTATGATTTTTTTTTCTTAAATAATGGTGCCATTCATGAGTAAATTCAGCAATGTCAATAATGAGAGAAACAATTAGCATGTGAAAACATGGTTTTCAAAGTTCTGCAGGAGTGACATTCATGCTACATTTAAGGTCCAACAAGAAGGAGACAGTAAGAGCTGCAGATGCTGGAGTCAGAGATAACACAATGTACAGCTGGGTGCGCACAGCAGGCCAGGCAGCATCAGAGGAGCAGGAAAGCTGACGTTTCAGGTCTGGACCCTTCTTCAGATGCTGCCAAGCCTGCTGTGTTCCTCCAGCTCCACACTGTGTTATCGCCAACAAGAAAGATGTGAGCACCTCCCCTTGACATTTAATAACACGTTTGCACTCAATCCTCTGCTATCGACATCAATGGGGGTTACAAGTGAATCAAAACTGAGCCTGACCTATCAATCGTATAAACTGGGTGCAGCAGCAGATTATGGACAAGGGAATTCTGCAGTGAATAACTCACCTCCTTACTCTCCAAAGCCTGCCCACCATCTACAAGGCACAGGTCAGGAGTTTGATAGAATATTCTTTACTTGCCATATTTAGCATGCCTTCAACAACACTAAAGAAGCTCAACACCATTCAGCATAAAGTGAATGGTGATTGATACCCATCTACCAACTTAAAGTCCTTTAACAACTGAGGCACAGTGGAAACAATGTGCACCATATCAAACCAAATGTGCCCACTATGTAACCTAAACTGGTTTTAGACCTGAAATCAAAACCTCTGTCACTTGTCTATGCCTGATGAATAATTTCCATATCTTTCTCTTGTTTACAGTTAATGTGGTAACTATTATGATCTTCATTTTGGGACATTGTGGTCTCTCTAATTCACCATCTGGTGGCCACCACAACTGCAGATCTACTAGTCATTGTCATTGATCTGATATTGTAGCAGATACCTTTTGTTTAATGGAAATGATTGAGCATTTTCCGCACAATTCCCTTATGCAATATCCATGCCATTCTGCTTTACGCAGCCAGAGGCAGTTCTGTCTGGTTTACAGTTACTTTCACCTTCGGTCGATTTGTGGCCATTTCTTATCAAAAACTGAAATCGAAATATTGCACAGAAAAAAAAACTGCATCTATGGTCAGAGAAATAGTGACTGTGTTGAGTTTTTTGAAAAACATTGTCTGGAATACCAGAAAATGAATATTGGCTTTCAAGCAGCTCTTGGTTTTGTCATGTGGCTCTGACTGTATCTCATTCGCTGGTCTGGGCAATCGTTGAATTAATCCATTACATATTAACACCATTCATTCCATTTATTCCGATTCTTCTCCTCAATGCATTAACAGTCAGGCACATGTTAATGGCCAGCAGAGCACGCAAGCGACTTCAGAATCAGAATAATGGTGAGAGTCAAAGTGACGCAGAGATGGGCAGTCGAAGGAAATCCATGATTCTACTGTTTGTGATATCAGGGAACTCCATTCTGCTGTGGGTGGTGTTCATGGTTGTTCCATATTGAGACGATTAAATTACTTGGAGTATTCCATTTCTCAACCAAAATTCATTCGGGAAATTGGTTTTAATGCTCCAGCTTTTAAGCTGCTGCACAAATACTTTTATTTGCACTATAACCCAGAGGAGGTTTAGAGAGGAGGTGAGAAATGAAGTGAACTACTCCCTTTCACTCATGGTCAAGCTGTGTAGATGATGAGAATCTTATCACAGTATCTCATGCTTTGGGATTGGGTTTTGCTCATGATTGATATTTTGGAAATAGGTCACAATCTGATCTTATCTGAAATACTAGTTAGCCTTACATTCCTGGGCCTGGTGGTCGTTACTTTTTCCATGGACAAACATCGGTTCTCCACAACTCTGGTATTGGTACTTATTTCCCCAGCAATACCAACTGTTCTGCACAGCCCACTTCAGAGAATTAGACCCAAATGACTTCTTCTTGGGGGGGGGGGATCGAGCCCTTGTTGAGATCATTGCTCAATGGAGAACCACAGATTTTCAGTGTCCCATTATTTCCTGTGTGTTTAACACCGCGCTGTTGGCAGCTTTCTTTGATCACTGAGCCATGGTCTTATTGAAAAGCAGTGCAGGCTTGATGGGCCTAATGGCCTATTTCTGATTCATTGTCTTATGGTCTCCATTGGCATTTAAACAGAGACTTTTGAAAATCAAGGTTGGCACCAGAAAGAAACATGTGCCAAAGCTGAAAAAGGACAGTGGGCATAGCTGCAGTGGGACAAAGAGAGAAACACAATCAGTTTCCTGCAGGAGTTGGTAATCACATGCATTAACTACAGGTCCTTCTTTCATCTTGCAACTTTCCAGACAGAGGTTGCAAATGCTTCACTGAAATGCCAGTGCCATGAATGAGCTACTTTTGCTCATCAGATTGCAAATCGGGCATTGTGTCAAGTTTCCCAGTTCACAGTTAATTTGATTGCTAGGCATTTCAAAGGCCCCTTTGTGAAAAGATGAGTTTGTCAATTAACTGGCAGGTTCCAGGGCAAGGAGCCCATGCTGTTGGAAATTAAGATCCTTTTAAGGCTGCTTTCCTTGTATTTTCTGTGTAGCGTGGATTCTCAGTTACAACAAAGGGCAGCTTTCCAAATTTCTAATAAAGGTAAGACAAAAGACCAGAAGAATCATAATGTTCTAGTGAGCTGACATCCAACATCTATTAGGCCCACATTACAGTCATAGATTGGTACAGCATTGGAAACAGGCCCTTCGGCCCATACTGGTCTATGCAGACCATGGTGCCCACTCAGTTTGTTCCAACTGCCCGCATTTGGTCATACCCCTCCAAACCCCTCCCATCCATGTACCTATCCAAACATTTTTTTTAAAGTTGCTATTGTACCCACCTCAACCACTTTCTCTGGCAGCCCATTCCATATACTCACCACTCTCTGCATGAAGACGTTGCCTTTCAAGTCCTTCTTAAATCTTTCTCCTCTCACCTTAAACCTATGCCCTCTAGTTTTCAATGCCCCATCCCTGGGAAAAAGTCTATACGCATTCATCCTATCTATGCCCCTCATGATTTTATACACCTCAATAAGATAACCCCTCATTCTCCTACATTCCAAAGAATATAGCCCTCTCCTGGCCAACCTCTCCCTTTAACTCAGGACTACTAGTCCTGGCAACATCCTTGTAAATCTTCTTTGCACTTTCCAGTTTAACTATACGTTTCCTACAGCAGGGAGACTAAAACTGTACACAATTCTCCCAAGTGCGGCCTCAGCAAAGGCTCGTACAACTGTAACATCATGTCCCAACTCCTATACTCACTGCCTCAACTGATGAAGGCCAGCATTGCTAAATGCCTTCTTCATCACCCTGTCTACCTGTGACGCTGCTTTCAATGAACTATGTACTTGTACTCCTAGCTCCTTCTGTTCTATAACACTCCTCAGGACCTTACCATTTACTGTATAAGTCCTATCTTGGTTTGACTTTCAAAAGTGCAACACCTCACACTACCTTACTCTCAGTGCCATGTTTGGGAGAATAGAAAGTTTTAGTCTTAGGAGGGATGACAAATAACATTGAAATGGATAAGAGGTGTCAATGGGATAACAGTCATACCAAGCTGCCTCATGGTCATTGGCCAAAAGGATTCAGACAATCCAATGACACAGTGTAAGCAACTTGCTCCAAGGAATCGACTTCATTGACAAGAGGACAGGGGCAGAGGGTGGTCTTTGTTGGGTGGTCCTTATTGGTCACAGACTTTGGCAGGGAGCTGCCTTCTCAATGGCAGAGCGACCAGAAGCAGAGAAGGAAGAACTCCCTAACAGCTCTGTAATGAGAGAGTAGTCCAAAACTCCACTAAGACAGTGGCAGCTTTACCTTTAATGTCGTTTTGGAATCAATGAAACATTCTCAGTTCTCAAGATTGTATACTTCCTTTGTCTAATTGACTAAATTATGATATATAGACTGCTGTCTCTTAGCAAGCTTAAGAAATGATCAAATTATTGCATGCAGATGTTCAACTACCTGTATTGGGTAGCTGTGGTCACAAGCTCTTAAATCTAAACTGCTTCAAGTAACACTATACCTTTCAGTACCAGTCTAGGAGTTGGTACAGCACAATTCATGGAGCCCAATTGTGATAAAGTCAGCCAACTGGACCTCATAGATTATGAGTTCCCTGATTGAGCCAGTTAACCTGGTCTAGTCAGGGAGCACTGGCAGACAGATAGAAACAGGAGTGTCTGAGGTTCTGTTCACTCTGAGGGCTAGCTCTGAGGAAGCTGGATCAGTGTCAACTATTATGCACATTTAAATAAAGGGTTAGTAAAAACTGCCGATGCTGGAGTTTGAAATATCACAGCATGGAGCTGGAGGAACACATCAGGCCAGGCAGCATCAGACGAGCAGGAAAGCTGACGTTTCAGTTCGGGACCAAAGGGTTGTCTTTGAGTTGGACAATGCATTTCTGGCATCATGTCCTTGTTTGAGAAGCTAGTCTCATTCAATCCTGCTATCAAAGACTGGGCCTAGTATCTGGAAAGAAAGCATTATTTCTTCCAGGCAAATGACATTGAGGTAGGCAAATAGCAAGAAGTAATTCTCACAGCATGTGGACCCACAGCCTTTGCAGTTATTAGGTGCCCAAATTTCCCTGAGGCACCAGATACTAAAGCCTTTTAGGAGATTCTGAATGGTAGACTGATCAGCAAGGATAGAATATACGGAATCCAGGGAGAGATAGCCAATTGGATACAAAGCTGGCTTGAAGATAGGTGACTTGGGTGGTAGTAAAGAGCTGTCTGTCAGACTGAAAGCCTGTGACCAGTCATATGCTACAAGATTTGGTGCTGGGTTCACTATGATTAATTATTTACATGAATGGCTTGGATGTGAACATAGGAGGTATGGTTAGCAAGTTTGCAGACGATTCCAAAATTGGAGGCATAGTGGACAAAGGTTATCTCTGAGTAGAACAGGATCTTGATAAGATCACTGTGCCGAGGAGTGGCAGGTGGAGTTTAATTTAGATAAATGTGAGGTGCTGTATTTTGGAAAGGCAAATCAGGGCAAAAATTATACACTTAATGGTAAGGTCCTGGGGTGTGTTGCTGAACAAAGACACCTTGGAGTGTGGGTTCATAGTTCCTTGAAAGTGGAATCACAGGTAGACAGAGCGGTGAAGAAGGTGTTTAGTACACTGGCCTTTATTGGTCCATGCTTTGAGTATAGGAGTTGGAAGGTCATGCTGTAGCCATACAGGATGTTGGTTAGGCCACTTTTGGAATATTGCATTCAGTTCTGATCTGCCTGCTAATGGAAAGATATTGTTAAATGTGAAAGGGTGCAGAAAAGATTGTTGTTGGGATTGGAGGGTTTGAATTATGGGGAGAGGCCAAATAGACTGGGCCTATTTTCCCTGGAGAGTTAGAGGCTGAGAGTGACCTTATGGAGGTTTTTAAAGTCATGACAGGCATGGACAGGGTGAATAGCCAGAGTCTTTTTCTCATGGTAGGGGATTCCAAAACTAGAGGGCTTAGATTTACGGTGAGGGGGAAAGATTAAAAGGAGCAACTTTTCACACAGAGGGTGGAGCATGTATGGAATGAGCTGCTAGAGGAAGTGGTGGAAGCTGGCAAATTAGAACATTTAAAAAGCGTCTGGATGGGTACATGAATAGGAACGGATTAGAGCAATATGGGCCAAATGCTGGCAAATGGGACTAGATTGAGTTAGGATATCTGGTCAGCATGGATGATTTGGATGAAGGGTCTGTTTCTGTGTTGTATGTCGGTATGACAGATTTAGCTAATAAATATTGCGACCCCAAGCCTCCTCTATTTCTGAGACACTATTAGTTTTACTCGGCAATTCAAGAACCAGGGGAACCTGTATCAGAATTTTTGACTAGGTTAAAATGACTGGCAGAGGCATGTAACTTGGATTTAATCCTTAATGAGATGCAGGGAAACCATTTGGTGTGCAGGATTAATGATGTAACCATGCTCAAGGGTCTACGACCTGAAGTCCAACTGGATTTCTGACAGCTGTTACAACTGGCATTGTCATTGGAAGGAGCATAGGAGTTGCAGGATCTTTCAATGGAAGTGGGCACCCTCCCCAGGCCGACTGAGCTTGGGGAACAAGGCTTGAGTGAAGGCAACTATTGCGTAGCCTCACTCAGGGCATATCCTGAGCAGAGAGATCTGGGTCAGCCCGCAGGAAAACCCCAAAAGAAAGCCAAGCCTAAGTTAAAATTTTCTTCAGGATCCATTGTCGTTGCTGCCAGTATGCAGACTCAAGATAGCGAAAGAGTCCCAGAGGATTGAAATGGAGCTAGAGAACTCATGGGTCAGTATCCAGGAGAGTACACACTGCAGAAAGTCCACCTACATCTGGTTTGGAACAGTTAAGCTGCTTAGCAACACCCAAATCAGAGCCAATCAAAATAAACGTCTGGTTAAATGGTCATCCAGTTTTAATGGAGATCAATACTTGTGTGGCTGTATCAGTGATTGCAGAACCAGACTTTAACAACATTTGCCCTGGACTCCAAGCCTTAAGTTTATAATACGACCTTGGCTAGACTCACAGCTGATACTGGGGAACCTTTACAGATGAAGGGTACAATTTCAGTTCCAGTCTCTTATGAGAAGCAGCTCATTCAGTCATCACCAATTGTAGTAAATGGGCCCAAGCCTGATGGGATGAAATTGATTGAGAAAGATTCACCTTGATTGGCTCAACATTTTTCTACTGCAAATGGCAAAGGTGGTGCGAGAGACAAACCAAATGACTGGAATAACACGATAGGTATAAGAGCCGTATGCTGAGGGTCTAACCGGTATTCTGGTGAGACCATGCAGATGCTACAACAATGGATGAATGGACACTGTGCACCAATTGCCAGACAGGAATGTTCGCTGTCTATCAGAGAACGCTTCAGTGAGCAAGGACATTCAGCTTCCGATCTATGGGAAAACGTCCTCCAAGCTGCCCTTCAATTTACACAACAACACAGAGTTGCCAAGCAGAGACTGATAGCTCAAATCTGTACTCACAAGTATGGCCTCAATCCATGATCTTGGATTCATGTCACGCTACATGTAACCCCACCATTCTGTTCTGTATCTGTAAAACCTTCCCGTATTGTCCTGTTTTGACACCATGACCTTAGTAACTAGTTCTGAGCTCTCTAACTTGATTGATTTGTACAGTTTTGGATTACTCATTACTTTGGTTCGACCCTGGCACCTTTTATACCTATCATATTATTCCAGCCATTTGGCTTGTCTCGAACACCATTTCATTTTTGATTTTTTGTAATTATCCCTCTGTCTTAATTATTCTGATTATAGGTCATCCCTTCACTTGCTAATCAGCTGTGGTCACATTACTCATACTGTTTGACACTTGACTACCTGCAAAAACTTGTTATTCAGCCTGCAGACATTCCACTTACACCATTTGTGCAATCCTTTGACACTCTTAAATATCTGCAATTATCTCTCTGGCTGTAAATTCTGTGCCTGTGTGCTTCCCTCCACTTCACCCGACGTGCTCTGAAAGCTTGTGATTTTAAATAAACTTATTGGACTCTAACCTGGATTCGTGGGATTTCTGACTTGGTCCACCCCAGTCCAACACCGGCACATCCACATCAAACCAGTGCAGTTTGCAGAATAAGCAGCAGCAGTCGTACGGATTGTGAAGACCAATTGGTTAGTTCAACTTTGTGGGGATTTTAAACAAATGGTAAACAGCTTCTCAAAGCTGGATAAATACTCAACCCCCTCACATGGTGGACTTCATAGTTTCATAGAAGCCTGTTTTCATAGAATCCCTATGGTGTGAAACAGGCCCTTCAGCCCAACGAGTCCACACTAACCCTCAGAGCAACCCACTCAGACCAATCCCCCTAATCTATGCATCCCTGAACACCATGGGGCAATTTAGCATGGCCAATCCACCTAGTCTGTATATCTTTGGACTGGAGGAGGAAACTGGAACACTCAGAGGAACCCCACACAGACACAGGAAGAATGTGCAAATTCCACACAGACAGTTGCCCGAGGGTGGAAGTGAACCCTAGCACTGCTAGGCAGCAGTGCTAATCACCGAGCCACCATGCCACCCCTTATAGGCAAAGCTGGCAAGCAGTGCTGTCCTTTCTGAAGCTGGACCATGCATACCTGCAAATGCGACGAGGTGAGGATTACCAGAAGGATGCTACAATTAATACTCATTAGGGTTTGTACCAATATACGAGACTGCCATGTGGGGTATTATCAGCCTGTGCCATTTTTCAGTGGACAATGGAGGACATTTGACAAGATCTACCCCAGATTGCTATTTGTGCAGATGATGTGCTAATAACAGGAAAGACCAATAAAGAACACTAAGAGAACTTGGACATAGTCCTTAGATATTCCTACCAGGTAGGTGTATGCCTATGAAGGGAAAATTGTGTGTTCCAGGCATCCTAAGTGACCAACTTGGTCAAAAGAGACAGGGTTAAACCTGTTCGCAGATATAGTGAGGACAATCAAAGAAGCCTCAGCTCCCATGACTGTACCACAGCTTAGGTCTTTCCTTGGGCTGGTAAATTATTTGGAAATCTCATGCATAACCTGGCCTTTATCCCAACACCTTTGCATCATCTTTTGATGATAAAGGGCCAGCTGTGGAAATGGCTGTGTAGCCAAACCATAGCTTTCAGAGAAGTGAAGAAACAACTATTACTCTCTCAACTGTTGGCACAGTATGATCCCAAGCGAGATCTGATATTGACATGTGATACTCCCCCAATACAGCATTGGGGGGCCCAATGGAGAGGAATGCCCAATAGCGTATGCATCCGGGGCTTTGGTTAATGCAAAACATAAATATGTCCCGATAGAGAGGGAAGGCTTGGTGATCATATCCAGAATCAGGACATTCTACCACTATATTTACAGAAATAAATTGGGAATAATAATGGACTACAAACCCCTGCTAGGTCTCCTTAAAGAGGACAAGGCAGCACCATCCATAATTTCAGGCTGAATTCAACAGTGGCCTCTAATATAAGTGTGTATAATTACAAGTTGTAACATATTCCGGGAGGCTAAGTATCAAATGTGCATGCATTAAGCTGCCTCCTGCTGGCAGGTACTCATTGGTGGGACCACCACTGGAAGGTTCTGTCATGGTTTTAAATTTTCTAGATGCACTTCCCATCACAGGTGACAATATTAGACTTAGGACACAGAAAAATCTTGTCTTGTGAAAGCATGAAACAGCTGATGGAATGGTGGATACCAAAGGGTCATCACAACCAGAACTGAAACCTTTCTGGACCCAGAGAGACCAGGTCATAGGAGAATATGGCCCATTATTATGGGGAGCAAGAGCAATTGTCCCGAGTAAAGGATGCTAACAGGCTGAAATTCACCAGCATCATCCAAAGTGAAGATGTTGTCAAGGATTGGATGCAGACAGAGTTGCATTGGTGGGGCAGTGTCCAGAGTGCCAACGAGGACAAAATTAATGCCAGCATCTCCCCTGCATTTGTGGAATCAGATGGGCAAACCCTGGTCTCAGGTAGACATTGACTATGCCGATCCTTTGTGGGCTCAACGTTCTTAGTTATTGTCAAAGCCAACTCAAGTGACATGGGGATGGCAATAAGAAAAGCTGTGGGCATCTTTTGCAACACATGGGCTCCTGGAAATGTTGGTCACAGATAACGGGTCATCGTTTACCAGCAGGGAATTTGTGCACTTCCTAAAGTTGAATAGTATTTGGTATATAAGGACAGCTCCACACCATCCATCATCCAATGGTCTGGCCGAAAGAGCACTCCAAACTTTGAAGGCAGGCTTGAAGAAACAGCCTACAGATTCACCAGATGCCAAACCATCCCAGTTCCTGTTTGATAGATAGGATCGCCCCTCATGCAACTACAGGGACAGCTCTGGCTGAGATGCTAATGGGGAGAAGACGCCACACCAGGTTAAATCTGGAAGGTGGTACTGGTGGAGGTACTGGGGCAGAAGGGTTGGGTGAAATGGGCCAAACCTCGGATGCAAGCCTCCCCTATGCGTGAGACTTCAGGGAACAAAGTTTTGGTGTAGGAATCATGGGAATGGCACTGGGTGGGTAAGAGGCCTGGTCGATGTGAGGTCAGGTCCAGAGACGTATAAAGGCCAGGTAGGTGCAATGGATCTGAACAAGCACGTGGACCATTGTGAAAGCTGCAAACTCGCAAACGTTGCAGGGGCAAAATGTGCCCAGCTCCTCGTTTGCATTTCCGACAGTTCCACATGCAGTGGGCTCCCCCTCAACCCCCAGACACAAGGTCTTCATCGAGAGCTGAAGATTCCTTGGAGTCCGAGGTGGGCACAGCAGATGTCACCATTTAAATGCCTTTAGTGCCTGAAGAAGAGAATGAGTTTCTTTTGAGACGCTCCGGGCACAGCAGGTGAGCTAATGCATGTTACGCAGTGCCCATATTGGGGGCAGAGTCAGAGGAACCTGACCCCAGTGCTAAAACATCCCAGGAGGAGCTACAAGAGAAAGAATAAGCCAACATCCTCAGACGTGGAGGGGATGGGCTACAGTTATTGTAACAAGGTGAACCAGATGGACCTCAGAGAACATGAGTTCCCTGATTAGGCCTGTTAACCTGGTCCAATCAGGGAGCTCTCATTGACAGAAATGAACAAGAGCGTCGGAGAGCTGGTTCTGACAGAGCTGGATCAGTGTTAAGGACTTTCCACGGAGAGGGTGACTTGGTGACGGGATACCAACCTCAGTGGAGTTCTCATATTTCGGGGGTTCCAGTCAAAGTATGCTCCTGGGTTATGGTAGAACATTCCCACCAGCCTTTTGGGGGGCTGTTTCATAGACCCTTACTGGAGGTAGAGAGAGAGATTGAACAGGCTGGGGTGTTTCTCCATCAAGCAGAGAAAATTGAGAGGGGACATGATTGAGATGCACACAAGTATAACGGGCATTAATTTAGTTGACAAAAAGCAACATTTCCTCTTGATGGAGAAATCCATGGGAGATAGCAGGAACTGCAGTACTGGAGTCAGAGTCAACACAGTGTGGAGCTGGAGGAACACAGCAGGTCAACTGCATCAGAGGAGCAGGAAAGTCAATACTGTATCAGAGATAATGGGAACTGCAGATGCTGGAGAATCCAAGATAATAAAGTGTGAAGCTCGATGAACACAGCAGGCCAAGCAGCATCTCAGGAGCATAAAAGCTGACGTTTCGGGCCTAGACCCTTCATCTAAGGAAAGTCAATACTATGGGTCCTGCCTTAAAATGTCAACTTTCCTGCTCCTCTGATGCTGCCTGATCCTGCTGTGTTCCACCAGCTCCACACTGTGTTGACCGGAGAAATCATTGATGAGGGGGGCACAGATTTAAGCTAAGGGGCAGGAGGCTTACAGGAGATGTGAGAAAAAGCCATTTCACCCAGAAGGTGGGGGAAATCTGGAGCTGACTGTCAATAAGGGTGATAGGCACAGGAACCCTCACAACCATAAGCAGATGATAGTATAAGGTAGGGTATGCTGGGTAGTTTGATCTCAGTAGGATAATGGGTCAGCACAACTTTGTGAGCCGAAGGGCCTGTGCTGTTCTATGTTCTACATTCTAACATTGAAGAAGTGTTGAGATGTGTGATTGTGATGTGCAGGTGCACAAGGCTACAGGCCAAGTGCAGGGAAACAGGATTAGAATAGTTAAGTGGTTGGTTTTGACTGGCCTGAATGCAATGTTGAAACTTCTGTGCTGTATACCTCTATGACTCCATGGCTTGATGCAGTACATTGAACAAGGATCCCCCACTTCATCCCCACCCCATGCCTGTAACTATGACCACCCAAAGCTGAATCCTTGCTTGCCTGGCAAGGCAGGGTGAGTTATGGCCATTCTCAGGTGACACTTTGGAACCTAGGTTCTTCTGAGTGATGCTGAGCTTGCGGGTGTCGTTGGGCCGGTAGCATGCCCTGAGACCTCTAGACTGAGTTCTCTCTGAGTCACTTTGCTTCCAAATACAGACCAAAGCTGGCGATGAATTCCTTCTAGGGTATGCAATTGGAGGTCTACACTTGGCATAAAGAGAAAAACAAATTGAAAGTTCAAGATGATGTGAACTTCTTTTCAGAATGCAATGTGTTAGCCTTGGAAGAAATGGCCAGGAGCACGGAGATCATGTTGGAACTGTTCAAAAGTATGAGGAGGCCACAGCTGGGAAATTACGTGCAGTTCCAATCCCCACACTGTAGGAAGGATGTGATTGCATGGGAGGAGGTGCAGAGGGGATTCACCAGGATGCTGCCTGAGATGGAACATTTCAGCAACAAAGAGAGGCTGGATAAGCTCAGGAGCGGGGGGGAGCTGATAGAGGTATGTAAAATTATAAGGGGCATGGAGAGGGTAAATCGCAAGCAGTTGTTCCCCTTAGTTGAAGGGTCAATCCAAGGGGGTATAATTTTAAAGTGAAAGGCAGTGGTAGAGAGCAGATTTGAGGAAAATATTTTTCACCCAAAGCATGGTGGGGGTCTGAAATTAAGAAGTACCTGGATGAACACATGGGCTGTTACAACATTCAAGGCTGTGAGCCAAGTGCAGGGAAGTGGAATCTTGTGTAGATGGCAGTTAATTCGTGACAGTATACCCTCAATGGGCCAAAGAGCCTCTCCTGTGCTGTACGATTCCATGATTTTTTTTTTACAGAGGGTACAAGGAACATTCCAGAAATAGTCATCGATTGGGAAATGGAAGAGACGGAGGAGCTCAGGAAGATACAGTCACAGAATTTCAGCAGTGAAGTCAGAGGCCGTTCAACCCATCGAGTCAGCACCTGATAGAGGTGTTTAAGATTATGAGGGCCATGGCCAGGTGAAAAGAAAGCAGCCGTTCCCTCTTGCCAAAGGGTGCACAGTAATGGGCATCATTTTAAAGTGGGAAAAACGGGTTCAGAGGGGATTTGTGTTGGGATCTGGATTGCACTGCCTGACATTATAAGCTTCAGAAGTTCAGTAATTGTTGTTAGCACTGCCGCCTCACAGCACCCAAATTCGATCCCACCCTCGGGTGACTGTCTGTGTGGAGTTTGCACCTTCTCCCTGTATCTGCGTGGGTTTCCTCCGGGTGCTCCAGTTTCCTCCCACAGTCCAAAGATATGCAAGTAGGGTGGATTGGCTAAATTACCCCATTGCTCCCAGGGATGTGCAGGTTAGGTGCATCAGCTGTGGGAAATGCAAACTTACAGGGATAAGGGTAAGGGGAATGGGTCAGGGTGGGTGCTGTTCAGGGGGTGTGTTGGTGTGAACTTGGTGGGCTGAAAGGCCCGTCTCAGGGATTCTATGGAACTGTTCGTGGACTGGAATAATCAACAACGACTAACTGTTACATAGGGATCGAAAGAATCAGCAATAACTCTTCCCAGCGTGAACTTCTTCTAGAGGTGAAAGGAACAATGAGAAACTGTTCATAAAAGGAGTGACACCAATCTGTAATGAGCCATCCTGGGAAGGAATTACAGAACCAACATGAAGAAGCTGCTTTCTGGGGGAGAGGACTTATTTGACTATCTGCTGCCTTGTGACAACTGGCTGAGTAAGGTCTGCCTGCGGAAGTAATGTTCTAAAGTGTGGTGTGTTCTCAGTAGAATTGTATTCCACCACAAGTGGCACGGTGGCTCAGTGGTTAGCACTGCTGTCTCACTGCACCAGGGACCTGCGTTTGATTCTACCCTCAGGCGACTGTGTGGAGTTTGCACATTCTCCTTGTGACTGTGTGTGTTTACTCCAATTTCCTCCCACAGTCCAAAGATGTGCAGGTTAGGGTGGATTGGCCGCGTTAAATTGCCTGTAATGTTCAGGGATTAGGTGGATTATAGGTGGACAGATCAGTGTTGTCTTGTTTGGCTGAAGGGCCTGTTTCCATACTGTTGGGATTCTATGGTTGAGGTGTAATAAACTACAATGATCAGGGCTGGATAGATCCCTTAATCCTTGCTTGCAATCAGGTCAGGGGAGCAACCTTTGTTTAATCAGCCATGGAGGGCGTTATGAGACAAACAGAAACACCGCTAGAGAAAAGCAGCAGGGGAGAAAGCTACATTTTAACAGTTTGAGATAGCAAGAACTGCAGAAGCTGAAGTCAGAGATAACACAGTGTGGAGCTGGAGGAGCACAGCAACCCAGGCAGCGTCAGAGAAGGGAAGTTGACATTTCTGGTCAGGACCCTTCTTCAGAAAATGGCTTAGTGGTTAGCACTGCTGTCTCACAGAGTTGAGGACCTGGGTCCAATTCTGCCTTCAGGTGACTGTGTGAAATTTGCACAATTAACAGTTTGAATCCAGTGGCACTTCCTCAGGAGATTATGTCCCTGCCACCCACACAGCTTTAATCCTTACAGTTATGTCAACAAGCACATTGTCTCTTGCTGGTCTTGCCACATACGAGTTTGATCTGTTCTCCTCCTAATTGCTTTGTAGATCAAAAGAGCAGCCAACCTCAAGACTCAGTCAGTGAGTTTTGAAATAGCAGGGCAGCAAAAAAAAACTGCACAAGTAACGTGATATAACAAGGTATGGAGCTGGGTGAACACATTAGGTCGAGCAGCATCAGAGGAGCAGGTAAGCTGACATTGCAGGTCTGGACCCTTCTTCTGAGTTATTTTCTGAAGAAGGGTCCAGAGCCGAAACGTCAGCTTTCCTGCTCCTCTTATGCTGCTGGCCTGCTGTGTTCATCCAGCATCCTTGTTATCTCAGATTCTCCAGCATCGGCAGTTCCTACTATCTCCACGAGAAATGTGATCACTTGGTGAGAAATTGCACATTTTTGTTCCTCAATTCCCCTCCCGACCTCCTGCTCTTCACCATAAAACTGCATCGAGGGGCAGCATTTGAAGCTGAGGGGGCAGGAGGCGTCATGGGAGGGCACGGTGGCTCCATGGTTAGCGCTGCTGCCTCACAATCCAAGGGACCCAGGTTCCATTCCAGCCTTCATCAACTGTCCGTGTAGAGCTTGTGCATTCTCCCCTTGTGTCTGTGAGGGTTTGCTGTGGGTATTCCAGTTTCCTTCCATGGCCCAAAGCTGCACAGATTATGGTGGATTGGCCGTGATAAATTGCCCCTAGTGTCCAGGGATAGGTAGGCTAGGTGGGTTAGCCATGGGAAATGCAGCTTTAGGTGGTATGCTCTTCGGTGGGTCAGTATAGTCACAATAGGCCGGATGGCCTTTTTCCGCACTGTGTAGATTTCTCGGCTCAGAGGGGAAAATAATTCTCACTTGTACAGTGGGGGGTCAGGTAGTAGAGACAAGGAAGCCTCACAATATCTAAAACCATATGAGACACTGCTGAGGCTACACCTGGAGTGCTGTGAAGTTTCTAGTCACTACATAACAGGAAAACGATAATTGCTCTGGAGAGAGTAGGGGAGATTTACGAGAATGTTGCAAGGTCTGGAGAATTGTAGCTACAAGGAGAGATTGGGGCTGTTTTCCTTGGATCGGTGAAGGGTGGCATGATTGAGATACCTGTATGCAAAATTGTGAGGGGTAGGGAGAGCGCACTCAGGAGAAACCTGCTTGCCTTGGCACAGAGTTCAAAAACCAGGGGTCATAGATTCAACCGAAGTGGGAGAAGGGCTAGAAGGGACATGAGGAAAAGTGTTTTTTATGCACAGCGTACAGGTGTCTGGAATTTGCTGCCTGAGTTGCTGGTGGGAGCACAGACCCTCTAATATGTTAAACAAGTACTTGGACCTCCTCCTTAAATTCTGTAAGCTGCAGGGTTATGGGCCGTGTGAAGGAAGATGGGGTTAGAAATGGCATCTGGGTTGGTATAGACAAGATGGGCCAAACAGCTCCCTTCTGTGGTGTATCATTTCTACGGCTCTGCGATTCTTCGTAGTTGGGTGAGCACTTGAAATGTCATAACATGTGAAGCTCAGTGCCAAGTGACAAAAAGATGGATTAGCGTGGATAGAATCCCTACAGTGTGGAAGCAGGCTGTTCGGCCCACCAAACTTTTGAAGAGCATCCCACCCAGACCTATCCCCCTACCCTATCCCTAAACCCTGCATGTTGTGTGGGTAATCCACTGACTCTACGTATCCCTGGACAGTAGGGGCTGATCCATCTAGCCTGCACATCTTTGGACTGTGGGAGGAAACCAGACCACCCGGAGAAAACCCACACAGACATGGGGAGAACATGCAAACTCTGCACAGACAGTCACCTGACGGTGGAATCGAACCCAGGTCCCTGGCACTGAGACATCAGAGCTAACCACTGAGCCACCATATTGCCCGAGATAGGTTGGAATGTCTTGATTGGCTGAAAATCCTCTTCAATGATGTTAGACTTTATAATTCTATGACTGCTGGGCTCTGAATCATGGAAAACCCCAGTGATCCAGATGTTCATTGCATCATTGCTGAGCTGAACTCTCCCTTGGGTCTTGAGCAAGAAATTTTTGAACCAAGAACCACTTACATTATCTCATTATGGCTCGTGACATCTTATTGCTCAAGTGCTTTGCTACCTTACCAGCCCATTACACAAGGCTGGTTGTGAAGTGTGTTGCAACATTAGACAATCCAAATAAATGCAAGTGAGTTCCCTCATTGCTCTGAATCACTACCCATATCTCAGCACGGATAGATGCAAGTGTCATTCAACTACCAGCCCTCTGCCTTGCAGCCCTTCCTGGCAGCTTGTATGTCCCCAGTTGCTTTTGTTCCACTGTTGAGGCCCATGTACTCAGTTGGCTGAGTCTTAAACTCAACAATTTGCTCCTTAAACCATTAAATATCTCCACATTTCTGCTTTTCACACCCTCCTCAAACAGACAATGCAATTCAATACAGCACAGGAACAGGCCCTCTGACCCACTTCCAATTCTTACTTATATCTGCTACAAATTGCCCCATACGCATTGTCTGTCCCTCTGTTCACTTCCCGCTCAATCTTATATCAAGATACACCTTTAAATTTGCTAATGCACCTGCTTTCACCACCCCCACTGGCAGTGTGTTCCAGGCACCCACCATCCTCTGTGTAAAATTCTCCCTGAAACTTTCTCCCTCTCACCTTGAGCCTGTGCCTTCTTCTAGTTGACCTTTGCAAAAAGCCTCTGACTTTCCATCCTATTCTATGCCTCTCATAATTTTGTAGAGCTTTATCAGGTCGTCCCCATCACACACACACCCCCACCACCAAGCCTTTGTCATTCCAGTGAAAACAATCTGAGTTTATCCAACCTCTCCTCATCACAAACCCTCCAGTCCAGGCAACATCATTCTCTACACTCTCTCCGAAGCATCCACGTCCTTCTTGCAGTGTAGCAGTTAGAACACAATATTCTAAAAATAGAGAAAACAAGGAGTAGAGTTGGATGAACACGGCAGGCCAAGCAGCATATTCTAAATGTGGCCTAACTAAAGTTTTGCACAGCTGTAACATTAACTGTCAGAGCCCAGCACTCACTTTACTACCCTGGCAATGGAGAATTCTGAAGTGAAGAGCAGTTCTGAAGAAGATTCATACCTGGCCTAAAATGTTAACTCTGTTTCCCGCTTCACAGATGCTGACCCGTCCTGCTCAATTTCTCCAGCACTCTCTGTGTTTTGATCTGATTTCCAATATCTACAGTATGTTGTTTTTATCACAGGGGAGCATGCTCCACGGGGACAAGTTAAATTCTACTGCACTTTCTCTCATTACCAAGTAAAAATGTATAGCACTGTACTTCTACAAATTTTATATACAAAGTAGATATTGGATGTGGGAAGAAGAAATGGATGTAAATGTTGATTATCGACTGTTGAGGAAGCTTAAAGATATTCATGGACTAAATGTAGAAAACTGGAAGACTTTGAACTTTTTGGCCATTTTCTGGAATAAAAATGCTCAATCTAGATTTATGGTCTAGAATATATGAGTTCAAATGTCAAATATGGCAGCTGGGGTGCCATTCACAAAAGGCTTCTAGTATCAGAAATATTGACAATTCAGCAATCTTTTAAATTTTCTTTTGTTTAAATTGACCTGCTCCGAAAGTCACTGAAGCAGGCAAGATTTGAATCCTGACCTATCTGGTCACCATTCCACTAAGATCTGTAAGAAATTGTACCAGGAGTAGGCCACTCAGCCCCTTGAGCCTCTTCCACCAGGATTGTGGCTGATCCAGAATTCCTCGTGTCCACTTCCCTGCCTTTATTCTGTCACTCTTGATTCCCTGACTGATCAAGATTCAAGCTCTTTCAGCCTGAAGTACACACACGGACTGTGCACCACAACTTACTGTCATAGGCTCACAATCCTCTGAGAGAAGAAATTCCTCCTCATCTCAGTCTTACATCGGTACCCTGTTACACTGAGGTTATGACCTCTGGTCCTAAACTCTCCCATGAGGGGAAACATCCTCTTTAGTCTGTCAAGCTCCTTAAGAATCCAATATGCTTCAATGAGATCACCTCTCCCTCTCTTAGGCTCCAGTGAGAAGAGGCCCAAACTGTTTAACCTTTACAAAAAAAAGTCCGTCTGTACCAGGGATCACCCTCGTGAACCTTCTCTGAGCTCTCGCCAATGAAATGATGCTTTTTCTTTAAAATGGGAACCAAAGTGACTACAATCTTACAGATCTAATGACCCATCTGGTTTACAAATACTCCTATTGTTTCCCTTAGAGATAATGGGAACTGCAGATGCTGGAGAATCCAAGATAACAAAGTGTGGAACTGGATGAACACAGAGGCCAAGCAGCATCTCAGGAGCACAAAAGCTGACGTTTCGGGCCTAGACCCTTCATCAGAGAGGGGGGACCTCTCTGATGAAGGGTCTAGGCCTGAAATGTCAGCTTTTGTGCTCCTGAGATGCTGCTTGGCCTACTGTTTCCCTTACTCTGCCATTCATGTCTGGCCTCAGAACACAGCGCTACACTCCTGCAACCACAAATGCGTGTCATTCTGCAATTTACTCCTTAGAAATAAAAGCAAAACACTGAAGAAGGTGAGAACCTGAAATGAAACAGAAATTGCTACCCAAACATCAGCCCATCCACCAGCTAAGCCATTGTCACTGTCAGTGTCTCACTCCTGGCAATTCATCTTGGGAACGGAATACCACTCTGAAACTTTCATACACAAGACTACATTACAGGAGGAGAAAGATGGGCTGGTGGGCAGCAATTGGAATTCATTCTGAATAATCTGAGTTTATCCAACCTCTCCTCACTAATCCAGCCTCTCCTTATAACTCAAAGCATTTCTAAGGCATTCCGAAGAGGAGTCCTTAGACTTAGAATCCCTACAGTGTGGAAACAGGCACTTCAGCCCAACAAGTCCACACCAACTGTCACAGTATCCCACCCAGACCCATCCGCCTATAAGCCACCTAGTCTACACATCCCTGAACACCACGGGACAATTTAGCACAGCCAATCCACCCTAACCTGCACACCTTTGGACTGTGGGAGGAAACCAGAGCACCCGGACGAAACCCACACACACACTGGGAGAATGTGCAAACTCCACACAGACAGGTACTTGAGAGTCTAATCAAACCCAGGTCCCTGGCGCTATGAGGTAGCAGTGTTAACCACTGAGCCACCGTGCTGTTTAAGGTGAGATGATGCAGGACAAACAAGGCAAGGGAATACATGATGAACTGTTGTGAATAGTTTCACTGTGCTTATAACAGCTTTTTAGATTTTTTCAAAATATTCTCAGCTTTATTTTAACTCATTGAATTCAACTGCTGTGCTGGCATTTGAGATTATGTCTTTCAATCATTCGTCCAAACTTTCAGATTATTAGCCTAATAATTACCATTATGAATACCACAGCCTTTTCTCCCCACAACCCTCCCTGCCCAGAATTAAAACAAAGTCACAGAGTCATACAGCACAGAAACAGACCCTTCGGTCCAACCAGTCCGTGCCAAACATAATCCCAAACTAAACTACTCTGGCCTGTCAGCTCCTGGCTCAATATCCCTCCAAACCTTTCCTATTCAGGACTAATCCAAATACCTTTTTAAAGTAATAACTGTACCTGCATCCATCACTTCCTCTGGAAGTTCATTTCACACACAAACCGTGCTGTGTAAAAAATTTCTTGTTTGTGACCACGAACAGGGACACAGGAGAAAGTCAGGTGTTTGAGTTCCTTTCTTGCAAGAACAAAGCGATCTCCAGTTTGGACAAACCCCAGAAACAGAAAGAGCCTCCATCCCAATTCAACATCATTTAAATTCCTGGTTTTAGGTGGACAAACAGGAGGCTAGAAAAAACACAGTGGCCAGGCAACATTTGGAGAAAAGGAACAGTTAACGTTTCAGGTATTACCCTTCTTCACGACTGGATGTGGGGGTAGGGGGAGCTGCAGATATAGTGGGGGTTAGCAGAATAGTGGTGATAGGTAGACACTGGTAGTAGGTATGACTTGGTTGGTCGATGGGAGGGATGAATCTGCTTGGTGGCTGGAAGGGAGGAGGGGGATGTGTGGGAAGGTTATTTGTAATTGGAGAACTCAATGTTGAGTCCTTCGGGTTGTAGGGTGCCCAGGTGGAAGATAAAGTGCTGTTCTTCATACTTGCATTTTGAGTTATTCTGACACTGGACAAGGCCAAGGATGGACATGTCACAGGTGGAGTGGGTGGGAGAGTGCAGTTGAAATGGGCAGTGACCAGGGGGTTGGGCTGGCCATTATGGGTCAGGCGAAGGTTTTAGCGAAACGCTCACCTCGTCTACATTGGATCTTATTTGGTGTATATTAACACAGATTATTGATGCTTGATATCAGCTCGTCTCTCTGTTTCTCTGCAAAAGGCTATCAGTACCAACAATTAACATTTCCACCTTGATGCATTAGAGTTTCCAGGTCAGGCCGCATCCCCTCCAATAACTTTTCTTTCTTTTCTCTTTTCTAGGTTTTGTTCTTTTACTTCACTCACTTCTTTCTGTTCACTATTAGCAGAGGCTTGGAATCCCACTGCGGATTCAAGTGGGCCCAGTACAGACCTCAGCAACAGGTGCAGACCCGAGTGGGCTGAGCGCAGACCCGAGTGGGCCCAGTGCAGACTCGAGAGTGGGCTGAGTGCAGACCCGAGTGGGCTGAGTGCAGACTCGAGTGGGCCTACTGCAGACTCGAGAGTGGGCTGAGTGCAGACCCGAGTGGGCCGAGTGCAGACCCGCGTGCAGACTCGAGTGGGCCGAGCGCAGACCTGAGTGGGCCGAGCGCAGAGCCGAGTGGGCTGAGCGCAGACCTGAGTGGGCCGAGCGCAGACCTGAGTGGGCCAAGTGCAGACTCGAGTGGGCCCAGTGCAGACCCGAGTGGGCTGAGTGCAGACCTGAGTGGGCCCAGTGCAGACTCAAGTGAGCTGAATGCAGACCCGAGTGGGCCCAGTGCAGACCTGAGTGGGCTGAGTGCAGACCCGAGTGGGCCCAGTGCAGACTCGAGTGAGTTGAGCACAGACCCGAGTGGGCCCTGTGCAGACCCGAGTGGGCTGAGTGCAGACCCGAGTGGGCCCCGTGCAGACTCGAGTGAGCTGAGCGCAGACTCGAGTGGGCCCAGTGCAGACTCGAGAGTGGGCTGAGTGCAGACCCGAGTGGGCCGAGTGCAGACTCGAGTGGGCCGAGCGCAGACCCGAGTGGGCCGGGCGCAGACCCGAGTGGGCAGAGCACAGACCCGAGTGGGCCCAGTGCAGACTCGAGTGGGTCCAGAGGAGCCCCGAGTGGGCCCAGTGCAGATTGGAGTGGGCTTAGTGTAGACTCGAGTAAGTCCAGTTCGGACTCGAATGGGCCCAGCACAGCCCAGTGCAGACTTGATTGGGCCCAGAGCGGACTCAAGTGGGGCCACTGCAGACCTGAGTGGGCCCAGTGCAGCCCAGTGCGTAGTGAGTGGGCCAGTGCAATCTCGAGTGGGCCCAGTGCAGACCCGAGTGGGCCCAGTACAGCCTGGTGCATTCTCGAGTGGGTCCAGTGCAGACCCGAGTGGGCCCAGTGCATTCTCAAGTGGGTCCAGTGCAGACCTGAGTGGGCCCACTGCAGCCCAGTGCATTCTCAAGTGGGTCCAGTGCAGAGTTGAGTGGGTCCAGAGGAACCCCGAGTGGGCCCAGTGCAGATTGGAGTGGGCCTAGTGCAGACTCGAGTAGGTCCAGTGCCGTCTCGAATGGGCCCAGGACAGCCCAGTACAGACTTGATTGGGCCCAGAGCGGACTCGAGTGGGGCCACTGCAGACCTGAGTGGGCCTAGTGCAGCCCAGTGCGTACCAAGTGGGCCAGTGCAAACTCGAGTGGGCCCAGTGCGGACTTGAGTGGGCCCAGTGCAGACTCGAGTGCCCAGTACAGACCAGCGCAGACCCAGTGCAACCCAGTACAGACTTGAGTGGGCCCAGTGCTGACCCGAGTGTGCCCAGTGCACAACTTGTGTCAGCAGCAAGTGAGCCCCTATTTACTTTTCCGGGGCAAGCACAAGACTTGCCATCGGAATCAGTCCAATGCTGCATCGGCGGAGGTGATGTCGGCGGGTTGGGCCCAGCAGTGAAAGATCGCTCCTGAGAATCAGCAACTCCATCGTTGGATTGGTCTGGCACTGACAGCGGTGAAGTGGTGTCCGGGTTGGGGGGGTGGTGAAGGGCTTCACTGCGACAGTGAGGAGGTGGACCCAGCGGCGAGAGATGTGAGTGTGATGTTGGCAGTGGCGTGGGATGCCGGGGAGACGCCATCGACAATGAGCTGGCTCTGGACTGGTGGGGTCTCTTTAAGCTAAATCTTTCAATGTTTCTTTTTCCTTTCCTTGAAGCTATGGTGCTGGGTCATGGCAACAGTGGAAAAGCTGTGAAATACAGATGGCGATAAAATCATGAATAAAAAAGAAAATTACCCAGTTTCTTTTTCATTGGGTGTTACATGAGGTGCCCTTTGTGACCTGCTCTTGTATTCAACGCCTTATTTGATAAACGTCAGATACCCCAAACTCCCTTCACCACCTGCCTTGCTGTCTTCACACACCAAGGCCCCTCTGAACTTCCTATGCTGTAAGATCTACCCCTTTTGTGACTCCTCGATCCATGTTTGAGCTCAGCAACACCCTGACTGCACCTTGTCCAGCTGGTTTTAACATTCGGAACAGAATATTGGAGCAGGAGGAGGCCATTTGGCCCTTGTGCCTGCTCTGCCGTTCAACATGATCATTTATCCTGTTCCCTCTTTCCCCACTATCCCTCAACCCTTTTTGTCCTAAGTACCATATCTACTTAAAACATAGAACTGTATGACACAGGAACAGGCGCTGCAGCTCACAAAGTTGTGCCGAACATGATGCTAGACAAAACTAATCCCTTCTGCCTGCCCTTGGTCCATATTCCTCCATCCCTTGCATGTTCATGTGCTTTGGAGACAATAAGGACCACAGATGCTGGAAGCCAGAATCTATAGGTGTGAGACTGGAAAAGCACAGTAGGTTAGACAGCGTCAGAGGAGCAGGACAGTCAACATTTTGGCCCAAAACTTTGGTCAGGCCTGGGGAGGGGAGCCCAGAAATAAATAGAGGGCGGGGAGGTGGGGGCTGGGGATAGGGTAGGAGAGTCGGTGGACGGAGGCGATGAGGGGGTGGGAGGATTGGGTATTCTGATCAGTCTGTGGGAAGGGTGGAGCGTATAGATGAGTAGGAAGGTTAGGTCAGAGAGGTGAGGAGGAGGGATTGGGATGGACATAGGACAAGGCTGGCGGGTGGGACTCTCAGAGTGAGGCCAGGTGTAAACTGGTGAGGGGGAACAACACCTGACACTTCGCCTTGGGAGCAGACAGCCCAATGGCCCTCTAACATTGATTTTGTCACCAGCTTCAAAATCCCTCCAGCCCCCCAGCCTCAGCTCATGTCCAGTTCCTCCCCCTCACCTTCCTGACCTGCCCCACCTTTCCTATTCGCTATCCGCTGCACCCTTCCCACCTACTGATTACAATAACCCCTTTCCATCCACCATCTCCTACCCTCCACCCAGCCCAAAACCCCCCATCATTTATTTCTGGGCTCCCCTCCTGCTCCCCAGTCCTGACAAAGAGTTTGGGTCCTGTTCCTCTGGCGCGCTTGACCTGCTGTGATTTCCCCTCGCACCTATACACCCCACATCTATGTACTGATATGAGAGTCTCTTAAATGCCCCTATCCTATCCTATCTGCTTCCAGCACCATCCTCTGCCTATTCCCTGTGTAAATAAAAAAAGTGCCCTTCCCACCCTCCTTTGAACTTTTCCCCTCTCACCCTTAAATGCATGCCCCCCAACCCCTCCCCAGTATTGAACATTTCGACTCTAGGGGAATAAAAGATTCTGACCGTCAATCATATATGGGCACTATCAAGCCTGAAGGGAAAAAAAAGCCTTGAGTTTTTTTTTCTAGCCTTTCCGGCTGGGACACGTTCAATGTGTTGGCCTCAATCGCCTGCAGAGGCAGAGAATTCCACATTGTCTGGGTGAGGAAACCGCTCATCTCTCTCTCCTTAGACTCCGAGTATCAAGCAGCCGTGAGGATTTGCTTGGATCACTTTCACTGCTTTCATGTTCCGTCCTTGTGCCCAAAAGCATGATTAAAGAAGATGCTGTAAACAGGCTCCCGGTCAGCAATCTCTGATTAAACCCATTTCAGTTGCACAAAGTGGAAATTCCAAACGCTAAGAATAACACTGCAAACAAAAAAAAAACACAAAGGAACTGAGATCCGAAAGAGAGGCTTTACTGGAAGCCGCTCAGTAGCATCGATTAGTCACCAGGACTTTTCAGTCACAGAATGTCACTCTAAACAAAAGCAAGGGAGAAACACGCGCACATTGCTGAGAGAGACAGTGAGAGGAAGGAACAGCCAGAAGTGGGCAGAGAGACTGTTAGCAGAACATCCAGAAAATGAGAGTTGGAAAGACTTGAATGATTCAGATGCCACAAATGAGAGAAAAAGCAATACATCAGACAGAAAGGAAGACTTGTCTTAACTAAGAAGGACGTTATAGACTCCACAAACCGCTCGATTGAAACTCACATCGAAAGGGGTTTCTCAGAAGACCCAGGTTAGAGGTGAGTTATTCTATTCCTGCCTTTTAAGGGAATCGAGCATTACTCCAAATTAAGTGACTCCCCATCATTGCCTCTTGGTGTTGGTCGGGGGTGGGGGGGGGGAAGCGGGGTGTTTGAGGGGACGCGGGGGTCTGACTTTGGAGCGAAGTTATTGAAGGACATATCCGTGAAATTGCAAACTTCGAAAGTTCCTGGAGAAACTCACCTTTGGTTGTCTCGAAACCGTTTTGGATGATGTTGCAGCCTGATGAAAAGGACTCATTCCCAAAGCCACTGTTCCACTCCGGGCTATGTAATAAGTGTCTCAGTTTGAGGGGGAAGTGAATGTTGTCAGATTTGGGAACTGACACAAAAGTAGCTGGCAGCGCCAGCGGGCAGGATTGAGATGAAAAATCCAAGGAGCGACACAGACACGGCTGAGTGAGTGCAATTGGCAGAATATTTTTAATCAGTAAATGAACTGGAGGGTTTTGGTGGGAATAGAGAGGAAGGTGGAGTTGAGGAAATATCAGATCAGCCATGATCTTGTGGGTAGCAGGCTGAATGGGCAGAATGACATCCTTCTGCTCCCATGCGTGTGACTTCACCTCTGGGGGTTAGCAGCTCACATTGCCAATCAGATTATGAGGGAGAATGCTAGGGTGGCACAGTGGTTAGCAAAGCGCCAGGGACCCGGGTTCAATTCACTCCATGTCTGCGTGGGTTTCCTCCCACAGTCCAAAGATGTGCAGGCTAGGGTGGATTGGCTGTGCTAAATTGCCCATAGTGTTCAGCGGGGTGGAAATTAATTGGTTTATAGGGGAATGGGTCTGGGTGGGATGCTCTGAGGGTCAGTGTGGACTTGTTGGGCTGAAGGGCCTGTTTCCACACTGTAGGGATTCTATGATCTAAAATATTCGTGATTGGATGCAAACTGACCAACTGCTTTTGGGCAAACTTTGTAAATATTAACAGTTGCTGCCTGGTAACAAACTTTCTGGCCTGAGGTCATACTCAAATGTTGACTGCTCCTTCCATTCAGATGCTGCCTGGCCTGTTGCATTCTTCCACCTCCTGTTTGTCTACCAACTGTCTCTCCCTGAGAGACAGCATTCTTATGGTCTGGTAAGATTATGCTGACTTTACCCTTCATCTCACCCCAAACTCAAAAACGCTGCAAAATCTGAGCCCTGCGTAGACAAAGCAGTTCAAATGTGTAATCTGCAGTTTTGAGGAAGCTGTAAGGAAGCTCTCTCAGCCTTTGCCCTGTTGGGTGTTGGCCCCGTTTTGACCATTACTGATGACAAAAATAGAAAACATCAAAATTTGCAAAAGGGAAGTAATGACAGAATGTTATTTTTAATTTTGTTCATGGGATCTGGGTGCTAAAGGCTCGGGCCAGCAGTATTACTGCCCATCTAATTGCTCAGATAAGAGACAACTGCATCGCTGTGGGTCTGGAGTCACATGTAGGCCCAAGCTACTGAAGGATGGCAGATTTCCTTCATGAAAGGAAATTTTGTGCTCCAGATAGGTTTTTCAATCAGTGATCGCCAATGGCTGGCTTTTCATTCTAGATTTTTTAAAAAAAAATAAGATCAATTGCACCATGGTTGGAGTCAGTTCCATGTGCAATGGTGGCTCTGTGGTTTAGCACTACTGCCTTACAGTACTAGGGATCTGGGCTCAGTTCTGTCCTCAGGTGACTGTCTGCCTGGAATTTGTATGTTCTCCTTGTGTCTATCTGGATTTTGTCCCACAGTCCAAAGATGTGCAGGTTACATGGATTGGCCATGCTAAATTACCCATAGTGTCCAAATATATACAGGCTGGGTGGATTAGCCATGGGAAATGCAGGACAAGGTGGATCTAAGTGGGATACCCTTCAATGGGTTGGTGTGGATGTGATGGGCTGAAGGGCCTGCTTCCACATTGTAGGGATTCAATGCTCCCAAGCACACAGGTGGATTACTAACCGAATGACATCACTGCTTTGCTACCAACTTTCCCTAACATCCTGTCGCTTTGTCTCAATTTTGATAAGACAAAATCAGGCAAGACACCCTTGTCTAACTTTTCCTAAGAACTATAAACTTCCTTTCATCAGGATTCTACGACTAAAATGGGTATCAAGGGAGCTTTATACAATCTCTAATGTGTGGAACCAGGCCATTTGGCCCTTCAAGTCTGCACTACTCCTCTAAAGATCATCCAACCCAAACCCATGCCCTTCCCTGTCTCTGCATTTCCCACGGTTAATCCACGAGTCTGCAAATGCCTGACACCATAGGGTGATTTAGCACAGCCAATCCATCTTAACCTGCAAATATTTGAGCTGTGGGAGGAAACCGCAGCATCTGAAGGAAACCCACACAGACAAGGGGAGAATGTGCAAACTGCACACAGTCACCTGAGGCTGGAACTGAATCTGGGTCCCTAGTGCTATGAGGCAGCAGTGCTAACCACTGAGTCACTGAGTCCCCTCTGAAACCTAATTGCCTATTTTTCAGTCATCTTTCCTCGCTCATATGTTGTCTGGTATGTTGGCTTTCCTGTAGTCATGGTCAAAACCGTTAAAAATATTCTTGGTGCTCCCACAGTCACACAAAATCAGAGATAACCCAGACTTTGCAATGGTGAATACAGTTTGAGTTGTTTTACTAAGGACCGTTGCTGTTTGTCAGGGAGAAAACCCAACTGATTCACTAATGTCCTTTAGGGAAGGAAACTGCCATCCTTATCTGGTATGGCCTGTATGTTAGATGTATTTATTTGTCACTTGTACTACGTAGAGGAATACATAAATACAGTGAAGTGCCATTGACTGATGACCACTTGGCTCCAGATTTTAACTGAGCCAAAAGGTAAGCAAAAAGAAAAGTCCAGATCTCAGAGTCCCAAGTCCCCTCTCCACAATGTTGTACACCACTCCAATTGCTAGGAGTCCAGACCTGCATTCTTGACTCTTAACAATCCTCTGGGCAACTCGGGATGGGCAGTGCACCCTGCCTAGTGAAGCCCCCACCTCGAGAGGGAATTAGATGTAGTTTTGGAATACGGTAAAAAAACCAAGCTGATACCAAAAAAGGCAAAGGAATGTTGGACTTTGCATAACCTTAGATTGAGATTGGGAATCCTCTACTGGGACAAACAGCATCGCTGAGGTTCTAACAAAATACCACTGCCCTCATAAAAGGAGATGGTGCAGTCAATATAAATGTAACATTAGAGGCAGCAGGGACATCAAATTTGGTTACAGTAGACAAAGGGGAACTACTTGAAACTGCTGACAGCGCTGAGGGTGGAAATGTCACCCAGGCCAGTTAAGAATGCATCATAGTTAGCGAGCAATGTATGAAAAAAGGAACATCCCTGGCCAAAAATTATCCATCTTCCTTCAAAATGTGGGCAGCCTCAGAGGAGATTACAAAAGTTAGGCAGTTGCTCACTCAAGAGAAATGAGAGGGATATGTCCAGTGAGAACACTTCCTCTCGAACTGAGGTCATGTGGGTGTGGAGGGAATTGAGAAAGGGTAATTGCAACACAAGTTTAACAGTCTGTTAGTCACGTACGTGTTACGACAAATGGTAGCTTCATAGTCTGGATAGGTGGCACCTAAATACTTGAAAAATCTGCCTTGATAGAGGTGTACAAAATGATCAGAGGTATAGAAAGAGTGGACAGCCAGAGACTGTTTCCTAGGGTGGAGGTAGCTATTACGAGGGGGAATAGTTTTAAAGCGAGTGGAGGTAGATATAGGGGAGACATCAGACGTAGGTTTTTCACTCAGAGAGCAGTCGGGGTGTGGAATGCATTGCTGGAGAGGATAGTGGAGTTGGCCTTGTTAGGGGCATTTTAGCAGTTATTAGAAAGGCATATAGGTATAAGGTAGGGGTACAGATTAGAACGACCTTAGGTTTAGGATAAAAGTTTGGCACAACATCATGGGCTGAAGGGCCTGTACTGTGCTGTACTGCTCTCTGTTCTAAATCGAGCAGCAAGGACTAATTTATTTGCTCACATTATAAGGGAGGGGTTAAGACAGAACAGAAATTGCTGGACAGGCTCAGCAGCTGCGGCAGCATCTGTGGAGAGAGAAAAACAGAGTTAACATTTCGATTCCACTGACACTTCTCGAGAGCTACGGGGTGCAAGAATGGTTTGGAGGGTATTAGCTCTGTGGAGAGATTGGACAAACCTGGTTTATATTGACTGTCAAAGTCCGTGGGGACATGTCATGGACTTGATACAAGTTTACAAAATTGCGAGAGGCACAGATAGAATGGACAGTTGGAGTCTTTTTCTCCCAGGGTCGAAATGTCAACAACTAAACAAAACAGCCTAAGAACTGCGGATCCTGGAAGTCAGAAACGAAAGAAATTTCTGGGAGAGCTCGGCAGCTCGGAATAACAGTACTGAAGGAAAGGTCACAGGAGCAAAAATTTGAACTCCACTTTCTCTCCACAGATGCTGCCAGACGTGCTGAGCTTTCTCCAGTAATTACTGTTCTAATGTTCGAAATATATATATATTTAGAGACATGGGCTTAAGGTAAAAAGGGAGAAATTTTAAAGGAGATGTGACGGGCAGATTTTTTTCATACAGGGAGTGGCAAGTGCCTGGAATGCACTGCCAGAGCGGGTGGTTCTGATGGATACATTAGCTACATTTAAGAGGCATCTTGACAGAGACATGATTAGGCAGGGAATGGAGGGATACTGGCTATGGAGAGGCAAAAGGATTTTAATTTAGAAAGGCATCACGTGTAGGCACATGGTTGATGGGCAGAAGGGCCTGTTCCTGTGCTGTGTTGTTCTTTGATCTTTCTCTCTCTACCACCCTTACAGGCAGGGAGTTCCAGATTCCCAGCAGTCTTCGGGTGGAAAAGCTTTTTGTCATATCCCCTCGCCTTAAATCTCTGTCCTCCCCAGTCATTTACAGAAACATAGAAATGGAGAGTTATCGGAGCAGGAGTAGACCATTCAGCTCTTCGAGCCCGCTCTGCCATTCATCACAATCATGGCTGATCATCCAACTCAATAGCCTAATCCCGCTTTTTCCTCATAACTTTTGATCCCATTTGCCCCAAGTACTATATCCATCTGCCTGTTGAATACATTCAATGTTTTAGCATCAACTGCTTGCTGTGGTAATGAATTCCACAGGCTCACTACTCTCTGGTGAAGAAGTGTCTCCTCATCTCTGTCCTAAATGGACTTATGCGATCCTCATACTGTGATCCCCAGTTCTACACACACCCACCATCGAGAACATCCTCCCTGCATCTGCCCTGTCCAGTCCTGTTTGAATTTTATAAGTCTCTATGAAATTCCGCCTCATTTATGTGAACTCCAGCGAAAACGATCCTAACCTGGTCAATCTCTCCTCAGACATGAGACCCGCCATCCCTGGAATCAGCCTGGTAAACCTTCGCTGCACTCCCTTGAGAGCAACAGCATCCTTTCTCAGAAAAGGAAATCAAAATTGCCCACAATATTCCAGGTGTGGTCTCACCAAGGCCCTGTACAATTGCAACAACACATCCCCGTTCCTGTATTCAAAACCTTTCGCAATGAAGGCAAATATACCACTTACCTTCTTTGCCGCCTGCTGCACCTGCATTCTTACCTTCAGCAACTGGTGCACAAGGACACCCATGTCCCACTGCATACTCCTCTCTCCCTTCTTGTTTTTGCTTCCAAAGTGAATAACCTCACGTTTATCCAAATTATACTGCATTTGCCATTGGATTTCCCACTCACCCAACCTTTCCAGATCATGTTGAAGGATCTCTGCATCCTCGTCACCGTTCACCCTCCCACCCAACTTGGTATCATCTGCAAACTTTGAGATATTACATTTTGTTCACTGATCAAAATCATTAATATATATTGTGAACAGCTGGGCTCCCAGCGTCGATTCTCAAGGCACCCCAACTAGTTAACTCTCTGCCAATTTGTAAAGGACCCATTAATTCTACTTTTTGTTTCCTCTCTGCCAACCAGTTTTCTATCCATCTCAGTGCATTTCCCTCAATCCCATGCACTTTAATCTTGCACAATCATCTCTTACGTAGGACTTTGTCAAATGCTCTCTGAAACTCCAAATATACCACATTATCTCCCCTGTCAACTCTACTAGTTACATCTTTATAGAATTCCAAAAGATTTGTCAAGCATGATTTCCCCTTCATTAATCCATGCTGATGTCTGTCTGATCCAGCCACTGTTTTCTAAATGCTCCGCTATAAATTCCTTGATAATGGATTGGAGAATTTTCCGAACTACTGATGTCAGGCTCTCCGGTCTATAATTCTCTGTTTTATCTCTACCTCCCTTTTTGAATATTGGAGTGACATTAGTATCCTGTCTGTCTACAGGGACTGTTCTACAATCTATAGAATCCTGGAAGATGACCACCAACAGGTCCACTATTTCTAGAGTCACTTCCTTAAGTACTCTGGGATGTAGATTATCAGTCCTGGGGATTATCCATCTTCAATCCCATCAATTTTCCCAGGACCATTTCTCCACTAATATCGATCTCCCTTATTCTTCCCTCTTGCTAAATTTTGCACCTTTCAGCATTTCTAGTGTCTGATTTGTGCCCTCTTTTGTTCAGACAGAACCAAAGTATGTATTCAGTTGCTCAATCATTTCTTTGTCCCCGAGTATACATTCCCCCGTTTCTGTCTGTAGTCAGACAGAACCTACATTTGTCTTTACTAATCTCTTTCTATAGACTCTTAGTGTCAACCTTTATGTTCTCTGCGAGCTTACTTTCGTACTGCATTTTCCTCTTCATAATCAATCCCTTAGTCCTTCCTTGTTAAATTCTAAATTGCTCCTAATCCTCATGCATTGTATTTTTCTTGGCCAATCTGTACGTATCTTCCTTAGATTGGATATTATCGCTAATTTCCTTTGTAAACCGTGGAGTGGCCCTTTTACCCATTTTGCTTTTGCAACAGTCAGGAATAGACAGTTCTTACAGCTCCCCCCCGCGTTCCTTGAATGTTTGCCTTACTTACCCACTGCCATCTCTTTAAGTAACTCTCCCCAATCTATCAAGGCCAACTCACACTTCATATCCTTGTAGTTTCCTTTATTAACATTCAGCACCTAGTCTCTGAATCAACAACTTCATTCTCCAGCTAGATAGAAAAATTCTGGCATCTTATCGTTGCTCATCTCCAAAGAGTCCCACACAGCTAAATTAGCAATGATTCACTTCTCATTACACAGTACCCAGTTAAGATGGCCTGCTCCCTGGTTGGTTCCTCCACATATTGGTCAAGAAAACCATCCCGTATATACTCCAGCAATTCCTCCTCTACGGCATTGTGGCTCATTTGATTTGCACAATCTATTTGCAGATTAAAATCACCCATGATATTCCCTCATCACACGTATCTCTAATTTCCAGTTTAACACTATTCCCAACATCACCAGTGCAGCTTGGGGGTCTATATATGACACCCACTAACGTTTTTTGCCCCTTGGCATTTCGTAACTCTACCCATACAGACTCCTTGTTGTCAGAGTTAATATCTTTTACCACTATTGCGTTAATTTCCTCTAACCACCAATGCCACTCCACTAGCTTTTCCTTTTTGCCTGTCCCTCCGCAAAACTGAATATGCTGGGACATTCAGTTCCCATCCCTTATCACCCTGCAGCCACGTCTCGTAATCCCACTTATATTGTACCTGTTTACATCTATCTGTGTGGTTAGTACATCCACTTTGTTGCAAATGCTCCACACATTAAGGCATAAAGCCTTTAAGCTTGTTTTTTTTAACACTGTTTGTCTCACACTTCTTTTGCTGTATAGCCCTGTTTGAATTTTGTCCTTGGTTTCTCTGCCTATCAATTTTCTTACTCCCTTTTCTAATTTTAGCTTAAACCCTCCCCAATGGCCCCAGCAAACACAGCCCCCCAGGACATCAGTCCCAGTCCTCCCCAGGTGTACACTGTCCAGTTTGTACAAGTCCCACCTCCCCCAGAACCGGTCCCAAAGCTCCAGGATCTGAACCCCTCCCTCCGACACCATCTTTTCAGCCATGTATTCATCCAATATATTCTTTTATTTCTATTCTGACTAGCACGGGCCGCTGGTAATAATCCTGAGATCTCTACCTTTGAGGCCCGAGCTTGTAACTTTCCCCATAGCTCCCTGTGTTCTGTTTGTTGGACCTCATGCCTTTTGTAAACCCATGTCGCTTGTGCCGATGTGTACCATGACCACTGGGTGTTCACCCTCCCCACTCCAGAACGTTCTGTACCCGCTCTGAGACATACCTGACCCTCACACCAGAAAGGCAAATTCCCATCCTGGAATCTTGTTTGAAGCTACATAAATGCCTGCCTTATTCTCTTTATAATTGAGACCCCTTATAACTACTGCCCTGGGACACCTTTTACCCCTCCCCTCTGCAGCAGAACCCACTATGGGGCAATGAGTTTGGCTGCTGCTGCTCTCCCCTGAGAGGTCATTCCTCTCAACAGTATGCAACACGATGTAACTGTTTTGCAGGGGTATGGCCACAGGAGGTTCCTGCACTACCTGCCTATCTTTCTTGCTCTGCCTGGTGGGCACCCATTCCCTTCCTGCCTGCGTCTCTACACATGCTATCCATAATATTCATGGCCTCACAGATGCTCCGCAGTGTCCCCAGCCACTGCTCCAGCTCTGAAACTCGAGCTTCCAGGAACCGTAGCTGGAGACACATCTTGCACATTTACTGACCCAGGGGGACTAGAACTGTCTCCAGTCTGTCACTTGGAGCAAACCAAGATTTTGAGCTCTCCTGCCATGGTTTACCCCTTTAAATTATACCTTGGAGAGTCTATGACTCCAATAAAGAAGAATAGCATCTTCCTCTCTGCCCTCATCCAACCCATCCTCGCCCCTACCCTATCCCTGTATTTCCCATGGCTAATCTATCCAGCTGCACATCCTTGGGCACTATGAACAATTTAGCATGGCCAATCCACCAAACCTGCATATCTTTGGACTGTGGAAGGAAACTGGAGGAAACGCACGCAGACATGAGGAGAACATGCAAACTCCACACAGACAGTCGCCCGAGGATGGGATCAAACCTGGGTCCCTGACGCTGTGAGGCAGCAGTGCTAACCACTGAGCCACTTTGCTGCCCAATTATGTTGAACAGATGGATTATGATAAAGTTGTGGACTCCAAAGAGTGACAGCGAGCAGTCTGGACTCTGAATTTAGTGATCTGCGTTCAAACTGGGTGAAATTTACTTGGATAGGATCTTGTGCAGCACTCGAGTCTCCTGCCTCAGTGGTTGGGCGTGTCAAAACACATCTGAACAGGTTGTTCAAAAGGACTGCAATTACATTGCACTTTGGAATCTATAAGCCTCTAATTGATGGGAAGGAAGTGGAAAAACAAATTTGCAAGGAGATTAGAATGTGGTGCAAGGTTTCAAGGGGAGCGCTAAAGGACAAAATTAATTATGCAAACCTAAACACGTACTGGAATAGTCTACAAGCTAATGGCGAGGAAATAGACCAGCCATTAATTTATTGAACAGCGGCAAGTGTAAAGTGCAGGTGGGACAAATCCTGCCTTTAATTACCTTGTTTGTAGAAAATCAAATTTGAAATGTAGGTGCAGGCAGACACAAGAACTAGAAAGTGCTGATAATGTCTGAGAGGGACGGGGTGGCGATGCCGGGGGTGGGTGCAGTTTGATTATTGGAAGATCAGCTCAGATGGAAGTCGTGTGAAGTGCGAAGGTGGGCAACAATTCAGACTGAAAGTATTCTTCAGCGTTACATTTCCATCCTGCACAAGGGGAAACACAAAAAGACCCAGTACTTCGAAATAAGGTCAGAATTCACACAATACCAGGTTATAGCCCAACAGTTTTATTTTAAATCACAAAACTTCGGAGCGTAGCTCTAAAAGTTCGTGATCTCAAATAAACCTGTCGGGCTATAACCTGGTGTCATGTGTCTTCTGACCTTGTTCATCCCAGTCCAACACTGGCACCTCCACATCATGAATTGGAAATAAGTTGGATGGATTAAAAGTGTGAGGTGACACACTTCATTTGGAAGAACTTTGAAGGACAATGTAAAATAGGAGGTACAGTTCTAAAAGGGAGTACAGGAGCAGGGGGATCTGGTTGTATTTAGAACTTAGAACATAGAACTACACAGCACAGGAACAGGCCCTTCGGCCCTCCAAGCCCACGCCGACACATTTTGCCCTCCATACCAAAACTGTCTTCACTTCCAGGATCCGTATCCTTCTATTGCTTTCCTTAGACTCTGACGAGGACTCTTCTAGAATACCTTGTTCGGTTCTGGTCGCTCAGTTGTAGGAAGGATGTTATTGAGCCAGAGATGGCTCAGCAGAGATTTACCAGGACGTTGCCAGGTATGGAAGTTTTGAGTTATAAGGAAAGGCTGGATAGGCTAGGCGTCTTTTCACTAGAGAGTAGTGACCTGATTAGGTTTATAAAATAGTGAGTTTTGAAAAGATTTGTAGCTCAGGTTGAGGTTCTGGATGTGAGTTTGCTCGCTGAGCTGGAAGGTTAGTTTTCAGATGTTTCGTCACCTAGATGATGTTACCTAGAATGGTGACAAAATGTCTGAAAACTAACCTTCCAGCTCAGCGAGCAAACTCGCATCAAGGTTTATAAAATAATGAGGAGCATAGATAGAGTTAATGGTAAGTGTCTTTTCCCTATGATGGGGAATTTCAAGACGAGGAGACACATTTTTAAGGTGTGAGGAGGACACAAGGAACAATCTTTTTATATAGAGGGTGGCTCATGTGTGAAATGAACATTCAGAGGAAGTGGTGGATGTGGGTACAGTTACAATGTTTAAACAACATTTGGATAATTGCATGAATAGGAAACATTTGGAGGGATATAAGCCAGGAGCAGGCAGGTGAGACTAGTTTAGTTTGGGATTATGTTGGACCAAAGGGTCTGTTTCTGTGCTGTTGGACTCTATTCATGTATTTATCCAGGTATTTCTTGAATGCTGCTATTATGTCTGCTTTCATCTCTTCCTCTGGCAGCACTTTCCAGGCACTCACCACTTTGTGTGAAAAATCTGCCTCACACGTCTCTTTTAATCTCACCCCCATTGCACCTTGAGCCTGTGTCCCCTCATAATTGACACCTCCACCCTGGGAATAGTCTCACACTTTCCACTCTATCCATGCCAATCTTATAAACTTCTATCAGGTCGCCCCTCAATCTTCTGCATTCCAGTGAAACCAAACGCAGTCTATCCAACCTCTCTTCTAAAGTCCCCCATTGCAGGCAAATCCTGGTATATCTTGCCTGTACCATCTCCAAAGCATTCACCTCCTTCTGGTAACCAGGTGGTGACCAGGATGGCACAGTTGCTCAGTGATACTAGTGATGCATCACAGCACCAGGGACCCAGGTTCAATCCTAGCTTTTGGTGCCTGTGTGAGTTTGCAGATTCTCCCCATGTCTATTTGGGTCCCCTCTGGGTGCTCTGGTTTTCTCCCACAGTCCAAACAAATGCAGGTTGTACGGACTGGCCATGGAAAATTGCCTGTAGTATCCAGGGATGCATAGGTTAGGTGGATTAGCTGTGGGAAATGCAGGGATGGGGTGAATCTGGGTAGGATGCTCTTTGTAGACTCAGTGTGAACATGTTGGGCCAAATGGTCAGCATCCATGCTGTAGGGACTCAATTTTTAAAAATCTGTATGCAATATTCCAAGTGTGGCCTAACTAAAGTTCTATAAAGCTGCAGTGTAACTTGCCTATCCTTACGCTTAATGCCCGAGTGTGTCAAATATTAATCAGGCAGCATTTAGGGGACAGCGATTATTCTATCGTATGTTTTAGATTCACTGTGGAAAAGGATAAAGAACAACACAGAGTAAGAGTCAATAACTGGATAAAAAAAACTAATCCCAATCTCGGCCCGAGGAATGAAAAGCTTGCAGTATCTGAGCAATGGGCTTTGTTCAGGTATTTTTGGGCATAGTTAATGTGCATTCTCTGAAAGAGGGAAGGGAAGGTAAACAAATGCATCATTCCCTGGATGACAAAAGAGACAGCTTGATGTGAAGAAGGTGAGACGTGTTCTTGGTAAGTGACAGGTGAGTAATATAATGGAGAACCAAAGTGAGCACAGAAGGTTGAGAGAAAGTGAAAAGCATATGAAAGAAGCAGAACATGAGTGTGCAAATATAAACTGATGGCCAATCTAAAAGGGAATACCAACATCTTTTACAGCATATGAATAGTAAACAGGTCATAAAGGAAGAGTAAATTCATTTAGGGGCCCAGAAGGTGAGGTATTAAATCAATATTTTTACATCTTGTGTGTTAAGTTGTCCCCTGACCCCCAAGGCCAGTTCATTATAGACAAGAGAGATGCTGTTACTCAGCCCACAGTGTGGAGGCAGGAATTAATACAGTAGGAAGATTTAAAATTGATCTCAAGGCTGAGATTTTTAATCATGAAGGGAAGCAAGGGGGGCCGGCGATTTTCAGATCAGGCATGATATTATTAAACGGCAAAACAGATTCAATGGGCTGAATGGCCTACCTCTGCCCTTATGGTCTTTCGATCAGGAGGAAGCTTGCCTTGTCTTAACCTCAATGCTGCCAAGGCATCGCGATGAGATGAGGCTCCAGCTCAACTGAAGCCTTCGAAAGGGGGAGGTGGGGGGTGGTGGGGGGAGTTGACTGTCATGGTAAAGGGTAAGGGGGGTGTGGGCATTATGGTCTGGGTAATGGCAGTAAGCAAGTTGCTCATTCAGAGAGCTGGTGCAAGGAGCACCTTTAAGCCGAATGGCCTCTATGTGGGCCATAGCAATTTCCTGCCTCTGTGATAAGAATGGAATGCCAAGAATGTTTAACCAGCTTGACTGAGCTCTTTTGTGAATTGGTGGAGGAATGGCTGGGTGTATGTGATTTAGTTACACACCACTCACAAAGCTTTGAAGAACTGGACTGGCTTTGGACAAGGTGCACTACAGAATATTGCAAAGGTCCCAGGAATTTAAATAAACATGGAATGTTTGCAGCTGAGCGGCTGTGTTTTGTGTTGCCTTCCAAAAAGAGCAAGAGACTTTACAAATAAAAATATGGGAACGCATTGGCACTCAATGTGCTGAATTCCCCTACTATATCAACTTGTTGCTACTTACATTTGACTGCTGATTGAACCATGCAGCTAAGGCTGTGAATTCTGAGTTAAGTCAACCCCCAACTCCCCAAAGCCAGTTCATTTTCCACGAGGCACGTATCAGGAATATGAAGAAATAGCCAGCTCTGCTGCCCACCCTCCCCCCAGCCTAGAGTGGCTAAACGCAGCTAGGGAATCTTGACACCATCTAGTGTACATCAGCCCACTATCTTGGTGTGCCACCCAACAACTGAAGCAGACTGCTCTAGTGACAATGCATGCATATAAAGATATGTTTTATGAATAAAGTATATGCTGGAAATTTTTTTTAAAAAATTAACTCTGACCAACACCAACACACAGTGGCAGCTTGTGTGCATCTCTACGCAAGATGCATTTCAGAAAATTTAGCCAGCGCTCTGCTGACTACGACTTTCAAATCCACATGCACTGTGCCACCTAGTAAGACAAGCGTAGCAGGCACACACTGCGTGCAAATGCCCCTCCGAGTCATGCATCACCCTGACCTTTAATTATATCTGTGGCACCTTCAATGCTGCCAGGTCCAAACGCCAGAGCTCCCTCCCTATGAGTGCACCCACAGCAGGAGTTCAAGAACAATGACTCACTAGTGCCTTCCCATGGACAGTTAAGAGATGGGCACGTGCATTGGCTTTGCCAGCTTGTTGTAATCTCACAGCAGAATAACAAAGAGGCAACTGGAACCTGTGTTTGTCAAGGAGTGTTGAAAGCTGTTTGTACAATCCAGACCAGGTTTGAGTAATATTATTAATTTTTTTTGTAGGAACAGGAGTTATCCCCTTGGCACTATTTCAGTTGTCAATGAGATCATGGCTGATATGTGGCTTAACTCCATGCCTTTAATAACTGCTTAAAGAAAAGAAAAAATGGAACTCAGATTTCAAGTTAACTAATGCAACAGCTAATGCTGCACAGTGGCTCAGTGATTAGCACTGCTGCCTCACAGTGCCAGGGACCCAGGTTTGATTCCAGTCTTGGGCAACTGTTTGTGTGGAGTTTGCATATTCTCCCTGTGTCTGCATGGGTTTCCTCCCACAGTCCAAAGATGTGCAGTTTATCTCTGCTAAATTGCATGGGGTAGATAGATTAGTTGTGGGAAATGCAGGTTAATTGAGCAGGGGGAAACAGGCCTGGGTGGGCTGCTTTTTTACCGAGTGTGTGGACTCAAAAGACGTGCTTCCAAACTGTAGGAATTCTGTGATTTCAACCAAGCTAAACTGAACTCAACATGAGATGCTGCTTGGCCTGCTGTGTTCATCCAGCCTCACATTTTATTATCTTGGAATTCTCCAGCATCTGCAGTTCCCATTATCTCTCAACATCAGCTTGGCCTCCTTCCAAGCAGTAAGGGTTCCATGAACTAGGTGTCAGGTTACAGGAGGATGTAACTGGGATTGGTCAGTTGGGCAGGTCATTGGCAGGTGGAACTTGACTCTGATAAACGTGAGGTGATACACTTTTGAAGAAGGGAGTACTGAATGAATGACTAGATGCTACAAAGTTCAGAGGAATTTTAGGATGCTTATCCTTGAAGGTGGTAGGACAGGTTAATAGGGTTAAGTACAAAGGCATACAGGACACAACTTAAACAATTGTGGAGATAGTAGGAACTGCCGATGCTACAGAATCTGAGATAAGAGGGTGTAGAGCTGGATGAACACAACAGCAGGGCCAAGCACCATCAGGCAGGCAGGAAGGCTGGCATTTCGGGCCTAAATGTCAGCCTTCCTGCTCCTCTGATGTGGCCTGGCCTGCTGTGTCCATCCAGCTCTATGCCTTGTTAAACAGTCATGGCATTGATTTTAAGAGCAAGGAGGTTATGTTGGAGCTGTACAGAACTTTGTTTAGGCTTCATCTGCAGTACTGTATGTAGTTTCTGGTCACCACTGTACAGGAAGGATGTGATTAGACAGGAGATTCACCAAGATATTGCCTGGGATGGAGCAGTTTGGAGGAGAGGCTGGATAAGCTCAGGTTGTTTCCTTTGGAGCAGAGAAGGCTGACGGGGGGATCCATGTAGAGGGGTACAGGATTATGACAGATGTGGTCAAAGTGAATAAGTAGCATCTGATTTAGTCAAATCAAGGGGGCATCATTTTAAAGTGTAAGGCAAGTGGTTTAAGGGGGAGACGGAGGAATTTTGTTTTTAATCTCGTGTTATTCTAGATTTGAATATGCAGGGTTCCTGAGGTGTTTATGGCAATGTCTTCGCGAGTGCTATATTTTCAATGACGTCAGAATGTGTGGAATTTGAGGAGGAGGGTAAAGATGAAGATATAAGGAAGGGGATGCTTAGGTGGAAAAATGCAGGTGGAAAGGGAGCTAGAGAGGGAAAGCAAAAGGGAAAAGTTGAAACTGGAAACAAAAAGCGTGGAAGAGATGAAAAAAAAGTGAAGAATGTTCATCAAGATCAACAGCATGAAGAAAGGCCCCTTCAGCCCACTGAATCTACACCAGTCAAAGGTCAACACAATATGATTCTAATCCCATATTCCAGCACTTCGCTCACAACCTTGCAAGGCTCAGCACAAATAAATTAACGATTTATTTCTTAGTTAATTAGTTAATTAATTTTTAAAAAGTACATCCCATGAATGAATAAATAAGGGGAGATGATAGCATAGTGGTTTTATCACTGGACTGTTCACCTGTAGGCCCAGCTAATGTTCTGGGGGAAGACAGGTTCAAATCCCATCATGGTGGAACTTCAATTCAGTTTTCAGAAATTCTGGAATTAAGTGTCCAATAATGACCAAGATTGTCAGAAAAACCCATCTGGTTCTCCAATGTCCTATAGGGAAGGAAACTGCCATCCTTACCTGGTCTACCCTACATGTGACTCCAGATCCACAGCAATGTGGTTGACTCTTAACTGCCCTCTGGGCAATTAGGGATGGGCAATAAATTCTGCCTGGTAAGTGACGCCCTCCAGAGTGAATAAAGCAAAATAAAAGCCTCTGATTTAATCAAATGATGCAGCAAAAGCCTCAAACAGGCAAATGGTTCCCTCCATTTCCTATCCCCTCAGGATTTCGCTCAAAAAGGGTAGATTTCAATTTTAATGGCGGACAGTTTGAATCAAACAGTAACAATGAGGCCCTTCAGCCCATAAAGTCTGTACTACCAAAGAGTTTGCCACGTGCAAGGATTGTAAAATGGGTAAATGAATGCCAGTGCACTTCAGTGTCACAAGGAAGATGAAAATACAAATGAAAATCAAATGTGCTAATCTGATTCTGGTGCTTCCTATTGTTACAATTTCAGATTCTTCACCATGGGCGATCCAACAATAATGACAGCTGAAGCTGGCTTCACTCTGACCCAGCAGGACTGGTCCTTGGGATGGGCACCATACACGTCACCTCCAACCAATTGCAGTGCCAACCTTACCAATAACACAAATGTGTGCCAGGTCAACGCTGACTTCCAGTACCTCATGTTTCCCGTGGTGTACAGCCTGGTGTTTGCCTTTGGCACTGTGTCCAATCTGTGTGTCCTCTGGTACCTCTTCAGGAAGAAGGGCTCTTTCTCACCGTCCGACGTCTTCATGATCAACTTGGCCACCATTGACCTCATCTTTGCCGCCCTGCTCCCATTCAAAGTGGTCTACCACGCCCTGGAGAACGACTGGATCTTCGGTGAGGTAGCATGCAAAATCACCGGCTCCCTCTTCTTCGCCAACATGTATGGCAGCACGCTCTTCCTCACCTGCATCTGCGTGGACCGCTACATCGCTGTCGTCCATCCCATCCGTTCGCTCCAGCTCCGCAAAACGCGCTACCGCGTGATCACGTGTTGCCTCATCTGGCTGCTTCTGGCCTGCGTCCTGCTCTGTCTGACCATCGGAGGACCTCTGACCAGTAAGTTCCCCAATGGCAAGACGGCCTGCCTGGAGAACTTCAACGCCAAGTCCTGGAACAGACGCATCTCGGGGATCAGCATCGTGGCCGCCGTCATCGGTTTCTTCATCCCGTTGGTCATTATCATCATCTGCTACCCTCTGATCGCCAAGAAGCTTCTGGAGCACAACGTGGGCAAGGACACAGTGCACACGGTGAAGAGAAGAGCCCTCCGCACTGTGCTGCTGGTGCTGGTGGTCTTTCTCATTTGTTTCGTGCCCTACCACCTCATCCAGCTGATCCACACCCTCCGACGGATCCGGGTGCTCTCCAGCTGCCGCCTCATCCAGTTCACCTACTCGGCGCGACGGGTCACCATGGCACTGACCAGCCTCAACAGCTGCCTGGACCCCATCATCTACTCGTTCATGAGCAACACCTTCAACTGGAGGAGGCTATGTTGCCAAGGAGATCGGCTCACAATCAGCTTTCCCACCAAAGACACATCGGAAAGAAAATCAACACGTTTAGCTGCTCTCTGAGATCCTGAGACTTCCTTATCCTTTCCCAGTCTTTGCTTGAACTGTCACAGATGAATGGTTGAGGGTGGAAGTGCTTGGTGAAGTCGGGTGGGGAGGTGGGTGAGCTCTGAGCAAGGAGTCTGTCAACATTGACATCTCCATCGAAGACACACATGCTATCTATCCTCCTCACACAAAGGTGTCGCTGACCTGCCCTTTCTCTTAGACACAATTTCTCTGAGAAATACCATCTCCTTTCTCATGGACTAACACAGACAAACCTTATCTCACACTCACAGTTTACATTCTCCCCCTCATAGGCGTGCGCTCAATATTTCTTCACCCGCTCACCTACCTACTGCTGAAATTTGAGCACTGAGTCTCTCCGCAGATGCTGCCAGACCTGCTGAGTTTCTCCAGCGATTTCTGTTTGAGTGTGTTACTGTTCGATCAATAGACCTAAATTTCTTCAGTAAAGGCTTGCTGGAAATCTGAAACAAACAGAGACAATACTGGGGGTATTCAGCAAGTCTGGCAGCATCAGTGGAAGGAGAAACAGACTTAATGTTGGAGGCTGGTGTGAACTAACAGGCCCACACTTGGTTGGAAGGCTGGTTTTCAATATAGAGCAATGCATTAAACATGGGCTCTAATCCTGCACCAACTGAGGTTACCATGAAGGACTGTCCTTCCAACCTCTCCCCTTGCCTGAGGTATAGTGACCCTCAGATTAAACCACCACCAGTGATCAGTCCAACAGCAGAGCAGTCCTCTGGGACCGTAGCACTGCGTGTGTGTGTGTGTGTGTGTGTGTATGTGTGACTTGTAGATGGTGTTTCATATGGGGTACCCTCACAATCTGGTTCCCTCTGTCTGCCTCCCCCTCTGTCACTGTATAAAATCCGTTTACCATCTGTTATCAGTTCTGAAGAAGGCTCATATCAGACTCAAAACTCTCTCTTCCAGACCTGCACAGTTTCTCCAGTATTCTCAGCATTATGTACCCAATTCACTCTCTCTCTCAACGCACACATACACATGTGCCAATACACAAACACATAGACATGAGCAGTCACTCTCTTGTACACATTTTCCAGCAGGAGGACAGCAGAGTGCAACCAAAAAAATAGCCTGACCGGTTTGTCATGCTTTTTTGCAATTTTGTCCTGACTCCTACTGCAGCACGCTCATTTCTGCGCCATTTGCAAGAGTTGAACTGGAGCTCCTCACTGAGTGGTGAATATAACATTGTAGCAACAAACTGTTGGGGTATGAAACCAATCACTCCCAGTGAAATGAACATCTCTCACACATTGAATTCCCTCACCTGCAAATGCTAGCAGGAATATACATACCAACAGAACTTTGAAGAGACGAAATTTCAAAAGGGTTAAATTTTTGCTCCAACTTTCTGAAATAATCTGTTAGTGGCAGAGGCTGGAAGTTTAAAGTTTGTATACACCAGAAGTGAGAGCTTGGATTTGAAAAGCATAGAAATCTGCCCAGACAAGACCAGACATAACAGGAAAAGCAAGAGAAAGCAGGAAGTGCTGATGCTGGAGAGTGTGAGATGACAAGGTGTAGAGCTGGATGAACACTGTAGCATCAGATAGCAAGAACTACAGATGCCGGAGAATCTGAGGGGAGCATAAACTGCAGATGCTGGAGAATCTGAGGGGAGCATAAACTGCAGATGCTGGAGAATCTGAGGATAGCAGGAACTGCAGATGCAGATGATTGGAAAAGCAAGACTGTTTTCAGTATTAATGTGGATGGAGGATATGTCAATCTGAAGGAGCAACATATTCACTTTTACCTTAACTGCGAACTGGAATATCCTCACCATTCATGAGCTGCTCTGCATTCTTATAGCTTCAAGGGGGTAAGAAGAGGCAGAAATCCTGTAGGTTTTAATATTGTTATTCTGTATGTGGGAGCAATGCGTGGATCAGAGATGTTCAGCAAGACAGTTTGAATTAGCCGAGGGAAGAGATTTTCACCGACAGCAACGAAACAGGGCACAATGCTTTGGGAGGATGGTTGGTGGGGGATGAGAAGGCGGGATCAGTGGGACAAGCATTTGCCTCCCACTGTAAAGACCATGAGAAATAGGAACAGGAGTAGGCCAAATGGACCCTGGTCTGCCATTCAGTCGGCTCATGGATCTTGAACAGGCTCAAGAGCAGCATCTTCCCTGCTGTCGATGGACCTGTCAAAATTTTGAAGTTTAATGTTGACTTTGCACTTTGTGCACCTTCTCTGCAAGCGTAACATTGTATTCCTCGCTCTGCTATATTACCCTAATGCAACTTTGTATGGTGTGATCCGCATGCACAGCTTGTGAAACAAAACTTTTCACTGTACTGAGGTATAGTAAATCAAATCAAATCAAATTATGACTGATTCCCTCACTCAGCGTGTCCACTTTCCTCCCAAATCCCCTCAATTCCCCAACTGATCAAGAATGTATCTATTCTCTACCTGAAATACACACAAAGACTCTGACCTCACAGTTCTCTGTGGAAAGTAGTTCCAAAGACTCACAGCTCCCAAGAGAAGCAATTCCTCCCCATCTCAGTCTTAAATTGGTGCCCCTTTATTCTGAGACTGTGCCCCTTGATCCTGGACTCTACAATGAGGGAAAGCATCCTCTCAGCATTTACCCTGCCAAGTCTCTTTATGTTTCAATGAGATCACCTCTCATTCTTCTAAACTCCAGTGAGTAGAGTCCCAAATTATTTAACCTTTTACTGATAAGGTAGCCCGTCCATACTGGGGATCATCCGAGTGAAACTTCTCTGAACTACCTCCAAGGAAATGGTATCTTTCCTTAAAAAGTGTTAAGGATACAGCGTCAAACACAGGAGGTACTGAATGTAGGCAGCACGAACGCTCAGTGATTAGCACTGCTGCCTCACAGCACCAGGGACCCAGATTCAATTCCACCCTCAGGCACCTGTCTGTGTGGAGTTTTTACATTCTTCCTGTGTCTGTGTAGGTTCCCTCCTACAGTCCAAAGAAGTGTAAGGTTAGGTTGGCTGTGCTAAAGTGTCTGGATGGATTAGCCATGGAAAAAGTAGGGTGGGCTTGGATAGGATGTTCTTTAGAGGGTAGGTATGGGCTGAATGGCCTTTGTCCATGCTGTAGGAATTCTCTGCGCCCAACATAGCTGTCCAGTGAACAGTTCAGTTTCTGTTGTCGAGCCAATCTGAAGTAGGCTCCAGAACCATGCAAATTCTGTACAGAGAGAGTCCAGCCCTCAGCACAGCCTGTGCATTAACAGATTCCACACCCCCACAGCCTGTTTTGTGCAGGACCTCGAACAATTCTTGCACTGGTTCTACTTGTTACGACACAATGCCTTAGGGACTTCATGGATTGACTCAATCAGTTCCTGCAAGGGCTAATGGTGCTTTATAATGATGTTTCCCACTGAAACCCTGAAGGGTTCGCCACCACATTCTACCTGAGTGTGAGCAAAATCCACTCAAGATTCAACTGAAATGTGAAGCTTCTCCTGACTTCCCACCATTTCAGGCCAAAATTCAACATTGTCTAGATGTGTGAGTTCAGGTACGTGTGTATGAAAAGGAGGAAAAATGGATAGTATGGGTTTTATCTGGTGATTACAAATACATACCTTCAGTTAGAAGATGTACTTACAGTGAACATGTAATAATATGATTGGATATTACAATCATGTGGAACCATTTGTGTTTGGAATTCAATCTAGATAATTGTCAAATGATGCAATTGGAGGGACACAAAACATAAAGGAATACGTACTGAATGATATGACTCTGGGAAGCAAAGAAGAAAGAACAAAGAACAATACAGCACAGTCACAGGCCCTTCGGCCTGCACCAACACATTTTGTCTTTCCATACTAAAGCTGTCCCTGGGAAAAAGCCTCATACTTCCCACTCTATCCATGCCATTCTCAGTCTTATAAACTCCTATCAGGTCGCCACTCAACAGCCTGTGTTCTAGTAAAAGCAATCCCAGTCTATCCAACTTGCTTCATAGCTAAAATACTCCAAACCAGGCAACATCCTGGTAAACCTTTTCTGTACACTCTCCAAAGCATCCACATCTTTCTGGTAGTGTGGTGAGCAGAACTGTACACAATATTCCAAGTATGGCCTAACTGAAGTCCTATAAAGCTGCAGCATAACATGTCTATCCTTAGACTGAATGCACCTTCTAATGAAGGCAAGTATGCCATTGGCCTTTTTCACAACCTTATCTACTTGCACTGCTACCTTCTGTGGACCTGCACACCCAGATCCCTCTGCATATCTACTATTTGTGTATAATTTCCACCTGTACTCGACCTTCCAAAACGGATCACTTCACCAAGCATCAGAGGGACCTGAGGTGCATGTAAGGTCCCTTAAGGTATCAGGACAAGTGGATAAAATAGTTGAGACACATATTAGAATCCAGCCTTTATTAGCCAAGGCATAAAGTTTAAGAGCAGAGATTATGCTGTAATTTTATAAAATAATGGTTAGGCCACAGCTCGAATTCACATTTTAGGAGGGGGTGTAATGTCACTGGAGAAGGTGCAGAGGGTATTTACCAGGATATTGCCTGTGCTGAAGCATTTCAGCTATGAAGCTAGATTGGACAGGTCAATGATACACCAATGGGGTCACCCATCTCAGGAGCACACCACCGTGCCCTGCAATCAACGTAAACTGTGGATCCAGTACGTAGACGACACATTTGTCATTATTGAACGCAACAATTAGAAAAGACCCACCACCTCATGAACAACATATTCGTGGGGATTAAATTCACGACGGAAGAAGAAAGCAACAACTAACTTCCGTTTCTGGACATCAGAGTCAAGCATATGACCAACAGGGAGTTCCCAAGCTCAGTATACAGGAAAACAACACATACTGATCAAATCCTCAACTTCCACAGCAACCACCCCAACATTCACAAACATAGCTGCATTTAGACACTGTTTAAAGAACATAGAACAGCACAGCACAGTACAGGCCCTTCGGCCCACGATGTTGTGCCGACCTATCATCCTACGAAGATTAAATGGGCCACAACATGCTGCAACACTCTGGAACCATGCAGGAAAGAGGAAGAGCACCTGTACAAAATCCTCGCTATGAACAGATATCCCCGCAACTTCATCCACAGATGCCGACTGAATAGACAACAAGAGGAGGACACAGTATGACCTAACACACTGGCCACACTGCTCTACATCAAGAACATATCAGAACTTACTACAAGACTCCTCAGACCACTAGGAATCATGGTGGCCTAAAAGCCAACAGCAATGCTACAACAAACACTCATAAGGATTAAAGATCCCGTTCCCACAACATGCAGACCTGATGTAGTTTACAATACACCATGCAACAACTGCCACAAACATTACATCGGACAGACAGGAAGGAAACTAGCTATCAGTACACATGAACATCAGCTAGCAGCAAAACGCCATGACAAACTCCCCTTAATATCGGGACACACAGACAATGAAGGCCATCAGTTTAACTCGGACAAGGTAACTATAGTAGCCCAAGCCAAACATAGACAGACATGGGAATTCCTAGAGGCATGGTTCTCAACCCATAATGCAATCAACAAACGTATGGAATTGGACCTTGTATACAAACCCATACAGATCAAAACCAGAAAGGACAGTACTCACCGTAACGGACCAGACAGCATAAATTCCAAGCAGACTGGAGTAATATCGCTTCATCTGAGGCTCCACTGGTGATGTTACCTAACATGGTGATGAACTGTCTGAACGAGAACAAGCCAGCTCGGTAAGCAAGTCAACAACCTCAGCCACAACCCGAGCTACAGATCTTTGCTAAAACTTTAATCACCTTTATACTTTCAAGTTTGGCAAAGGGAGTAAACCAGAGAGGATATTTTGTTTTAATCTTCTAAGGAGAACAAGTGCTGGAGGTCTTAGAAAATATAAAGGTGATAAATCTCCAGGATGTGATCTTGTGTGTCCCAGGACTTTGTGAGAAGTTAAGGAGGAAATTGAAGAGCCCCTTGCAGAAATATTTGTATCATCTCTAAATACGGGTGAGGTGCTGAATGACTGGGCAGTGGCGAATGTTGTGCTTTTACTTAAAAAGGGATGTAAGGGCCAGCTTGGGAACTATAAACCTGTGAGTCTGACTTTGGTGGTGGTTACATTATTGGAGGTAATTCTGAAAGATAGGATTTATACGCATTTGGCAAGGCAAGGAATGGTTAGGGACAGTCAGCATGGTTTTGTGCGAAGGAGATTGTGCCTCACAAACTTGATTGAATTTTTTGAGAAAGTGGCTGATCAGAGAAGAGTGGTGGATGTTGCTTATTTGGATTTTAACAAAAGACTTTGACAAGGTTCCGCAGGGGGACTAATTAGTAAAGTTAGATCACATTGAATTCCAGGTGAGCTTGCCAACTGGATACAAAATTTGCTAAACAGCAGAAGACAGAGGGTGATGGTGGAGGTTAGTTTTAGGACCAGAGGCCTGTGACCAGCGATGTTCCACAGGGGTCAGTTTTGGGTCCTCTCTTGTTTATAATTTATGTAAATGAGTTAGGTGAGAATATAGAAGGCCTGGTTAGTAAGTGTGCAGCTGACACCAGAATTGGTGGTATAATGGACAGTGAAGAGGGTTATCCAAGATTACAGAGGGATCTTGATCAGTTGGGTCAACGGGCTGAAGAGTGACAGATGGAGTTTAATTTGGATAAATGTGATGTATTGCATTTTTGTGAAACAAACGAGGGCAGGACTTAAAACAATTAAAAGTAGGGCCTTGGTTAGTGTAGTAGATGTTGTAGAAACCTAAGAGTTCAGGTAAAAAAAACACTTTGAAGTTTGCATCACAAGTAGACAGTGTGGGTAAAAAGTCATTTAGCATGCTGCCTTCACTGTTCACACATTTGAGTATAAAGTTGGTACAGGATGTTGTTGAGGCCTCTTCTGGAGTGCTGTGTCCAGTTCCGGTTGCCCTTTTATAAGAAGGATATTATAAAGCTGGATAGGGTTCAGAAAAGGTTTAGCGGAACATTGCTGGGAACTGAAAATTTGAGTTATAAGGAGCGGCTGGATAGGCTGGGACTTTTTAAACTGGAATGTAGAAAGTTGGGAAGTGACTGTGTAGAGGTTTATTATAAAGTGAGGGGCACAAATAAGGTGAATGGCAAGTGTCTTTTCCTTATGGTGGGGGATTTCAAGACTGGGGTCACATTTTAAGGTGCAAGGAGAAAGCTTTTTAAAAGGCACAAGGGGCAAATTTTTTTACACAGAGGGTGGTTCATGTGTTGAATGAACTGCCAGATGGAGTGGTGATTGCGGGCACAGTGACAATGTTTAAAAGACATTTGGATAAGCGCATGAATAAGAAATGTTTGGAGAGAGACGGACCGAGCGCAGGCAGCTGGGACTAGTCTGGATTGGGCTTATGGTTGGAACGAAGGGTCTGTTTCCATGCTGTATGACACTACAACTCCATCCTCTATCTGAGTAAAACGCTTTTCACCCAGAAGATGGTGAGGATCTGGAACTCATTGCCTGTAAGGGTGGTAGACACAGAAACCCTGGTAACATTTTAAAGTATTTAAATGTACATTTGCGACGAAGACACACAAGGTTATGGGCCAAGTGCGGGATTCAAAGTTAAGTGGTTGTTTTTGACTGATATGGATGTGATGGGCTGAAGGGCCTTTTTCCAAGCTGTAGATTTCTATGACTACTGCTGCACCACAAATGCTCTGCTGAACTGAAGCAGAACAGCGATATTGGCTGTGTAACTGAATTACTAAACCAGGGGTGATTAATAAGAAATTGCTGGAGATACTCAGCGTCTCTGTTGGCATCTATGGAGAGAGAAACAGAGTTAATGCCTAAACCTCAAATCATTACCTGTGCTTCTCTATTCACAGATGTTGCTGGACATGCTGAATACTTCTAGCATTGCCTGTTTTTATCACAGCTTTCCTGCATCATCTGTATTCGGCTTTTACATTCACAATCCGGAGAGCTAATGCCTTGGCTACACTAGGTTGGGGTGGGTGTGTGTGTGTGTGTGGGGAGAGGAGGGGGGGGGGAGCGCAGAGTTGCAGTGCAGTCAACCCAATTAATTGACCAGACATGAAGTAAAATCCTGACAACTGTGTTTTGTGCCTGGTCCAGTGACCTAATGGATAAGGCACTGGCCTCGTAAGACAGGGATTATGAAACCTTCTGGGGTATGCTGAAGTATGTCCTGAAATGCTGTTTGTAAGTGGGCAGCACAGTGACTGAGTGGTTAGCGCTCAGGACGTGAGTTTGATTCCACCCTCGGGCGACTGTCTGTGCAGAGTTTGCATATTCTCCCTGTGTCTGCGTAGGTTTCCTCCAGGTGCTCTGGTTTCCTCCCACAGTCCAAAGATGTGCAGACTAGGTGGACTGGCCATTCTAAATTTCCCGTAATGCTCAGGGATGTGTAGTTTAAGTGGGTTATAGGGGGATGGGTCAGGATGGGATGCACTGAGGATCGGTGTTGACTTGTTGGGCCAAAGGGCCTGTTTCCACACTGTAGGGATTCTGTGAAGAAGTTCACAGCAATAAGGAAGACTCAGGATTACCAGGACTTTGCTGGTTTGGGAGATTTTAGCAAATAAGAAATGTTGGACAGACTGGGTTTGTTTTTACTGGAACACAGGAGATTGAGGACGGCGATCTGATAGACATTTATAAGACTGTGAACAGCATGGACAGCGCGAAAATTATGAGGCTTTTTCCCAGGGTGGAGGGGTCAATTACTAGGGGACACAGGTTCAGGGTATGAGTGGGGAATGTTTAAAAGAGGTATGCGAGACAAATTTTTCACACAAAGGGTGGTGAGTGCCTGGAACGTGTGGCCAGAGGAGATAGTGGAAGCAGACATGATAGCAGCATTCGAGAAGCACCTGGATAAATACATGAATAGGAAGGGAGTACAGGGATACGGATTCTGTAAGTGAAGGCAGTTTTAGATGGAAGCGCAAAATGTGTCGGCACAGGCTTGGAGGGCCGAAGGGCCTGTTCCTGGGCTGTATTGTTCTTTGTTTTAAATGTTGCTCATCCAGGGAAATCAGCTGTCTTTACCCTATCTGCCCTCTGCGTGGCAGTACATCTATGGCAATGTGGCTGACTTTTTAAACACTCACTCAAATGGCCAAGCGAGCAATCATTCAGCTTTGAGACCAATGTTCTCCACCAACTTCTCAACAGCAGTTAGAAGTGGGCAGCAAATACTAGTCTTCTGGGAAGTTTCACATACTGTAAATAAACAATAAACTCAATCCTCTGCTTCTAATATCCCTCCATATTATTTGGAGTGTAACAAAATCTCTGTGAAGTATCTTCACTGTGTTAGATATAGACTTTCTTAAGGACAGAGGATTGTCAAACTAACGGACGACAGGGAACTGGGAAAAGGGCATTTTCAGAATGACAATCTGTAACTAGTACAAAACCACAGGGATCAGTGCAGGGGCCGCAATTATTTACAATACACATTAATGACTTAGGATGCTTACAGTGTGGAAGCAAGCCATTCAGCCCATGCTGGCACTCTAAAGAGCGTTCCAACCCAGACACATCTCAAACCTACCTCTGCATTTCCCATGATCCACCTAACCTCCATATCCCTGAGCACTATGGGCAATTTATCACAGCCAATTCATCTCAAACTGCACATCTTTGGACTGTGGGAGGAAACCAGAGCACCTGAAGGAATCCCATAGACACGCAGAGAATGTGCAAATTCCACAGTCAGTCGCCTGAGCTGGAATCCAACCCAGATCCCAAGCGCTGTGAGGCAGCAGTGTTAACCACTGAAACACCATGCCGTTTAATAAATTGGGCCTGTGCCTGTTGGAATTTAGAAGCATGAGGGACAACCTTGTTGAAACATACAACATCTTTATGGGATTTGAAAGGATAGACATGGAAAGGTTGTTTCCCCTTGCAGGAGAGTCCAGGACCAGAGATCATCACCTCACACTAAGGGGTCGCCCATTTCAGACAGAGATGAGGAGGAATTTATTTCTGTCGGAGAATAGTGAGCGTGTGAAAATTTTAACCACAGAGGGCTGTCGAGGCTGGATCATTTTCAAGGTGGAGATAGACAGATTCTTAACCAGCAATGGAATCGAGGGTGATGGCATATGTGGAGATGGAATGATCAGATCAACCGTGATCCCTCTGAATGATCGAGCAGCATCAATGGGCTGAATGGCCTACTTCTTCTTCTATCTCAACTTGTGACCTTATCAAACTTGCAATGATCTTATTGAATGATGCTCACGGTTTTGCATGCCCCACTCATGCTCCGATTGTTATAGTCAGTGACCTTGGGTACATTCCATTTTGGTTAGGTGGCTCTGCTATTTTCCTTCTAAATTTTGAAGTTCTTATTTTCTGCCCATTTCAATTATACACTTGACTTACTAGATAAGAATACAGCAACACAGAAGCACAGGGCAATGGGATATTTGAGCAGAAGAATGATAATATTCATATCATGGCCTTCAGCACGGTCAATCCACCCTAACCTGCACATCTTGGGGTAGTACGGGACATTTCAGCACGGCCCATCCACACTAACCTGCACATCCCTGGGCACTATGGGACAATTTAGCATGGCCAATCCACCCTAACTGCACATCCCTGGGCACTACGGGACAATTTAGCACGGCCAATCCACCCGAACCTGCACATCCCTAGGCACTGTGGGATAATTTAGAACAGCCAATCAGCCCTAACCTGCACATCCCTGGACACTTCAGGACAATTTAGTACAGCCAATCCACCCGAACCTGTACATCAATGGGCACTATGGGAAATTTAGCATGGCCATTACACCATTACCTGCACATCCCTTGGCACTGTGGGACAATTTAACACAGCCAACCCACCCAAACCTACACATCCCTGGACACAATCGGACGATTTAGCATGGCCAATGCACCCTAACTTGCACATCCCTGGGCACTATGGGGCAATTTAGCACGGCCAATTCACCCTAACCTGCACATCCCTGGACAGAATCAGACAATTTAGCATGGTAAATGCACCCTAACCTGCAAATCCCTAGACACTCTGGGGCAATTTAGCATGGCCAATCCACCCTAACCTGCACATCCCTGGACACTGTCGGACAATTTAGCATGGTAAATACACCTTAAACTGCACATCTCAGGACACTACGGAACAATTTAGCACGGCCAATCCACTCTATTCTGCACACCACTGGGCCGTATGAGACAATGTAGCACGGCAAATCCGTCATAACCTGCTCATCTTGGCACTGTGGGATTAAACCGGAGCGCCCAGAGAAAATCCACGCAGACATGGGGGAGAATGCACAAACTCCACTTGTATTGTCAATCACCCGAGACTGCAATTGGAACCGGGTTCTCGGCACCTTGAAGCAGCAGTGCTAGCCACTGGGTTGGCTGAATGGCCTGCCATTGCTCCTGTACTAGGTTCTTCTTTGCAAAAGAAGCAGAAACGCTTAAAGAAGAGAGGCACTCAGAGTAGGGGGACAACCGTTTAGAACTGAGGTGGGACGAAATTTCTTGAGCCAGAGGGTTTTGAATCTATGGAACCTATTACCACAGAGGGCTGGGGAAGCCAAGTCATTGAGTGTCATAAAGACAGAGGCAGATAGGTCCTTGGTTAGCAAAGTGAGGGGGGGGGGCAGTCAAAGGAAATGATGGGAGGATGGGATTGAGATACAGGTCAGCCATCATCGAATGGCAGAGCAAACTCAATGGGCCGAACGGCCTGACTCTGCTCCTATATCTCATGTGAGATAGAGATATGGCAAAAGAGCAGACAGAGAGCCAAAGAGAAAACTTGAGAGAGAGAGAGAGAACGAAAGGGAGAGTGGTGTAGAGAAGGGGAAAGAGTGTTGAGGGGAGAAAAGCTAGAGTCAGAGGGAAAGAAAGACTGTCAGGCTGACTGACAGAGAAACCAATTTCAGACATCACTCAATCTCAGGAACCCATTGATGCCATTAGGTAACATCAGAGCCGTGAGCTGTGAGTACAACCAGCTCTCTGTTTTTGATAACACACGTCAAAAGAAAATCAATGTTTTCGTCATTGTCTGGCCGCTGGCTTGAAGAGCCTGTTGCAGCTGTCAAAAGCTTTCAGTTATCCAGAGATCAGGAAGGAGATTGTCATTTCATTCTGACTTTTACGTGCCTCGTTTCCCTCATTAGAGATCTCATTCCAAACATTGCACCAGCTTGAATCAGCAGGCAAACGTTTCACAATTCATACCTTAACAATAGAATCAGTGATGACTGTAAATCATAACTCTTTGTTTGTCGTTTGAGTGTCAGAGAATTCCCCTAGAATTTATTGACAGCAATTTGCCTGCTAAACCTTCCTGAACTTGGTACAAGCTTCGTGGTTGGTGCTTTTGGGGTCGGAGGGAGACTGGGGCCTACTCGTACAGAGCTCTGAATATTCAAAAGCTAAATGCTCTCAGCCGGCCATAAAAAAAACAGTGCTGAGGGACCAGTAATCAGCAGATCAGACAATATTTGCACAAAAGGAAGTCGACAGTCATGCTGTCAGAGTCAGAGACGAAGAAGCAGAGAAGGAAGGGGAAAGATGTTCTCTGTATTTATTTGTTGACAGGATGTGGGTGTCACTGGCTAGGGCAGCATTAATTGCGCAGAGGGCAGTTAAGAGTCAACCACATTGCTGTGGGCCTGGAGTCACATGTAGGCCAGACCAGGTAAGGATGGCAATTTCCTTTCCTAAAGGGATTTAACCTAGGAAGGTGGATTTCAAGACGAGGGGTCACTTTTTAAGGTGTGAGGAGAGGATTTAAAAAAGATACAAGGGGCAAATATTTTACACAAAGGGTGGTTCATGTGCAGAATGAATGTCCTGAGGAAGTGATGGATGAGGGTATGATGATAACTTTTAAAATACTTCTGGATGAAATTGGAAGGGTTTGCAGGGATTTGGCCAAGGAACAGGCTGGTGGGATTGGTTTAGTTTGGGATTATGGTCGGTACAGACTGGTTGGACCAAAGGATATGTTTCCACACTATATGACACTAAAACCCCATTAGATTTGATGACTGGATTGATAATAGTCGTATCCATATTGGGAACCAGTACTTCTAAGCAGACAACTGCTTTGTTTCTCTGAGATAATGGGAACTGTGTTCCGTGTTTGCCAACAGTGTGGGAGCCTGACCAGTTTCGAACCCATGCTCAATGCTCTGGGACAAATTCTTGCTCTGGGACAACTGCTTCTGAAGAAGGGATACCGGATCCGAAACGTTAACTGTTTTCTCCTTCACAGATGCTGCCAAACCTGCTGAGCTTTTCCAGCAACTTTGTTTTTGCTCCTGATTTACAGCATCCGCAGTTCTTTCAGTTGTTATTTTGCTTGCAATTTAGCATTTCCACAGAGAAACAGAGTGCGATAATGCAAACAGACTCTTGTTGAACATGACCAATCGTCATTAAACTTGAACAGAGTACAAAAGCTCACAGTGCAGAAGATGAGATAAAGAAGGGAGGAGCAGGAGTAAAAATGATAAGCACTTCCTGAAACTGTGAGGGGAAGTACTTGAGTAGAGAGGAGGTACCAGTGCATGGAGAAAGCCAGGGAAATAGACAAGCTATGATCAAGGTAGTTAGTAATAAAGCTTGGAGGAGAGACAAACAGGACACAACTTCAGAGATCCCACAATTAATTTCGTTATTTCAGCCCCATCAAAGTGTGAGACTGAAGACTCTGTAAGTAAACCCATTTTTGTATTTCACTGTCAATAGTCACTTGAACTGAAGTGAGTTTACTATAAATTACTCACTGAAAGTGTACACTGCAGACAAATTAGCTGCTGCAGTTCAAAACCTCAAAATTGTTTCTGAAGCAATACTCTAGAATATCCAGAAAGTGTGACTGTTAGTTTGTTTGTACACATTGTGGTCCTGGTGTGGATCAAGGTTCCCAAATGCCTTAATATCCTACTACAACCTCCCAATTCCAGCTTCAATTTTGGAGGAGAGTTGGGACGTAGTAGAGAAAAGTGTTAACCCTCACCATGCCAGCCTCCATCTGCTGCACAACTCAAATATTTTTAAAACAACTGTTTGAAGTGCCAGGCAGAGCAGACAATTTCCACAGAGGGAGAAATGGATTAAACATTGAATGTGAGTTGACAGCCCTCATTTCAAGAGGGTTGGAGTGTAAGAATCAGGAAGTCTTACGGCATGGTTGTTCATGGGCTACTACTGTCTCCTCACAGCACCAGGGACCCAGGCTTAATTCCACCCAGGGGCGACTGTCTGTGTGGAGTTTGCACGTTGTCCCCGTGTCCACGTGGGTTTCCTCTGGATGCTCCGGTTTCCTCCCACAATCCAAAGATATGCAGGCTGGGTGGATTGGCCTTGCTAAATTGCCCATAATGTTCAGGGATGTTTGGATTAGACGTGGGAAATTACGGGATTGGGTCTGGGTGGGACATCGTTTGGAGGGGTGGTGTGTTCTTGTTGGGCTGAATGGCACGTTCCCACATTGTAGGGACTCTATGACGATATCTATGAACTGTACAAGGTGCTGGTGAGACCACATTTGGAGTCCTGTGAGCAATTTCAATCCCCTTATTTAAGGGAAGGTAGCATGTTTATTGGAATCATTACTAGGCTGATCTCTAATATGGACGGATAGTCTTCTGAGCAAAGACTAAACAGGTTTGGGACTTCGCTCAGTGGAGTTTAGAAGAAAGAGAGCTGACATTACTGAAACATATAGAATTGTTAAGGGCAAATGGTAAGATGATGTCTCCGCACATGGGACAGCCTGGGATCAGAAGGCATCATCTCAGAATAAAGGTATGTCAATTTAAGACTGAGATAAGGAGAAATTTCTTTTTTTCTGTGAGTCTTTGGAACACCTGAACACAGAGAGCTGTTGGATGCAGAGTCATTATTTAAAACTAAGATTGATAGGAATCAAGGGCTATGGAGAAAAGGCAGGAATGTGAGGAATGTCAGATCTGCCATGATCCTACTGAATGGCAGAGCAGACCCAAGGGGCCGAATAGCCTATGCATGTTCCTATTTCTTACAGACTTACAATGGCACATAATGGCAATGTCAGTGGGCTATTTATTCAGGACTTCAGTCAGATGTTCTGGGCTCATGTGTTTGAGTCTCACCAAGGCAGATGAGGAAATTTGATTTCAGCAAAATCTGGAATTAGAAAGATAACCAAAGAGTGATCATGTACCCATTGTAAAAGCTCATTTGGAGTGTGTCATCTCCTTTAGGGAGGGGAAGTCTGCCATTCCCTACCTGGCCTGGTCTACATGTAACTCCAAATCCAGAATCACAGAATTGCTGGGGGGACCAGAAGACCTGTGCCAGTTCTATTACCTGGTGCCAATCTGCTACCTTTACCCCCACGTCCCTGCACACTTTTTCTACCCAATTAATCATCCAATGCCCTTCCTGAGTGGCTGAACCTACCCCACCAAAAGTCCAGGTGCTTCATTCCATACCAATTGCTGAGCACAACACCTTAAATCGATGCCCCTCTTGTTCCTTTCACAAGCGGGCACAGCTTCTCCCACAAGCGAAAGTGATTGTCTGTAATGGTTATCTTATTAAGCTACACATTTCCTGGGCATTAAAGTGTTGGCTAGACCAGTGAGGCCCACATTCCGTGAACGAGTTTTAAATAAGATGGTCAATGGCCTTGTTCCGGAACCCGAGGCACAGTTCAACCAAACATCGGCCTGTGGTTTTTAAAGTTGTCAGGCATCTTCAATGTCCTGAACTTTTCTGCCTTACATTCGTAGCAAAACCTGCAAACATTTGACCCAAGACGTTACGTTTGGCATAAGATGGAAGTTTCAAATCCTGAGCATCCTTCCCTTTCAGTCATAAAGTCACTAGAATCACAACAAAATTGTGAGGACTGAGGAATCTCCACTAATAACTGCGTACTTCCTAGTCTTTGTCTGTCAGAGAGTTGCAAGAACTGCTCTACATTAGAGAGCAGCTCTCAGGTCTGGGTTTTAAGCTCTGTTATTGGTCCTTTCTACTGTCCTTTATTAATTTCTATTGCAAAGCACCAGCAGGAGAGATGTCAAAGTGTGGAGCTGGATGAACACAGCAGGCCAAGCAGCATCTCAGGAGCACAAAAGCTGACGTTTCGGGCCTAGACCCTTCATCAGAGAGGGGGATGGGGAGAGAGGGGGAGGCAGACTGAAGATGGATAGAGGAGAAGATAGGTAGAGAGGAGGCTATAAGTGGGGAGGTGGGGTGGGGATAGGTCAGTCCGGGGAGGACGGACAGGTCAAGGAGGCTGGATGAGGTTGGTAGGTGGGAAATGGAGGTGCAGCTTGAGGTGAGAGGAGGGGATAGGCGAGAGGAAGAACAGGTTAGGGAGGCGGGGACAAGCTGGGCTGGTTTTGTGAGGCAGCGGGGGGAGGGGACGAGCTGGACTGGTTTTGGGAGGGGGAGATTTTGAAGCTTGTGAAGTCCACATTGATAACATTGGGCTGCAGGGTTCCCAAGCGGAATATGAGTTGCTGTTCCTGCAACCGTCGGGTGGCATCATTGTGGCACTGCAGGAGGCCCATGATGGACATGTCATCTAAGGAATGGGAGGGGGAGTTAAAATAGTTCGCAACTGGGAGGTGCAGTTGTTTATTGCAAACCGAGCAGAGGTGTACTGCAAAGTGGTCCCCAAGCCTCCGTTTGGTTTCCCCAATGTAGAAGAAGCCGCACCGGGTACAGTGGAGACGGCATACTACATTGGCAGATGTGCAGGTGAACATCTGCTTAATATGGAAAGTCATCTTGGGGCCTGGGATGGGGGTGAGGGAGGAGGTGTGGGGGCAAGTGTAGCACTTCCTGCAGATGCAGGGGAAAGTGCCGGGTGTGGTGGGGTTGGAGGGGAGTGTGGAGTGGACAAGGGAGTCACAGAGAGAGTGGTCTCTCCGGAAAGCAGACAGGGGTGGGGATGGAAAAATGTCTTGGGTGGTGGGGTCGGATTGTAGATGGCAGAAGTGTCGGAGGATGATGCGTTGCAGAGATGTGTTTTGTTTTACAGCAGGGGACTATTTTCACACAGATCCAGTCATTTGTCAAGAAGCAAAAGCTCTAAGAGTGGGGTTGATGTTCCACCTCAGAATGGCCATGTCCAGACAGGATTGACCGTTTCATTGAATGAGAGAATCCCTACAGTGTGTAAGCAGGCCACTCAGCCCATGCTGGAACTATCTCACCTAGCCCTTTCCCTGCATTCCCCACGGCCAACCCACACTAACCTGTGTATCCCTGGGCCCTAAGAGGCAATTTAGCATGGCCTATCCACCCTAACCTGCACATCCCTGGAGACTATGGGACAATTTCCCATGGCCAATCCACCCTAACCTGCACATCTTTGGACTGTGGGAGGAAACTGGAACACCTGGAAGAAACCCACGCAGACACGGGGAGAACAAGGAACACAGACACTCGCCCTAAGGGGGGATATTGAGTCTATGTCCCTGACGCTGTAAGGCACCAGTTCCAACCGCTGAGCCACTGTGCTACCTCAATGTGCTGCTTTATCATTGGTTGGGTTGATTTACAGACTCCCAAGCAACTGTTTATTCTGTGAGGCTGTGGATTTCATGGATCATGCATAAATTGGTTAAATAAAGAGTAAAGCTCCCTGTACACTGTGTTCCAAACAGATGAGGAGGAGCTGACACTGCCTTCCTCAGGAAACCTCCCTCACCTCCACCTTGGCCTTCCCCTTCTCCAGCACGTGACTGTCACACCATCAGTTCGCCTTCATGGTCCCGATCAAAATGAAGGAGAGTGGGCTGGAAGGCATTTTCATGGAGGAGAGTTGTGTTCCAGTATTTCCAGTGGTAACTGCCCCACTCTCTTTCACCCCCACCACCCCCAACACACCCTGGATTTTCCACCATCCTTTCAGGCAGCAGGTTCCCATATTTCTCTTAGCCGGAGAAAAATAATTCTCAGATTCCCTCTTAACCACGCGCTCCTATGCCCTCTGGTCTCAGATGCAATCTTGTGTACCTCAATCAGATCCTCCTTCAGCCTCTTCTGCTCCAAGGAAAACCAATCCAGCCCATCCCACGTCCTCCTCATAACCGAGCTGTTCCAATCCCATCCCACATCCTGGCGAATCTCCTCTCACTTGCAATCAGATCCTTCCCATTGTCTGGTGACTGGATTAAAAGCTTAGCTTTAATACCGCAAGACTGTTGTTCTCCCCACAACTATTATAGTTTGCTGTTAGCTGTTCTGATGGAAGTGTTTAAAAGTAGGAAATACTTCTGTACCTTGGCATTCTGAGCAAATATGACGAAGAAGACATCCGACAGCCATCCCTTCTTCAATGCTGTTATCCAACTCATCTCAATCTCCAAATCTCTCGTTGACCACCCACACCCCAAGCCCCATGGTACTATTGTGGTACAGTGGTAGCGTTTCTACCTTTGAACCAGGAAAGCCATGGCTTAAGTCTCGTCTACTGCAAAGGTGCGAAATAACATCTCTGAACATATATGCCATTGAGCCACTACACTGAAACATCTTTAAGGAACTCATCCTAGATTAGTATTAGGCTCTGGCTAAAGTGTCCTGCGCACATTTATTCGTAAGCATTTGAAATGGTCTGTTCACTCAACAGACCTTCCGCAACTCTGCAACAAATCCTGCCTTGAACATCAAGGATAGTTATTTAATTATTTTGGGAAGGGACTAATTGAACTCCAATTGACAGACAATCCTTCAATTTGAACACTGTAAAATAAAGTGTGTGATAAAAAACATTCAGGCAAATAGTATCTAACAGCTTGGGGTTACAGGGATAGTTTCGGGGACTGAGTCAGGGTAGTATGCTCTTTGGAGGGTCAGTGCAGAGTCAATGGGGTGAATGGCCTGACTGTTGGAAATTTTGTGTTTTGGTAGAGTCAAATGTAAAGCCATACTCTCTGAACAACCTGTGCTGAATGTTGTTACAATTTCAGATCCTATGAAGCATAGGTGATCCAACAGTAATGACAGCTGAAGCTGGCTTCACTGTTACCCAGAGAGACTGGTCCTTGGGATGGGCATCATACACGTCACCTCCAACCAATTCGACAGGCAGTGCCAACCTCACCAATAACACAAAAGTGTGCCAGTTCAGCGCCGACTTCCAGTACCTCATGTTTCCCGTGGTGTACAGCCTGGTGTTTGCCTTTGGCACTGTGTCCAACCTGTGTGTCCTCTGGTACCTCTTCAGGAAGAAGGGCTCTTTCTCACCGTCCGACGTCTTCATGATCAACTTGGCCGCCATCGACCTCATCTTTGCCGCGCTGCTTCCATTCAAAGTGGTCTACCACGCCCTGGAGAACGACTGGATCTTCGGTGAGGTAGCATGCAAAATCACCGGCTCCCTCTTCTTCGCCAACATGTACGGCAGCACGCTCTTCCTCACCTGCATCTGCGTGGACCGCTACATCGCTGTCGTCTATCCCATCCGTTCGATTCGTCTGCGAAGGACGCGCTACAGCGTGGCAGTGTGCTGCCTCATCTGGCTGCTTCTGATCGCCAGTCTCCTGTACCTGACCATTGGGCAGCCCCTGACTAATCGGTTCCCTAACGGCAAGAGGGCCTGCCTGGAGAATTTCTCCATGGACACCTGGAGCGGGCACATCTCGGGGATCAGCATCGCAGCCGCGGTCATCGGTTTCTTCATCCCGTTGGTCAATATCATCATCTGCTACCCTCTGATCGCCAAGAAGCTTCTGGAGCACTACGCGGGCAAGGACACAGTGCACACGGTGAAGAGAAGAGCCCTCCGCACGGTGCTGCTGGTGCTGGTGGTCTTTCTCATTTGCTTCGTGCCCTACCACCTCATCCAGCTGATCCACACCCTCCGACGGATCCAGGTGCTCTCCAGCTGCCGCCTCATCCAGTTCACCTATTCGGCGCGAAGGGTCACCATGGCACTGACCAGCCTCAACAGCTGCTTGGACCCCATCGTCTACTTGTTCATGAGCAACACCTTCAACTGGAGGAGGCTATGTTGCCAAGGAAATCGGCCGGTGATCTGGCTCCGCCAAAAGGTTACATTGGTGGGAAAAAGGGAATCCTCAGCGGTCTCTGTAATCGGTCACTGAAAACGCCGTCCGGGCTATTGACACCCCACAGTCCGGCTTAGTTTCTACTCACTGGCCATGAGGTACTGATGGGTTCCCATTCACGATGGGACCACAGCGGAGCAGTGTGAAGGTCATTTTCAGAACTGAGCTGCTTCCAGTCAGTGCATTGGCCCTTGTGCAATGTGACTGACGTGCCATAAAGGCCGGGACATGCAATAACATGAAGGAGATACGTGAATGTGAAGGAGTTGTATTAATGCGAAGGAGATGCAATAATGGGAAGGCTGGTAGAAGTCTTTGGAGCCAGATCCTGTGTAGTAGCTGTTCTGCCAACTCCATTACTGTCAATGTAGATATTGGTCTAAACAAACACACACACACACACACACACACACACACACAGACACTCACACAGAAACTCACACACACATACACTCCAACACAGACACAGACACACACACACACACTCACACAGACACACACACCCTCATTCTCACACGCAAACGCACACACACACACACACACACACACACACACACACTGTTTCTCTCACATACACACATCAACACCTGGGGTAGTAACCCTCACCCTTCCACGTGAACGTTGATTCTGTTCCTATCTCCCCAGATGCTGTTGGAGCTGCTGAAACTTCCCAGTATTTTCTGTTCTTATCCCTTGTTGTAGTTGTTTTGACACAATGTCAAGGAACTGTTACAATTCACAGCTTCTCATGAAGAATTTTAATTGCATATGTGCAAAATGCTTTTCTAGTTAAAAACTGCAATAAAAGGAAATGGATTCAGCTGGTTGTCAAGTGATGATAGCTTCAGGTTTTCAATCCGTGCCCTCCTCTCATGCACATTAAAATGCCCCAGGAAAGACATTTAAGACTCAAGGGAGCACAGAATCCCTACAGTGTTGGAAGAGGCCATTCAGCCCATTCAGTCTGCACCAACCCTCCAAAGCATCCCATCCAGACCCTCTCCCATAACAGAGCATTTCCCATGGCTAGCCTACCCAGCCTGCACTTCCCTGAACACTATGGGGCAATTTAGCATGGCCAATCCCCCTAACTTGCACATCTTTAGACTGTAGGAGGAAACCAGAGCACCCGGAGGAAACTCATGCAGACATGGGTAGAAACTCCACACAGACAGTCGGCCGAGGGTGGGATTGAACCTAAGTCCCTGGATCTGTGAAGCAGTAGTGCTAACCACTGAGCCATCCAAATACGGGTGGGCTAGACTGGAACGGGGGACCTTCAAATGGAAATAACTGTCTCTGAAAATGAAGACATGCTTGATGAATCACAGCAACTGGTGCTCTGATTTATGAGTAAGTATTTCTGACATTAAAGCACAAGTGTCTGCTTCATAAACACTATGAACCTGTCACAAGATGGTCATAAATTGGAACAGGAGTAGGCTATTAGGACCCTCAAACCTGTTCTGCCATTCAATAGCATCATGGCTGATCCAACATTGCATACATCCACTTTCTTGCATTTTACCCCTTAACCCTTGATTCCCCGACTGACCTATCTATCTGTCTGTGAATCTACCTATCATAGCATTAAATGTAAGCAAGCATGCTTTCTTCTATAGCTCTTAGTGACAGGAAGTCCCAAAGACTCAAAAACACATGGGATCAGTGGTTAGCACAGTGTCAGGGACCCGGGTTCAATCCCAACCTCGGGTGACTGTCTGTGTGGAGTTTGCACGTTCTCCCCGTGTCTGCGTGGATTTCCTCTGGGTGATCCAGTTTTCTCCCACAGTCCAAAGATGTGCAGGTAAGGGTGGTTTGGCCGTGCTAAGTTGTCACATGGTGCCCAGGGATGTGCAGGTTAGGGTGGATTGGCCATGCTAAATTGTCCCGTAGTGCCCAGGGATGTGCGGGTTAGGGTGGGTTGGCCGTGCTAAATTGTCCCGTAGTGCACAGGGATGTGCGGGTTAAGGTGGATTGGCCGTGCTAAATTGTCCCATAGTGCCCAGGGATGTGCGGGTTAGGGTGGATTGGCCATGCTAAATTGTCCTACAGTGCCCTGGGATGTGTGGGTTAGAGTGGATTGGCCATGCTAAATTCTCCCGTAGAGCCCTGGGATGTGTAGGTTAGAGTGGATTGGCTGTGCTAAATTGTCCCGTAGTGCCCAGGGGTTTGCGGGTTAGGGTGGATTGGCCGTGCTAAATTGTCCCATAGTGCCCAGGGGCGTGCAGGTTAGGATGGGTTGGCCGTGCTAACTTGTCCCGTAGTGCCCATGAATGTGCAAGTTAGGGTGGATTGGCCGTGCAAAATTGTCCCATAGTGCCCAGGGATGTGCGGGTTAAGGTGGATTGGCCGTGCTAAATTGTCCCATAGTGCCCAGGGATGTGCAGGTAAGGGTGGGAATTGCAGGGTCACAGGGATAGGGTAGGGGTTCAGACTCTTCAGTGGGTCAGTTTGGACCGGCGGACTGAAAGGCCTGCCACCCCACCATAGGGGATTCTGTGCACATATATCAGACTGAGGCAAACTGAGGCCACTGGAATATTGGAGTGAGGTTTTTTTCAGCGTTAGCATTTAATCTGCTTTCATAAAATGCACTGACATAAACGAACAATAACAGGTGGCTTACAGGGGGTTGGGGGGAAAAGCATTTTCACCCAGAGAGTGGGGCAGGGTGGATGCGGGGGCGGGGGGGGGGGGGGTGTCTGAATGCAATGCCTTGGAGGGTAGATGAAGTAGGAATCCTCACAACCTTTAAAAAGTACTTGGATGAGAAATTAAAATGTCATAACATTCAAGGCCATGGGGCCCACCTTGGGAAAGAGAGGCTGGTGTCGGAAGTCATAAATTGTTGGCAGTACACACTTCAGGGATCAAAGAGCTCTTCTGTACAACTCAATTAACTTTCAAGGTAGAAATGCCATGAGCTGCACATGCCTCGGCCTATGTCATCCTTACTGGGGTGTTTTTCAATCTCACTGCCCGGAGGAAATGGGTGGAGGACAGAATTGATGGTTTTTAATTATGGCATGAGATGAGATTTGGTAATGATTAGGCAAAGAAAAACAACTCAAAATTAACCCGGGAAGAGGTGCTGAGATGGTTTGACAAGGATGCAACGGGGGAAGGCTTCTTAAAAACAACTACAATTAGTCACAACACCGTGTAAATGACTGATAATATATTCTACCTATATACCAAAGAAAACAGAAGCAGGAGTAGGCCATTCAGCCCTATGAGCTAGCTCTGCTACCCTGACGATCATAGCAGATTTCATTGTCTCCACATACCCTTTGTTATAATTGCTCACAAAGTGGGGTCAGCAACAACTGCTTGTCCACTGATTCCAAACTGTATCCATAGTAAGACAGCAAAGACATGCAGATTGTGGATGTTATCAGATGGCTTACATCTGCCTGCCCCCACCATGCGCTAACTCACACTCACATACGCTCAGTTGAAACCACTTCAGAAGAATGGACTCGCTGAGAGACAGGTGCAGCGACACACCTCGAATGCATCTAGGTTGCTGCATGTCTGTGCACATGCACACACTCAGATGCATATCCTATACACACACACATATAGACACACACACACATAGACACACACACTCAGACACACACACAGACAGACAGACTCACAAACACTCACACCTACAGAAACACGCACTCACACACAAAAACACACATACACACACTCACCACACAGACTCTCACATTCACACATAGACACACTTACACTTTCACACATACACACACAAACACACACATATACATGCACACACAGACACACACATATATCACACAAACACACACACATATACACACACTCGCGCACACAGACATATATACACACACACACAAACGCATGCTCCCACACACACACAGGTACACACTCACACACATAAACACACACTAACACATACTCACACACATACACACACATTCAAAAACCTGCACACACACACATTCAAAAACATACACACATACAGACACACTCAGACATACACACACTCACACACACACACACACAACTCACACACAGACTCACACACACATACACACACACACAGAAACACACACATTCACACACATGCTCACACACACGCATACACACATTCAAACACATACACACACACTCTCACACACACAGGCACAGACACACATACACACACACACACACACACACACACTCACACATAACACAAACACACACATATGCACACATTCACACATTTTCTCTCACACACAGACATGCATGCACACACACAAGACACACACACACACTCACACATACTCACACACATACTCATACACACACACACACACACACACACACATTTTCACACATACATACACACACACTCTCACACACAGACACACACACACACTCACAGACACACACATACACGCTCCCACACACATACAGGTACACACACACTCACACACATAAACATACACTAACAAACATATACTCACACACATTCAAAAACACACACACACGCACAAACACACACTCGCACATACACACACTTTCACACACACAGACATGTGCTTACACACAGACATGCACACACACAGACACAGACATGCACATATACACACACACATACAGACACACACACACACACACACACACACAGACTCACACATTCACACATAGACACACATACAGACACACACACACAAACTCTCTCACACACACACACACACACACACACACACACACACACACATACACAGACACACATTCAGCCACAGTCACACTCACACAAGCTCCCACACACACTGGTTCACACACACTCACACACATAAACACACACTAACAAATACATACTCACACACATACACACATACATTCAAAAACATGCACACTCACACACACATACTTACACACATACAAAAACATACACACACACTCAGACATACATACACTCGCACACATATTGACACACACACACATATATAACACACACAGAGTCACACACACATGCACGCACATACACACACACTCACACATCAGTATACACAGACACATGCGTGCACACACACACATACTCACACACATGCACACACACGCATTCAAACACATACACACACAGACTCACACATTCACAGACACACACTTACACTTTTGCACACTCACACATACACAGAAACACACACATATACATACACACACTCACACACATATATCACACAAACAAACGCACATATCACACACACATACACACACTCTCGCACACAGAGACATGTGCACACACATAGACATACACACAGACACACACACAAACACACACGCCCACACATACACACAGGTACACACACATAAATATACCCTAACACATACTCATACACATTCAAAATCATACACACACACAGACAAACTCAGACATACACATACACACACAGAGACACACACACATACAACTCTCACACACAGACTCTCACACACATGCGCACACGCATACACACACACATCAACATACACAGGCACACATATACACATACATACAAACACACACACAAGCGCACACACACACACACACAGAAACACACACACAGAAACATACACACTCACACACATGCACACATACATTCAAACAAATACACACACACACACACACACACACACACACACACATCAGTATACACAGGCACGCGCACGCGCACACACATTCAAACACATACACACACGCACTCACACGCAACTCACACACACACATACACACTAACTACCTGCACACACACACATACAGACACAAATACAGACAAACACACACACACATACACACGCACACCCACGCACACACACACATCCAGACACACACACTCACACGCATACACACATGCACACATATACAGAAACACACACACACCCACTAACACACCTACACACACACACAGACACAAATACAGACAAACACACACATACACATGCACACACACACGCACATGCACACACACACAAAAGCACACACACACACATACAGAAACACACACTCTCATAGAACTCTCTCTCTCTCACACACACACACACACACACTCTCACACACTCACTCACAAACACATACACACAGACACACTTACACACACACACTCACTCTCGTACATACACACACATACTCACACACACACACTGATACACGCATACACACAGACACACAACCATGTACATACATAGACACACACACACACATACACAAACATACACACACACATACAGAAACACACACTCTCATAGAACTCTCTCTCTCACACACACACACACACACACACTCTCACACACTCACTCACAAACACATACACACAGACACACTTACACACACACACTCACTCTCGTACATACACACACATACTCACACACACACTGATACACGCATACACACAGACACACAACCATGTACATACATACAGACACACACACACACACAAACATACACACACTCTCAAACACACACACTCACATATGCACACACACATATATACAGACATAGCTACAGACACACACATACACTCTCTCTCACACACACACACAGAAACACACACATATACACAGACACATACAGACACACACACACACACACATGCACACACTAACTCACACACAGTCACGCACACACACACACACACACACACACACACACACACACACACACAGATGCACACACATACAGACACTCACACAGAGACTCACACATTCACACATAGACACGCATATATAAACACACACACAAACTCACACACACACACACATACAACTCACACACACAGGCTCACACAGACACTCACACACACATACAGGCACACACACTCATACACAAATATACACAGGCATGCGCGCTCACATGCATGCACACACACACACAGACACACACACACATACAGAAACACATACAGAAACACACTCACACATATACTCACACACATGCTCTCACACATTCAAACACACACACACATACACACACACACACAGACACACTCTCTCTCACACACACTCACTCTCATACACACACATACACACACACACAGACACACGCATATACACAACCATACACACACTAACACAGACACACACACACACACACAAACACACACACACACATAAATACAGACATAGCTACCGACACACACACACACAAACACACCGAAACACACACATATGCACACACATACATGAACTCACACACACAGACATGCACATATACACACACATACAGACACACACAAACTGATTCACACATACACACAGACACACTCACACACACTCATACACACAACCATACACACACTTATACAGACACACACACTCACACACACTCATACACACAACCATACACACACTTATACAGACACACACACTCACACACAAACATATACACACACACACTCACTCTCATACATTCAAACACACATACACACACACTGATACACACACAGATACACACATACTCACGCACACACTCTCACACAAACACACAGAAACACACACATATAGACACACACATACACACACTAACTCTCACACACAGACACGCGCACACGCACACGCACATGCAGACACACACACACACACACACACACACACAGATACGCACATACACACATACATACAGACACACACACAGAGACTCACACATAGACACACATATACACACACACATACAGACACACAAAAACTCACATACACGCGCACACACACACATACAGACACTCACACACACACACACAGGCGGAGAGAGCGGGTACAGGTAGCTCTGAGGCAGTGAGAGAGGGAACAGATAGCCCCGAAACGGTCAGGGAGGGAACAGACAACTCCGAGGCGGTGAGAGTGGGAATAGGAGGCTCTGAGGTGGTGAGAGAGGGGACAGGCAGCCTCATGACGGTGAGAGAGGGGGCAGACAGCCCCGAGGCGGTGAGAGAGGGGACAGGCAGCCATGAGGCGGTGAGAAAGGGGACAGGCAGCCCCGAGGCGGTGAGAGAGGGGACAGTCAGCCCCGAGGCGGTGAGAGAGGGGACAGGCAGCCATGAGGCGGTGAGAAAGGGGACAGGCAGCCCCGAGGCGGTGAGAGAGGGGACAGTCAGCCCCGAGGCGGTGAGAGAGGGGACAGGCAGCCCCGACGTGGTGAGAGAGAGAGAACAGGCAGCTCCGAGGCAGTGAGAGAGGGAACAGGCAGCCCCGAGGCGGTGAGAGAGGGGACAGGCAGCCCCGACGTGGTGAGAGAGAGAGAACAGGCAGCTCCGAGGCAGTGAGAGAGGGAACAGGCAGCCCCGAGGCGGTGAGAGAGGCTACAGGCAGCCCCAAGGTGGTGAGAGAGGGGACAGGCAGCCCCAAGGTGGTGAGAGAGGGAACAGGCAGCCCCAAGGTGGTGAGAGAGAGACAGAACAGGCAGCCCCAAGGTGGTGAGAGAGGGAACAGGCAGCCCCAAGGTGGGGTGAGTTGGATCAGACAGCTCCGAGGCAGTGAGAGAGGGAACAGGCAGCCCAGAGGCGGTTAGGGAGGTAACAGGCAGCCCTAACGTGGTGAGAGAGGGAACAGGCAGCCCCAAGGTGCGGTGAGCGGGAACAGGTATCCCCAAGATGGTGAGAGTGGGAACAGGCAGCTCTGAGGCAGTGAGACAGGGAATGGGGAGCCCCGGGGCAGTGAGAGAGGGGACAGACAGCCCGGAGTAGGGTGTCTGGCGGTTTGGGGGTAGTTGCGATGTTGAACTATCAACTGTGTTTCTCTGTTTTTCTATGCTGTACTAAGAATGACTGTAATGTTTAACTTCCTAACTTGTTTTCTTTATTTTTCTGCTTTGTACTAAGATACTGTACCTCGGTACATTTGCACGTACGATGGCCCGGTAAGTGGCAGCTTGTAAACTTATCACTGTCCTCATGCGAATGAGTGCACATGACTATAAAAGCTCATTCTAATTCATGATTTTATAAAACTCTACAAGGTCACCCCTCAGCCTCTGATCCTCCAGAGAAAACAGCCCCAGCATATACAGCCTTTCTCTGTTGCTCAAACCCTCCAATCCTAGCAACGGCCTTGTAAATCCTTTCTGAACCCTTTCAAGTTTCACAACATCCTTCCCATAGCATGGAGATCAGAATTGCACACAGTATTCCAACAGTGTACTAACTAAGGTCCTGCACAGCTGCAACATGTCCTCCCAACTCCTGTACTCAATGCACTGACCAATAAAGGCAAGCATACCAAACATCTAATTCAGTTTTAGCAATATCTGTTGATATTAGCGAATGCTGTATTTTACCATTTACCATTTATACAATTTCTCAGGTACATAGTTTGTTGAAAGCAGCATCACAGATAGACAGGGTGGTGAAGAAGACATTTAGCATGCTTGCTTCATCGGTCGAGGCATTGAGTATAGGAGTTGGAACGTTACGTCACAGTTGTATAAGTCTTTGGTGAGGCTGCACTTGGAGTATTGTGTACAGTTTTGGTCCCCCTGCTGTAGGAAAGACATAGCTAAACTGGAAACTGTGCAAAAAAGATTTACGAGGACTAGTAGGTCTGATTATAGGGAGAGGTTGGATAGGATAGGACTTTCCTCCTTGGAACGTCGGAGAATGAGGGATGACCTTATTGTGGTGTATAAAATAGTGAGGGGCATAGATAGGATGAATGCATATAGCCTTTTTCCCAGGTATGCGGAATTGAAAAATACAGGGCATAGGTTTAAGGTGAGAGGGGGTAGATTTAAGAAGGACCTGAGGGGCAACTTCTTCACACAGAGAGAGTGGTGTATTTATGCAATGGGTTTCCAGGGAAAGTGGTTGAGGCAGGTACAATGGCAACATTTTAAAATGTATTTGGATAGGAACATGGATTAGAAGGATTTAGAAGGACATGGACCAAATGCAGGCAGTTGGAAATAGCTGAGTGGGCACCAGTGGTCAGCATGGACCAATGTGGGCTGAAGGGCCTGTTTCCATGCTGTATTACTTGATGACTCTAAGTGGCAAGAGTAAATAAATTAAACTGAATCCAATTCTAAATCACTTGGATTGTATCAGACATAATAGGAACTGCAGATGCTGGAGGATCCGAGTTAACAAAGTGTAGAGCTGAATTAACACAGCAGGCCAAGCAGCTTTTCTGCTCCTAAGATGCTGCTTGGCCTGCTGTGTTCATCCAGCTCTACACTTTGTTATCTCTAAATCACTTGGGTGATCGCCAATATGAAGGAATTGTCTTATGAGCAATGACTAAACGGCTTGGGAAGTTTAGAAGAATAAGAGGTTATCCTATTGAAATATGTTGGATTCTCAAGGGACTTGGCAAGGTAAACAGTGAGAGGATGTTTTCCCCTCATGAGAGAGTCCAGGGCCAAAGGGTACAGTGTCAGAATAAAGGGGCACCAATTTAACCTGCGATGAAGAGAAATTTCTTTTTTCAGATGGTTGTGAGTCTTTCAAACTTCTTGCCATAGAAGCTGTGGGGGTTGGGTTCAAAGTCGTCATGTACAGAAAGATAGATTCTTCACCAGTCAGTGTTACAGGGGAAGATGGGCACAAGTAGTGTCAGGCAGACCAGCTATGATCCTATTGTATGGCAGGGCAACCTTGCGCTGCCAAATGACCTCCTCTTGTGTGGAGCTGCATGAACACAGCAGGCCAAGCAGTATCTCAGGAGCACAAAAGCTGACTTTTAAGGCCGAGACACTTCATCAGAAAAGGAGGACGGGGAGAGGGCTCTGAAATAAATAGGGAGAGAGGGGGAGGCACATTGAGGATGGAAGGAGGAGAAGATAGGTGAGAGGAGAGTATAGGGGGGCAGGAGATAGGTCAGTCCGGGGTGGAAGGACAGGTCAAGGGGGCGGGATGGGGTTAGTAGGTAGGAAATGGAGGTGTGGCTTGAGGTGGGAGGAGGGGATAAGTGAGACGAAGAACAGGTTAGGGAGGCGGGGATGAGCTGGGCTGGTTTTGGGATGTAGTGGGGGCAGGGGAGATTTTGAAGCAAGTGGAATATGAGTTGCTGTTCCTGCAATCTTCGGGTGGCATCGTTTTGGCCATGCAGGAGGCCCAGGATGGGTATGTCGTCTACCCTTGTCTGCCTTCTGGAAAGACCACTCTCTCCAGGACTCCCTTGTCTGCTCCACACTCCCCTCCAACCCCACCACACCCGGTACTTTCCCCTGAAACCGCAGCAAGTGATACACCTGGCCCCACACCTCCTCCCTCACCCCCATCCCAGGCCCCAAGATGACGTTCCACATCTAGCAGATGTTCACCTGCACATCCGCTAATGTGGTATGCTGCAGCCGCTGTACCCATTGTGGCTTTCTCTACATTGGGGAAACCAAGCGGAGGCTGGGGGATCGCTTTGCAGAACACCTCCTTTCCGTTTGCAATAAACAACTGCACCTCCTAGTCGTGAACCATTGGAACTCCCCTTCCCATTCCTTAGACGACATGTCCATCCTGGGCCTCCTGCAGTGCCACAATGATGCCACCCGAAGGTTGCAGGAACAGCAACTCATATTCCGCTTGGGAACCCTGCAGTCCAATGGTGTCAATGTGAACTTCACCAGCTTCAAAATCTCCCCTCCCCCCACTGCATCCCAAAATCAGCCCAGCTCATCCCCACCTCCCTAACCTGTTCTTCCTCTCACCTATTCCCTCCTCCCACCTCAAGCTGCGCCTCCATTTCCTATCTATTAACCTCATCTGCCCCCTTGACCTGTCCGTCGTCCCCGTACTGACCTATCCCCTCCATTCCTCCCCACCTACACTCTCCTCTCCACCTATTTTCTCCTCTATCCATCTTCGATCTGCCTCCCCCCTCACCCAATTTATTGCAGAATCCTCTCCCCATCCCCCCTTTCTGATGATGGGTCTAGCCTGAAACATCAGCTTTTGCGCTCCTAAGATGCTGCTTGGCCTGCTGTGTTCATCCAGCTCCACACTTTGTTATCTCGAATTCTCCATCATCTGCAGTTCCCATTATCTCTGACCTCCTCTTGTTTTGTTTCTAACAGTTTTATGGCCTTATAGATTTTTCTTTTTGCTTTTTCAAAACTCTCCCTTCGCACCACTCACTTGGTAACCTGTCATAATATTGTTTTGGGTATTCTTGCATTCCAACTTTGTTCATTAAGTGCCCCAATGGCTTTATATCTCATTAAAAGTACAATGTAATTATGATTTTTTTTTCGCTCAGGCATTGAACATCTGAATCATGTAACGCCTGTCCCAGTAATGCAGTGTTTGATCACAGAGCTTCAGGGGATTTTTGATGATCTTAATTGCCCGAGTGAAACATAATTGTATAGCTCACTTGTGAGGTGCCTTGGAGAATTTTATTCCATTGCTGGTTGTTGTTTCTTTTTGTTGATAAGGCAATAGCGGCCTTAGTCATGGACTGTGTGGGTGAACTCTGTTTGAGCCAAACACAATGGGTGTTCCCACCGTAGCGTTGCTTAGCAGAGACAATGCCAATATTGTAGTTCATTCATTCCTTTCAACATTCAACTAATACCAGGTTATCACATTTCAATGGAGTCCCTAAAGTAATTGACTATCCTACCAATGCCAGCAGTACATTCTATCTACTCTATCTATGCCTCTCATGATCGTGTACATCTCTATCAAGTCACCTCTCATCCTTCTTCGCTCCAATGAAAAAAGCTCAAGCTCCCTCAACCTTTCTTCATAAGACATGCCCTCCAGTCCAGGCAGCATCCTGGTAAATCTGCTCTGCACCCTCTCTAAAGCTTCCACATCTTTCCAATAATGAGGTGACCAGAACTGAACACAATATTCCAAGTATGGTCTAACCAGAGATTTATAGAGCTGCAGCATAACCTTGCGTCTGTTAAACTCAATTCCCCTGCCAATGAAAGCCAACCCACCACACCCCTTCTTTACAAACCTATCAACTCGGGTAGCAACTTTGAGAGATCCAAGGGCGTGAACCCCAAGATCCCTCTGTTCCTCCACAATGCTGAGAATCCTGTCATTAACCCATATCCTGCATTCAAATTTGACCTTGTGTGTTGTGTAGAACCTTTTGCCAGGGAGGATGTGAGCCTGAGAGGGTTGACTATTCCAGGCAATGGGGGCCTGATGGTCAACTTCTCCCTGTACATGGATGGCTGCTTGGATCTGCGGTCAGAGAGCAGACCCATGAGCATCTGTGGCCAGTTCAAACTGCCCTCAGAAGACAAGGTAAATCGAGCCAAGCATGAGGTCATATTCTCTGGGAACTGGACCAACCGATCCTTTATCCCCTTCACCGACAGGACAGATTACCTGAAGGTGGTGGCAATATGGTTCGGAGGGACCTGGGGCATGCGTGCAAAATCTTGGGAGGAGGGCATTGCCAAGGTGAGGCAGCAAGTGGCCGCTCTGTGGTCACCGCTCCCTTTCCATTGTGGGTAAAAACCTTGGTCATCAGGTGTGAGGTACTCTCGCTGTTGTACGTGGCGCAGGTTTGGACTTTACCCAGAACCTGCGCCATTGCCGTCATCCAAACATCTTCCACTTCATCCAGGGGTCAAAGATAGGCCATGTCGCATGGGCACGTTGTACAAACGTCTGTTTAAGAAGGTAGCCAATGCTGCCCTCACCATGACGGTCACATTTGTATGTGGCTGCATTAAGGTGAGCACAAACACCAAGTGTCGCCAGGTACCGAGGTTCTACCTGTCCCTGGTGCTGTGAAGGGTGGCCCTGGCCTCTTTGCCACAGCACCACTCCCAAGTAAGCTGGGCCATCCCGCAACGCCTGTCCTTTGTGGACACCTTTGTTAAAGGGAACACCTTTGACCATCAGGAAGCGGTCGGGACGTAGGGTCCTCGAGACGCTGGGCAGAAGGAGAAGCTGGTTCCTGACGTGGGGCTCTCACCTGAGCAGCCTGTCAAAGTCTCAAATGCCTCATCGCCAGAGCTTTCCAACAAGCACCATGAAATCGCCTGGCTGGCGGTGAGAAGGGCACTACCTGTGAGATCGTTCATGTATGTTGAGTTGGTCTGTGCCACCACACACTGCCCTCAAAGTGGCAGCAGATGGTGCACAGGATGGGTGTGTGTGCGTGAACAGACCATGATATATCATAGATGAGAATAGGATCCCTACAGTGCGGAAACAGGCCCTTCGGCCCAACAAGTCCACACTGGACCTCAAACATCCCACCCAGACCCATCCCCCTATAATCCACCTAAGCTACACATCCCTGAACACTACAGGCAATTTTGCATGGCCAATCCACCCAGTCTGCACATCTTTGGACTGTGGGAAGAAACCGGAGCACCAGGAGGAAACCCACACAAGACATGGGGAGAATGTTCAAACTCTACACAGACAGTAGCCCGAGGGTGGAATCAAACCGGGTCCCTAGTGCTGTGAGGCAGCAGTGCTAATCACTGAGCCACCGTGCTGCCCAATACCTCACCTTCTGGAACGTGCCTTTACAAAGACAAGTCTGGAGAGGGATGCTTTGGTTTTTGCCGAGGTTCACCCCCAAAGCTGCTCTGGGACACGGGGACTTTGTGCTCTACACACAGAGGCAAACGCTGACTGCATGTGAAGGACCATCGACTTGGAGGAAGACGCTGTTTCGTCTGCCTGGAACCTGTTGATCTTCCGGAGTTGACCCCAACTGAGTGTTGCAGATTGGCACATTCCAAGGTCCAGGGCTTGGTGCTGAGGGAAACTCTAAAGCTTGGGGCAGCTATTGGCAATGTGCAGTGGGGAAGGACCACAGTCTGAGGTCTTCCTGCTAAAATACAATGGGGGTGGGTGTCCATTCAGTTATCAGACCCCTGCCCTGTTGTCTCAAAATATAAATATGTTCTTCCTGCATCTGTTAAAAATGTCTTTGCTTTTTTTGTATTTGGGTTTCTTTTTTCTCGTTAGAAAGACTGTACAGAACAGGTCAGGATCCCTCTAAGAAATGGGCCATTTCTGAAGAATGGTCCTGACCAAAAATGTCAACTTTCCTGCTCCTCTGATCTTCTGCCTGGCCTTTCTGTGTTCATCCACTCTAATACCGTGGTATCTTAAGAAGTGAGACCAGGCAATAATCCTAAAGAATAGCAAGAATCAAATCTTGACATCTGGAACACAGTCAGGAACTTTTTTAGATGATATTCATTCATGAAATGTGGGTCGCACCAGCTGGGCCCATCATTTATTGTCTACTCTTAGTGACCCCTTGAGAAGGTGGTGATGAGCTGCCTTCTTGAATTGCTACAGTCCAGGTGGTGTAGAAACAGCCGCAATGCCATTTGGGATGGAATTCCAGGATTTTGATCCAGCAATACCGTAGGAATATATTTCCAAGTCAGGGTGGTGAGTGCCACCCCAGTTTCCTCCCACAACCCAAAGATGTGCAGGCTAGGTGGATTGGCCTTGTTAACTTTCCCGTAATGTTCAAGGACGTGTAGGTTAGGTGGGTTATAGGGGTCTGGGACTGGGTGGGATGCTCTGAGGGTCAGTGTGGACTTGTGGAGCCGAAGGGCCTGTTTCCACGCTGTCGGGGTTCTACGGAAATGGCTTGGAGGGGAACTTGCAGGTTATATTTTATTTGCTTCCCTTGACATTCTAGTGTTTGTAGGTTTGGAAGGTGCTGTCTGAGGATCTTTGGTTAGTGTCTGCCGTGCATTTTGTAGATAGTACACACTGCTGCTACTGAGCGACAGTGGTTGATGGAGTGAATGCTTGTGGATATAGTGCCAATCAAGCGGGTTGCGTTTTCCTGGATGGTGTCAACCTTCTTGAGTGTTGTTGGAGCTGCATCCAAGTGTGAGTGTTCCATCACACTCCTGGGCTTGTGTCTTACAGATGTCAGTGACAGGTTTTGAGGAGTCAGGAGGTGGGTTACTTGCTACAAGGTTCCCAGCTCTTGTAGCCACTGTTTTTATGTGCAACCTGTTCCTCCGGTTCAATTTCTTGCAGGTTTCTTGTCATCACCCACGTGGTTATCCAAGGCCTTGGGAAACATTCTAACCTCATGATTTCTTTCACGTTGTTTGTGAGCGTGTGAACCTATTTGCTGGGCCCAGTGGCTGCACAGCTAGCTGGATGAATATTTGGGAATGGCAATTATTGTCAGCAATGTCTAACTTGAAACTTTGGAATTTTTGCCTCAGTAAACCCTGCAGGCCATTTGCTGAGTCATAGCCATTTATTGCTAAAGCAGTAGAGTATTAAAATAATTTCAGAGATAGTAGGAACTGCAGATGTTGGATAATCTGAGATAGCAAGGTGTAGAGCTGGATGAACACAGCAGGCCAAGCAGCGCCAGAGGAGCAGGAAGGCTGAGGTTTTGGGCTTAGACCCTTTCTCAGAACATTTTTCTGAAGAAGGATCTAGGCCCGAAACGTCAGCTTTCCTGCTCCTCTGATGCTGCTTGGCCTACTGTATTCATCCAGCTCTACATCTTGTTATCTGAGTATTAAAAGAAGGAAGCTTTGCTGCAACTATAGAAAGTGTTATTAGTGAGACCATACAGTTTTGGTCCCCTTAGTTGAGGAAGGATGGAGTTGCACAGAAAGTAGTTCAGAGGACATTCACTACAGTGATTCCAGAGATGGTGGCTCAGTGGTTAGCACTGCTGCCTCATCGTGCCAGGGACCTGGGTTTGATTCCCCCAGCATGGGTGACTGTCTGTGTGGAGTTTGCACATTCTCCCCATGTCTGCGTGGGTTTCCTCCCACAGTCCAGAGATGTGTTGGTTAGGTGGGTTGGTCACACTAAATTGTCCAGGGGATGTGCGGGTTAGGTGGATTAGCCATGGCAAATGCAGCATTACAAGGATAGGGGGGAGGTGAGGGTCTGGATGGGATGCCCTTCAATGTGACTTGGATGGGCTGAATGGCCTACCCCCACATTGTAGGGATTCTAGGAAATGTGGAGTTTGTCTTATGAAGAGAAATTGAGTGGTTTTAGGCCACCAGTTTCTGCAACACTAATAACAATCCAAAAAGAACTATATAGTCCAAGGTCAAAAGGGAAAGAGGAAATAAATGCAATAACTCTCACAAGGGAAAGTAAGTATTGACCATAATTCTATAAGATATTTATCGATAAGGATAAGAGTAGTCCTTGGGTGAAAGTGCTAAACTGGGGGAAGGTTAACTACAACAATATTAGGCAGGGCTTGGGGCTGACTAAATAAAAACTGAAAGAACTGTGGATGCTATAAATCAGGAACAAAAACAAAGTCACTGGAAAAGCTCTGGAAAAGATTATTAAGGGTGGGATTTGATCAGATTTGGAAAAATATGGACTTATTAATGACAAGCAGCATGGCTTGTGTTGGGGAGTTTGTGATTCGCAAACCTGAGTGAGTTTTTGAGGAAGTGGCAAAGATGATTGATGACGGCAGTGCCGTGGATGTGTCTCCATGTGCTTCAGCAAAGCCTTTGATAAGGTCCCTCATGGCAGGGTGACACAGAAGGTGAACTCACATGAGAATTAAATTTCATCTGCTATTTCTCCGCCTAAGTCTCCAGGCTATCTATGCCCTGCTGTATTCTCTAGCAATGAGCTGATAAGTTGGATAGAGAACTGGCTGATACATGGAAGACAAGGAGTAGTGGTGGAAGGTTTCTCTTTCCAGATTGGAGATCTATGGCCAGTGATTTTCCACAGGGGCCACTGATGGGACATCTCCTGCACATAAATGATTCAGAGGTAATTAATAAGATGAGACTCCATGATGTTTGAAGCAATATACTGGATGGGAGACAGAGCTGGGTTAAGGAAGCATCTTCAAGATCACTCCCCAGAACTGCTGGAGTGTCACTGGGATATGTGCTGCGACCACAATCATTTGCAATGAGTGTCAGTGATATAGGTAAGGGAAGTGAATGTACTGTGTGTGACAGACTTGGAAAGAGGTGGAATGACAAAAATAATGACAATGACACAAATAGAGTTTGCAAAGAGATTCAGACAGTTAAGCGAGTGGGAAAAAAATGTGGTGAGACAATGAGGTCTATTTAAATACAGAAAGATAGCAAACAGCTGCAGCACAAAGGGATTTTAAAGTCCTCATGCATGAGTCACAAAAAGCCAGCACACAAGTTCAGCAGCTAGTTGACAAGGCAAATGGAATGTTGGCCTTTAATTCAAAGGAAATGGAGTATAGAAATAGAACTTAATGTGCTAAAACTATACAAGGAACTAGTCAGGCTCAACCTAGAATATTACGAACAGTCTTGCTCCCCGCATACAAGCAGTCCAGAGAAGTTCCACCAGGCTGATCACGGGGATGGAAGGACTGCCTTATGAGGAAAGGTTGAGTGGGTTAGGCCTGTGCTCAATGCAGTTTAGAAGAATGAGAGGTGACCTCATTGAAACACATGAGATTCTGAGGGGACGTGACAGCGTAGATGTAGAGAGGCTGTTGAGGAAGTGTCTAAGGCCAGACAGCATAACTCAGAGTAAAGGATCACCCATTCCCGAAAAAGATATAGAGGAATTTCTTCTCTCAGAGGGCAGCGAATCCATTGAAGGATGTGGAGGTTGGAATATATTCAAGGCAGAGATTTTTAAACAGCAAGGGACTCAAGAGTTACGCAGGAAAGGCAGGAAAATGGAGTTGAGAGTAATCAGATCAGCCATGATCTCATTGAATGATGGTTTAGACCAGACGGACTGAATGGCCTCCTGCAGCTCCTATAACTCATGGCCTCATTCGGCCTTTAATGATCTTATTGAATGATGGAACTTGCTCGAAGTCATGTATGGCTTACTTATGCTTCTATTTTTGCGTTCAGTGACCCTGGGTGCATTCCATTTGGAGAAGGTGGCTTTGCTATCTCACTTCTAAACTTTGTAGTCCTTATTTTTGCCCATTTCAATCATACACTTGCCATACTAAGTGAGACAAGACAAAGGCAAGTTTGTGCAGAAGGGCGGTGGTGTTGAAATCATGGCCTTTATTGGACTGGGTGTGAACAACTGTCTGAACATTTTGGGGTGCTGGATCAATGAGTTTTAATGCCACATGATTCCAAAGATTAGAGATGATGCAAGATGTGATATCAGCGAGGACAGCATTGGAATAATTGAGTCTAAAAGCAAAGACTAGGGTTGGGCACCAACTCCTAAAGTCATTTCCTTTTCATACAGAATCTCTACAGTGTGGAAACAGGCCCTTCGGGACAACAAGTCCACACCGAACCTCAAAGCATCCCACCCAGACCCATCTGCCTATCACCCACATCCCTGAATACTATGGGCAATTTAGCATGGCCAATCTACCCTAACTGGCACATCTTTGGACTGTGGTAGGAAGCCTCTACAGACAGAAGGAGATTGTGCAAACCCCACACAGACTGTCACCTAAGGCGGGAATCAAACTTGGGTCCCTGGCTCAGTGAGGCAGTGGAGCTAACCACTGAGACACTGTGCTGCCCTATCATTTGTTAGAGGTCTATACGTCCTAGAGTTTAGAAGAATGAGAGGAAATCTAAAAGAGGTATACAGGATGCCGATGGGGGTTGACAAATTAGACGTACAGGGAATGTTTCCCTTTGTGAGGAATCTAGGTCATAGCTTTAGAATAAGGGGTGACTAATTTAAGTTAAGAGTTGTTGAGGAACGAGCACTGTGCTCAGTGGTTAGCACTGTTGTCTCAGGGCATCAGAGACCCCAGTTTGATCCTGCCCTCAGTTGACTATCTGTGTGGAGTTTGCACATTCTCCCCATGTCTGCGTGGGTTTCCTCTGGGGGCTCTGGTTTCCTTCCATAGCCCAAAGATGCACTGGCTAGGGTGGATTGACTGTGCTAAGTTGCCCCACAGTGTTCAGGGATGTATAGATTAGTTTGGTTATAGGGGGATGGGTCTGGGTGGGATGCTCTTTGGAGCGCCGTTGTAAACTTGTTGGGCTGAATGGCCTGTTTCCACACTGTAGGGATTCTACTTCCCTCAAAGAGCCACAAATCTGTGGTATTCACTGCTTCCAGAGTGCACTGGATCCCAGGACATTTGAGGAGATAGGCAGATTTTTAATTAGTAAAGAGTTTAAAGTTTAAAGAATAGCCTGGCATGTATTCAAATGCATTCATTTTACTAGCAATATTATCAATTCTGTCAGTTTTACAACCATTTGAGAAAAGATACTAGTTGGAGGCAATGATCTATTGCTGTCATTGCAGGTAATGTTCTAGGGAAGAAGTATGAAAATGGGAGTTGAGGCCTAGCTGAGATCAGCTGTGGTCGTATTGAATGGGCCTGCAGGCTCGAGGAGTTGAATGGCCTGCTCCTAGTTCTTATGCTTTTATTGGCAAGAGGAATTTATTCATCCTTTGGACCCTGCCCTATTAAATCATTTCTGAGAAGCAGCTGAAACCCATTAAAGTATTTTTAGTGTGAAAATTCCTCACAACTTTCTGCAAGAAATGTTGAACCACTGCAATTGCAAATCTTGCGCATTCTTGGAAAAATAAGATAAAAACATCCATGTAAACAACACTAGAATGCTACATACATGCATCCCACAGTGATGACATCTCACAGTCATGGGACTATTTGTCCAACACATGATTCCAACATAGTAGGTGTGTCAGCAAATCTTTCTGTGAATAAGCCACAAGATCAAGAAGAATAATGAGAAATGTTCCCACATAAATAGAAAATAAGGCCTGTACAGCAATTAGAGGATAGCTCAAATAATTCTGTACAAAAGCTATAACATCAAAGAAATCTTTTCAAAACTTAGCTCGTGCTCCTCTCTCACACTCATCCACTTACCTGACAGATTAGCTCTGTAAGGCAGTATTATTTTCAAGGTAACATATGTGGACTAAAAACTGGAATGGACACAAAAGACAGGAGGGAAAGTGAGATTGGAAGAGGATGTAAAGAGCCTCCAATGGGATATGGATAGCAATGAACACAGAAACTGCTGGAGAAACTCAACATGCCTGACAGCGACTGTGTGGGGAGAGAAAACAGAGTTGCTATTTTGAGTCCCATGACTCTTCTTCACAGCTGCCAGTGCTGATAAAGGGTCACTGGGCTCAAAGCACTAACTCTGTTTTCTCTCTCCACAGATGCTGCTGGGCCTGCTGAGTTTCTCCAGTTCTTGTTTGCTACTTAGAATCCCCACAGCGTGGAAAGTGGCCCTTCAGCCCAACAACTCCACACCGATCCTCTGTGCATCCCACCTAGACCCATCCCCTTATAACCCATCTAATCTGTACATCCCTGAACACTACAGGCAATTTAGCATGGCTAATCCACCTAACCTACACATCTTTGGACTGTGGGAGAAAACTGGAGTACCTGGAGGAAACCCACACAGAGTCAGGGAGAATGTGCAAACTCCACACAGGCAGTCGCCCGAGGCTGGAATCAAACCCAGTTCCCTGGCACTGAGGCAGCAGTGCTAACCAGTGTCATCTTCAGGCTTCCAACTCTTTACTTTACTTAAGTGTTACAGATAAGTTAAGTGAGTGGACAAAGGCCTAAAAAGTGGAGTACAATGTGGGAAAATATGAAATTGCCCATTTTGGCAGAAAAAGTTAGAGTAAAAGCGTTTTAACCAAACGATGAGCTGTTGCAGAGCTCTGAGGCAGAGAGGGATCTGTGTGTCTGATTGCATGAATCCCAGGTGATCTTGCAGGTACAAGAAATCGAGAAACCTCATAGAATGTCACATTTTATTGTTAAGGGAATTAATGCAAAAGTAAGGAGGTTATGCTTCAGTTATACAGAACACTGGTGAGACCACAGTTGGAGTAGTGAGTCCAGTACTGGTCACTATACTCACAGAAGGATGCCAATGGGTTGGACACAGTTTAGGGAAGGTTTACTGGACCAATTTGGGACTCCATTAGGTCATTTCACTGGATTGCAATGCAGAGCGACACCAACAGTGCTGCCTCACAGCCCCAGGGACCCAGATTCAATTCCAGCCTTGGGCAGAGTTTGCACGTTCTCCCTGTGTCTGTGTAGATTGCTGCTGGGTGCTCCAGGTTCCTCCCATTGCCCAAAGGTGCCCAGGTTGGGGTGGACTGGCCATAGTGTCCAAGGACATGTTGGTACAAGGAACATGTGGGGTCACAGGGATCCACTGTGGATCTGGCTGGCATCCTCTTTGGAAGGTCAGTAGGGGACCAAATGGCCTGCTTCCATACTGTAGGGATTCTGTGAGGTTACACTGAAGCACTGTCGTTCTCAACTTCCTGAGGTATGGTGATCATTAGGTTAAGCCAGCACTAGTTGTCTCTCATTCTAATGAGCAAACACAACAGAAGGAATATAAAGATTTTACTAGATTAATGGGTAGCTTCACGTGTAAGCTAGGCCTGTAGCCTCTGGAGTTCAGAGATGACTTAACGGAATCATATAAGATCATAAAGGGACTTGATTGGTTGGATGCGGAAAGGATATTGTCGGAAAATCTAAAAGAGGAAGTCACTGTTTAAATATGAGGGGGTGTCACTTTAAGAACAGAGATGAGGAAACATTTTCTTTATTTCTCTCTGAGGGCTACAAGTCTTTGGAATTCTCTTCCACAAAAGGCAGTGGATGCAAAACCTTTCCTTTTCTTCAAGGCTCGGGTGGATATATTTTGATTCCCAAGGTTGGGTGGGGGAGTGGGTGAAAGATTATCAGAGATTGGCAGGAATGTAGAGTTTAAGCCAGAACAGTCACGATCTTGTTGCATGGAGGAGCAGCCTTGAAGGGCCAAATAGTCTACTCTCGTTTCTAGTTTATGTTTAGCATCGCATAAATTGAAAATGTTAGGATAAAGCTTTTACTGGAAAACTCTGCTCTGAAAATAGAAAAGGAAGTTTGATGTTTCTTTTTCCCCCCATTTATTCATTAATGGGATGTGGGCTGGCGTGGGCCAGCATTTATTGTTTATCCCTAATTGCCCAGAGGGCAGTTCAAGGTCAATCTCTTTGCTGTGGGTCTGGAGTCACATGTAGGCCAGGCCAAGTAAGGATGGCAGTTTCCTTCCCTGAAGGACATTAGGGAGCCAGATGGGATTTTCCCAACCATTGATTCATGGTTGTCATTAGATTCTTAATTCCAAATATGTTATTGAATTCAAATTCCACCTTCTACCCATGTGGGATTTGAACCTGGATCCCCAGGATAGTATCTGGATTTAACAGTCTAAGCAATAATACCACTAGGCCATTACCTCCTCCATTAATCACTGCTAACAGCACTGAGCTGAACATGAGTTGTCAAAATAGTAGTGGTATTACCCTGAACGTGATTGGCTGATATTAAAGGCACTGTGAACATGCCAAGTGTGAACAATTTGTTCAGGAAAAGCAGGACATTCTTAAAATTAGTTCACTTGATTTTGCAACTGCTGCAGATCAGACAGGACAGTTGTGATTACACAAAACACACATAGGAACAGTCGTCCGTACAATTTCTCAGTCTCACTGCTTCAAGGAAGTGGGAAATGGAAAATACCGATAGCTCCCGATAATGGTTGAGGAACAAGCAGTCAGAAATGTGAACTGAAACAAAGATTACAACTCAAAAGTAATGTAGGGAGGTGAGCTAGAATGTTGACTTTGATTTTGATTTTGATCCAGGGCTACAAATCACAGCTTTTAAATAAAAGGAACACTGGCTAACACAATTCTCAAATGTAAAAGTAAATTGCTGCTGATAAATTAATTGCTACATGTACCAAATAATACCACCACACTATCAGCCTTAAACTATTACAGTGCCCAGGTAACAGTTCTGAAGGAGCATCAGCGGACCTGAAATATTAACCCTGGTTTCTCTTCATAGATGCTGCCAGACCTCCTGAGCTTTACTGCTAATTTGTGTTTTTGTTTTTGATATACAGCATCCATGGTTCTTTCGGTTTTTGTTCACATCATATAGAGCCTACATGCCCTTTAACAGATATGCAAAGTCTAAATAAACATGGGCACACTCAAATCCATATCCATACAGACTCCAAATATACAAACACATTCAAACATGCATCCATATTCACTCTAAATAAACACACACTCAAATACACATCCATATCCACTCTAAACACACACCTACTGAAACTCACATCCCTGTACACTCTCAGTGAATACACATACGCTGAAACACACAACATTATACAGGGTCAATTAAAGCACACATTCAAACATACACCTGTAAACATTCTAAGCTCACCACACACTCACTCTCTCCGACACACATACTCTCTGACACACATACATTCACTCACTCTCACACACATATACACACTCACTCTCTCACAAACACACACATGCACAGACACACAGACTGACACACACAAACACACACACATACACAGATACACACAAAGACACAGATACACACACACAAAGACACATACGCACACACACACAAACACAGACACACACACATAGACACACACACAAAAATACGCACACATTCACAAACACACTTCTGAGGGTTGGGCCACTCTCTATTGAATTGATCCATGTTTTTGTGAGTCAATCATATTTTTGACACCTGGCTATAGGGACAGAGCGTATGGAAAGGTTGAGGGGTCTAATTGCAGGCACTCAGAAAAGGGGACAACTATGAGAAGGGTTGCGGTCAACATAGGATTAGTGTATTGTATTTAAATGTACAAAGTATAGGAAACAAGATAAATGAGCTTGTAGCGCAGGTTGAAATTGGCAGCTACAAAGCGTGTATCACAGAGACGTGGCTATAAGTGGAACAGGGCCGGGAACTAAATACCCAAGGAGACGTATCCTAGCGAAAGGACAGGCAGATGGGCAAGGAGGAGGTGCTGCCTTGTCAGTAAGAAATGAAAGTAAATCAATAGCAAGTGTGATATAGAATACGAAGGTGTACAATTTGTGGGTAGAGTTGAGGGAACATGAAAAGGAAAAAGGACCCTGATGTGAGTTACATACATGCCTCAGGATGTGGAGAAGAAAATAAATCAGGAGGTAGAAAAGGCATGTAAGGGACAATTACAAGCTACTATAATAATCAGGGAGGATTTCAACACACTGGTGGACAGGGAAAATCCCAAGCGGTAGCGGATCCCAAGAAAAGGAATTTGTGGAATGTCTATATGTTTGTTTTTGGAGCAATTTGTGGTACAGCCCATTAGGGAACAGACAATTCTGGGTTTAGTAACGAGGCAGAATGGATTAGGGAGCTGAAGGTAAAGAAATCCTCAGGGACCAATGACAACAATATGATAGAAGTCACCGTGCAGCTTGAGAGTGAGTGGAATCAGGTGTAATGATATTACAGTGGGGTAAAGGTCATTGAACAAACTTCAAAGATATGAAGAAAGAGTTGGCCACAGATGATGGGAAGGGGACCCTAGCAGGGAAGACGGTGGAGCAGCAAGGGCAGGAGTGTCTGGGAGTAATTTGGGAGGCACAGCAGAAATTCATCCTCGAGAAGAAGAAACATATTAAGGGGAGCACGAGGCAAACTGGGCTGACAAGGGAAGTCAGGGGGCAGCATAAAAGCAAAAGAAAAAGCGTGTAATGTGATGAAGATTTAGTGGGAAGCCTTTAAAAACACAGCAGATTACAAGTAAAAAAATGCTATAAAGAGGGAGAGCTAAAATTTGAGGGTAAGCTAGCTAGTCATATAAAAGGAGATTGCAAGGCTTTTTTTTACATCAATACAAGGTAACAGAGAGGCAAGAGTGGACATTGCACCTTTGGAAAATGAGAAGGAGTAAAGGGGAAGAAAAGGAAGGACATGGGAACTGAATATGTATCACACTTCATGATGGAAGATGCTGGAAGCACACAAAAACTTCAAAAGAGTCAGGACAGAGGTGAATGTAGTGGCCATTAGTCAGGAGAAGGCGCTGGGAAACCTGAAAGGTCTGAACGTGGATAAATCATACAGACAAGATGTTACAAGAGGAAGTGGTGGAGGCTGGTACAATTACACAATTTAAAAGACATTTGGATGGCTATATGAATAGGAAGCGTTTAGAGGGATATGGGCCAAATGATGGCAAGTGGGAGTGGATTTATTTAGGATATCTGTTCAGCACAGACGATTTGGACTGATGAGTCTGCATCCATGCTGTACATCTCTATGGCTCTATGTCTACACCCCAGAGTTCTAATGGAGATGGCTGAGAAGATTGTGGAGGCATTGCTGGTGATCTTTCAGGAATCACTGGAGTCAGGGAGGCTCCCGGAGGACTGGAAAATCACTAATGTAACACCCCTGTTTAAGACGGGAGGGAGGCAGAAAAGGGAGGAAATCATAGGTCAGTTAACCTGAACTGGGCTGTTGGTAGGATTTTAGAGTCCATCGTTAAGGATGAGATTACAGGACTGAGTCAGCACTTTGTCAAGGGCAGTTCTGACAAATCTGTCAGAATTCTTTGAAGAGGTGACAATCAAGTTAGAGAAAGACGAGGCAGTGGTCATTGTCTATTTGAATTTCCACAAGGCCTTTAACAAGGTGCTGCACAGGAGACTGCTAAATAAGATAAGAACCCATGGTGTTAGCGCAAGGTATTAGCATAAATAGAGGAATGGTTGACTGGTAGAGAGAAGAAATAAAGGGTTTTTTAAAAAATAAACAGAATGGCCAATCTCCTAACCTGCACACTTTTGGACAGTGGAAGGAAATCCACGCAGACAGAGGGAGAATGTGCAAATTTCACACAGTCACCTGAGGGTGGAATTGAGCCCCCAGTTCAAAAGGGTCTTCCTTTCACCTGAGTTTGGGCCCTCGGTTTCTCATCTCTCCTGCTACTTCTCAACATCTACTTTTTCCAGGCCTCTCAATATTCCATAGGTTTCAGTGAGGACCCCCTCATCTTTCATTGACCCAGAGTCCTCAACATGTGCAAGCTACATGGGTTAGTTATGGGAAATGCAGGGTTACAGGGACAGGGGTGGGTCTGGGCGAGATACTGTCCGGAGGGTCAGTATGTGCCCGAAGGACCGAATGGTGGTGCTTCCACACTGTTGGGATTCTATAAACAGTACATTCAAGCTGTCACAAGACAAAAATGCATGCATGCCACACATAAGGATATATAAACTAAGAGCAGGAAAAAGCCTCTTGAGTCTGCTCCACTGTTGAATAGGGAGGTGATAGCCTCGTAGTATTACCACAGGATTGTTAAGCTATAGACCCAGGTAATATTCTGGGGACCTCTGTTCAAATGGCAGATGGTGGAATTTAAATTTAATAAAACCCTGGAATTAACAGTCTAATGATGATGACCATGAATCCATTGTTTGGGGGAATCCCATCGGTTCACCAATGCCCTTTAGGGAAGGAAACTGCTGTCCTTAATTAAAAAAGAACTATGGATGTTGTAAATCGAAAACAAAAACTTTTCTGAAGAAGGGTCCAGATCCAAAACGTCAGCTTTCTTGCTTCTCTGATGCTGCTTGGCCTGCCGTGTTCATCCAGCTCTACACCTCATTATCTTATAACAGAAACAGAAGTTGCTGGAAAAGCTCAGCAGGTCTGGCAGCATCTGCAGGGGGGAATAAAAATCAAAGTTAACGTTTCAGGTCCAGTGACCCTTCCTCAGAACTGAGGAAAGGTCACCGGACCTGAAATGTTAACTCTGATTCTTTTTCTTCACAGATGCTGCCAGACCTGCCAAACTTCTGTTTTTGAAACAGTCATTCTCACCTGGTCTGGCCAGCCAATAATTCCAGGCCCACATCACTGTGGCAGACTCTTAACTACCTTCTGGTTAATTAGAATTGAGCAATAAATATGCTGACCTTACGAGTGGTAAGTGGGGTTTTTAAAAACTCATGTTTGATCTCATCTTCACTTTCTCACCTGTCACCGTCCATGTTGTGTATGGCCGCTCCCAATGTTGTTGGGGAGCGAGTTCCTGGACACAACGACTGAAGGAATGTTGATATATTTCCAAGTCAGGATGGTGATTGGCTTGACGAGTAACTTTCAAGTCGTGGTGTTCCCATGTAGCTGCTGCCGTTGTCTTTCTAGATGGAAGTGGCCATGGGTTTGGCTGTCTGAGGAGTTTTGGTGACGGAGTGAATGCTGAAGGTAGTGGAGACAGTGTCAATCTAATGGGCTGCATTAGCCTGGATGGTGTTGAACATCTGCAGCGTTGCTACATCACCATCTGGGTGCTGGATCGTCAACACCAGTCTCCCCAGTATGGATACATGAAAGAAAACAGCCTTAAAATAGCAACAAATTTGTCACTGAAGGGTCTGTACTGGCTAATGGGCAAGTAAACACTCTTCCCACCCTCCCATACCCTCTCCTGCCTGAGATAAACTCGTAACATTCCCCACCAGAACTTTCCAACCCTTGTCCAACCTCAACTCTCACCTCTCAGTGGGGTTTTCAAAAGACTGAAACTGACATGGAGTAGCTATTTAAATACAGCTGCACCTCCCAGTCGCAAACCATTTCCACTCCCCCTCCCATTCTTTAGATGACATGTCCATCATGGGCCTCCTGCAGTGCCACAATGATTCCACCCGAAGGTTGCAGGAACAGCAACTCATATTCTGCTTGGGAACCCTGCAGCCCAATGGTATCAATGTGGACTTCACCAGCTTCAAAATCTCCCCTTCCCCCACCGCATCCAAAAACCAGCCCAGTTCGTCCCCTCCCCCCACTGCACCACACAACCAGCCCAGCTCTTCCCCTCCACCCACTGCATCCCAAAACCAGTCCAACCTGTCTCTGCCTCCCTAACCTGTTCTTCCTCTCACCCATCCCTTCCTCCCACCCCAAGCCGCACCTCCATCTCCTACCTACTAACCTCATCCCACCTCCTTGACCTGTCCGTCTTCCCTGGACTGACCTGTCCCCTCCCTACCTCCCCACCTATACTCTCCTCCCCACCTATCTTCTTTTCTCTCCATCTTCGGTCTGCCTCCCTCTCTCTCCTTATTTATTCCAGAACCCTCACCCCATCCCCCTCTCTGATGAAGGGTCTAGGCCCGAAACGTCAGCTTTTGTGCTCCTGAGATGCTGCTGGGCCTGCTGTGTTCATCCAGCCTCACATTTTATTATCTTGGATTCTCCAGCATCTGCAGTTCCCATTATCACAGCTAAAAGAGCAGGTCAGCAACTATGAATGAGATAATAAGAGCTGCCGATGCTGGAGTCAGAGATAACACAGTGTGGGGCTGGACGAACACAGCAGGCCAGGCAGCATCAGAGGAGAAGGAGAGTTGATGTTCCAGGTCGGGACCCTGCTTCAGAAGCGACCCATTTCTGAAGAAGCATCCCGACCTAAAACATCAGCTTTCCTGCTCTTCCAATGCTGCCTGGCCTGCTGTGTTCCTCCAGCTCCACACTGTGTTATCAGATACGGCGGTCAGTGACTTCCCCAGTCACTCCCCAAAGCCTGCCTACCATCTACAAGGCCCAAGTCAGAAGTGTGAGGGAATACTCCCCACTTGCCTGGATGAGTGCAGCCCCAACAACACTCAAGAAGCTTGACACCATCCAGGACAAAGCAGCCTGCTTGACTGGCACGACATCCAGAAAATCCACTCCCTCCACCACTGACAGTAGCAGCAATGTGTACTATCTACAAGATATACTGCAGAAATTCACCAAATATCCTTAAACAGCAGCTTCCATCCCATGATCTGGACTATGTAGGCCAGGAGATACATGGGAACATCCCCTCCTGCAAGTCCCCTTCCAAACCACTCACTGTCCTGGAAATATGTCACCTTCAGTGTCACTTGGTCAAAATCCTGGAATTCTCTCCCTTGGGCATTGTGGACCCAGATGGTACAAAAACCATTTTCATCACTGCCTTCTCAGAGGGCAATTAGAGATGGGCAATAAATGCTGATCCAACCAGCCACGTCCACATTTGTAAAAGTAAAATTACATCCCAGAACCGGAGCCGCAGAGTTTGTTGTAGATTTAATAAAGTGAACAGGTAGAAACCTGTTCTAGCATGACTCGACAAAAACAGCTCGCAGAGTTAAAAATACATGTGTCCAAGTAGCACAGGAAACTGCAGCGCACACCAGTGGAAGGTTTATTTTTACAGTCATCAAAATCTACAGCACAGACTAAGGCCCAGCATGTCTGCACTAGTCAATTTCAACCACCTGACTATTTTACTCCAATTTCCCAGCACATGGCAATCACAACTCTATATCTAAATACTTCTTAAATGTCATGAGGGTTTCTTCTCGACCATCCGTAGAGCAGTGAATGCTGGTTTCCCACCACCCTCTGGGTGAAAAAGTTTTTTCCCACATCCCCTCTCAAACCTCCCGCCCCTTACCTTAAATCTGTGTTTCCTCCACCAAGGGGAAACATGACTACCATCACAAGTTTATCTCAATCATGTCGCCTCTCAATCTCCTCTGCTCTAAGTGAAGCAACTCCAGTCCTTCTAATCTCTTGTTAACGGCAATGTTCCAGCCCAAACAACACCCTGGTAAATCTCCTCTGTGCTTTCTCCAGTCCTACCTCATCCCTGTTCCAACGCAGATTCCAGAACTGCACACAATGCTCTAACCAACATGTTGTACAGTTCCAGCATAACCTCTTGCTCTCAAACTCTACGCCTTGGCTAAAAAAGGCAAGTATACCCTTTGCTACTCAATCATTTCATTCACCTACCATTCATTAAGTATCCCTTTGCCTCATTTTCTGGTTATGTAGAACGTAGAACAGTACAGCACAGGCCCTTCGGCCCACAATATTGTGCCGACCTATTAACCCACTAAGATCAACATACACTCACAACACCCCAGATGGGACGTGACCCACAGTCCCTGGCTTATGGACGCCAGTGCCTTATCCATTAGGCCACTGCACCATACAACCTCCCTGTCTCTCAGCGTAAACCCCGAGTACCTTATCTCCAGACAGTTTCTTTTAGAGAAGCAAGCTCAACGTCCGGCACTTTGAAAAACATCATCCACCTTTTTGTGTCGAGCCTTTTTAGCAAAGTGACTGCTGAATAGTGGAAACGGTTCAAAGGGCCTACGCCAATTCCTATTTCTTGCTGAAACGTGCAAAATGAATGAAGCCCTGTCTTTTTGCTCCTCCCTTGTGAACACCTTCCCACAGTGCATTGTCAGTGCAGTTAATATTCTGCTGTACTCGTTTGCAGTTGCTTGGCTTTCTGCTGTCTAGACATATCTCACACCATTTCGAAAGTGGGCAGTTGTTGCCTCCTCAGTAATCAGGTGTAATCTTTGTTGTTACAGTTATTTCTCGCCTGTGCAGAGTGAGACTGCTGGATTGTTTTAATCAGTGTTCGTCACCGTTTCCATTTTAGCTTCAGTTCACACCAGCCTTTGACCGGAGGTAATTGGTTGTGTTATGTAGCATTTGTAATAAATTTAATCTGTAATCTCTGAATATTCACACATTGGGCTTGAAATATATCATCAGATCATGGTGATCTCCCGCAAGGGGCCTTTTGAGGCTGTGTCGGACAGAAAGAGACAAGCACCTCACTATTCTAACGCCATTTCCCAGGCACTTGGCCATGTATTGTATATCTCCAATTGTAGTGCAAATAATGCTGAGTTTTGGAGCCTGTTCTGACGCAGTGGTAATGTCCCCACATCTGGACCAGCAGGCCTGGTTACAGGGATAATGGGAACTGCAGATGCTGGAGAATTCCAAGATAATAAAATGTGAGGCTGGATGAACACAGCAGGCCAAGCAGCATCTCAGGAGCACAAAAGCTGACGTTTCGGGCCTAGACCCTTCATCAGAGAGGGGGATGGGGGGAGGGAACTGGAATAAATAGGGAGAGAGGGGGAGGCGGACCGAAGATGGAGAGTAAAGAAGATAGGTGGAGAGAGTATAGGTGGGGAGGTAGGGAGGGGATAGGTCAGTCCAGGGAAGACGGACAGGTCAAGGAGGTGGGATGAGGTTGGTAGGTAGATGGGGGTGCAGCTTGGGGTGGGAGGAAGTGATGGGTGAGAGGAAGAACCGGTTAGGGAGGCAGAGACAGGTTGGACTGGTTTTGGGATGCAGTGGGTGGGGGGGAAGAGCTGGGCTGGTTGTGTGGTGCAGTGGGGGGAGGGGACGAACTGGGTTGGTTTAGGGATGCAGTGGGGGAAGGGGAGATTTTGAAACTGGTGAAGTCCACATTGATACCATTAGGCTGCAGGGTTCCCAGGCGGAATATGAGTTGCTGTTCCTGCAACCTTCGGGTAGCATCATTGTGGCACTGCAGGAGGCCCATGATGGACATGCCATCTAGAGAATGGGAGGGGGAGTGGAAATGGTTTGCGACTGGGAGGTGCAGTTGTTTGTTGCGAACTGAGCGGAGGTGTTCTGCAAAGCGGTCTCCAAGCCTCCGCTTGGTTTCCCCAATGTAGAGGAAGCCGCACCAGGTACAGTGGATGCAGTATACCACATTGGCAGATGTGCAGGTGAACCTCTGCTTAATGTGGAATGTCATCTTGGGGCCTGGGATAGGGGTGAGGGAGGAGGTGTGGGGCAAGTGTAGCATTTCCTGTGGTTGCATGGGAAGGTGCCGGGTGTGGTGGGGTTGGAGGGCAGTGTGGAGCGAACAAGGGAGTCACGGAGAGAGTGGTCTCTCCGGAAAGCAGACAGGGGTGGCACCACACAACCAGCCCAGCTCTTCCCCCCCACCCACCGCAACCCAAAAACAGTCCAACCTGTCTCTGCCTCCCTAACCGGTTCTTCCTCTCACCCATCCCTTCCTCCCACCCCAAGCCGCACCCCCATCTACCTACTAACCTCATCCCACCTCCTTGACCTGTCCGTCTTCCCTGGACTGACCTATCCCCTCCCTACCTCCCCACCTATACTCTCTCCACCTATCTTCTTTACTCTCCATCTTCGGTCCGCCTCCCCCTCTCTCCCTATTTATTCCAGTTCCCTCTCCCCATCCCCCTCTCTGATGAAGGGTCTAGGCCCGAAACGTCAGCTTTTGTGCTCCTGAGATGCTGCTTGGCCTGCTGTGTTCATCCAGCCTCACATTTTATTATCATGACCTGGTTACAGGTCCCACTTTCGGCATAGATGTGTTGTAACATTGAAATAAAACAATGGCCTGGAGATCTGGGACAAGCAAGAAGCAGATATTGCCGCAGGGAAGACGGAAGGTCTGGAACTGCATTGGGTCACACAGTCATAGAGACGTGCTACATGGAAACAGACCCTTCATTCAACTCATCCATACCACCATGAAATCCTGAATTAATCTATTATCCCATTTACCAGCATTTGGCCCATAGGCCTCTGAACCCTTCCTGTTCATGTGCCTTTGCAGATGCATTTTAAATGTAATTGTACCAGCTTCCACCACTTCCTCTGGCAACTGGTTCGATACACGCACCACCCTCCACGTGAAGAAGTTGCCTCTTAGGTCCCTTTTAAATCTTTCCCCTCTCACCTTAAACGTATGCCCTCTAGGTTTGGATACCCCTACCCTAGGAAAAAGACCGTGGCTATTCACCCTATCCATGCCCCTCATGATTTTATAAACCTCTATAGGGTCGCCACTCAGCCTCTGATGCTCCAGGGAAATTAGCCCCAGCCAATTTAGCCACTCCTTATAGCTCAAACCCTCAAATCCTGGCAGCATCCTTGTATAGAGATAACAAGGTGTAGAGCTGGATGAACACAGCAGGCCAAGCAGCATCAGAGGAGCAGGAAGACTGACGTTTCAGGTCTAGACCCTTCTTCAGAAATGCATCCTTGTACATCTTTTCTGATTCCTTTCAAGTTTCACAACATCCTTCATATAGCAGGGAGACCAGAACTGCATGGAAATGGGACAGCACAGTGGCTCAGTGGTTAGCACTGCAGCCTCATAGCGCCAGGGACCTGGGTTCGATTCCAGCCTCGGGTAACTGTCTGTGCGGAGTTTGCACGTTCTCCCTGTATCTGTGTGGGTTTCCTCCGGGTGCTCCGGTTTCCGCCCACAGTCCAAAAATGTGCAGGCTAGGTCGTTTGGCCATGCTAAATTGCCCGCAGTGTTCAGGGGTGTGTGGGTTATAGGGGAATGGGTCTGGACAGGTTGCTCCAAGGGGCGGTGTGGGCTTGTTGGGCTGAAGGGCCTGTTTCCACACTGTAGGGAATCTAATCTAAAATGGCCTAACCAATGTCCTGAACAGCCACAACTTGACCTCCTAACTCCTGCACTCAATGCATTGACCAATGAAAGCAAGCATAACGTGCAGGATTTGAAATGTTAAATCTGTTTCTCTCTCCACACATACCTGCCCAGACGCGCTGAGGTTCTCCAGCAATTTTGGTTTTTGGAAGCATGTCTGAACACGTTTAAAATTTAAAAAAATGAACGTCAAATCTGTATTCCTTCTGGTTTAATGTTATATATAATCATCTCCAGCTTTTCAATGATCTTTTAGCCTTACAGCTCAGAGTTATTAAAGAATTGTCACTGTGGCTTTTGTGGTTTTGAAAATTGCTGTTCACATGAAAAATGTCGACATCTGGAGTTTACTGCATGCATTACACATGTGACGTGCATAAATGACTTTCGCATGCCTCATTTCTGAAGCAGTGTGATGTTAATTGAAGTAGCCCCTCGCTCCCTGGGACGACAAACCCCAATACCCACGGTTGGAATGGACACAGAAAGTGGTGGAGAAACTCAGCAGGTCTGGCCATGGCAGTGGCAACAGAAACAGGGTTAATGTTGCAAGTCCAGGACAACTCTTCTTCAGAACTGAGCTTATTCTAGGTTGAATTTGTGCACATCCTTGTTGACCCAATTACATTTGTGGCCCACATCCTTCCTTCGACTCAAGAGCAAAGCATCCTTCCCCTTTTTTTCAATTTTTTTCATAGTTCATGGGATATTGGCATTGATGGCTATAAATACCAAATTTATTGACTGTCTCTAATGCCAAAAGGGCAGTTAAGAGTCAACCCAATTGTTGTGGGTCTGAAACGTCAGCTTTTGTGCTCCTGAGATGCTGCTTGGCCTGCTGTGTTCATCCAGAAGAGAGCCACAGTGTCCTTGGCAAGTACAAGAGCAAGGAGCTGATGTTGAACTTCTACAAGACGTTGATGAACAGAGGGATTTGATTGGTGTACAGAGGGATTTTGGGATCTCAGGTCATAGCTCCCCAAAAATGGCCACACAAGTAGATAAAGAAGACATGTGGAATGCTTGCCTTGATTGGTCAGGGCACTGAGGACAAGAGTCAGAATGTCAGGTAGCAGCTTTTAAAACTTTGGTTAGGCTGCTGAGTATTGTGTTCAGTTGAAGTCGCCACATTACAGGAAGGATGTGGAGGCTTTGGAGAGGGTGCAGAAGAGGTTTACCAGGATGCTGCCTGGATTAGAGGCTATGAGCTATAACAAGGGGCTAAACAAACTACTGTTGTGTTTTATGGTGAATCAGTGGTTAGCACAGCCTCACAGTGCGAGGGGACTGTCTGTGTGGAGACTGCACATTCTCTCTGTGTCTGTGTGGGTTTCCTCCTACAGTCTAAAGATGTGCAGACTAGGTGGATTGGCCATGCCAAATTGCCTGTATTACTCAGAGATGTTTGGGTTAGGCCTGGGGAATGAGTTTGGGTGGGATGTTCTTCTGAGGCAGTGTGGACTTACGGGGTAAATGGCCTGTTTGTATGCTGTAGAGATTCTCTGGAGCTGAGGGGAGATTCAATGGAAGTTTGTAAAATTATGAGATGCATAGTTAGGGTTGGCAGTCAGAATCTTTTTCCCAGAGTTGAAATGTCGGATAGGAGGGGGCATGCATTTAAGGTGAGAGGGGAGAAGTTCAAAGGCGATGTGAGGGGCAAATCCTTTACACAGAGAGGGGTAGGAGTCTGGAATGTAATGCCAGGGGTAGTAGTGGAAGCAGACACGATAGGGGCATTTAAGGGACTTTTAAGTAAGCACATGAATATGCAAAGAATGGACGGATATGGAGCAGGCAGAAGGGATAAGCTTAATTTAGCATCTTGCTCAGTACAACATTGTGAGCCAAAGGTCCTGTTCCTGAGCTGTACTTGTTCCATGTTCCATGGAAGACATTTTGACCTCAGTTGAGACATTCTGTGCACTGCTGAGCACCACATTATAGGAAAGGAGTGAATGCATGGGGTGACAGTAAAGAAGCGGTTTACAAGTATGGTCCATTGATGAGAAACTTCACTTATGAGGATAGTTTGAATAAAAAAGGGTATGTTTTCCTTGGAGCGAAGAAGGCTGAGAGGGAGATTTGATAGAGTTTTCTCAAAATCATGTGTGGGGTGGATAGATTAAATCAGAAGAAGCTGTTCTCCATTGTTAAAAAAACAAGGATGAGGGAAGGAGCAGCAGAATTTTAAAAAGATATGTTAATTGCACAAGGGTGACAAGAGAAGAAACTTAACATTCAGTGAGCCCTTAGGGTATGGAATGCACTGCCTGGAAATGAGATGTAGAGCTGGATGAACACAGCAGGCCAAGCAGGATCAGAGGAGCAGGAAGGCTGATGTTTCGGGCCTAGACCTTTCTTCTTCAGAAAAGAAAGATCGAAGCCCGAAATGTCAGCCTTCCTGCTCCTCTGATGCTGCTTGGCCTACTGTGTTCATCCAGCTCTACACCTTGTTATTTCAGATTCTCCACCATCTGCAGTTCCAACTATGCCTGGAAATGAGGTTGAGGCAGATTCCATTGAGGCATTCAACAGGGAATTTGAATTGCAGTTTTGGTCTCCTTGTCTGAGGAAGGATGTTCTGTCTCTGGATGGGGGGTGGTGGAGTGCAATAAAGTTTACCAGATTGATTCCTAGGATGCAGGACAGACGTATGAAGAGACACTGGATTGGCTCAAACTATATTTGGGTGGCTCGGTGGTTAGTACTGCTGCCTCACAGTGCCAGGGTCCTGGGTTCAATCCCACCCTCGAGTGACTGCCTGTGTGGAGTTTGCACATTCTCCCCATGTCTGCATGGGTTTCCTCTGGGGTCTCTGGTTTTGACCCGCAGTCCAAAGATGTGCATGCTGGTTGGATTGGCCATGCAAAATTGCCCATAGGGTTCAGGGATGTGTCGAATAGGTGGGGTACGTGGGGATAGGCCTGGGTGGGATACTCTGAGGGTTGGTGTGGACTAGTTGGGCTGAAAGGCCTGATTCCCCACTGTAGGGATTCTATGACCTATGATTATGCATTGGAGTTTAGAAGGGGAAATTTATAAAATTTGAACAGAACAAGACAGAGCAAATACAGGAAGGATGTTTCTGATGACTGATAAATCCAGCATATGTGGAAGGCCATTTCAGACCGAGATGAGCAGAAATGTCTTCACCCAGAGTGAGAGGCTGTGGAATTCTCTGCCATGGAAAGCAGCTGAGGTCAAAATAATTGAAGGTTTCTAAGAATGAGCTGGATATTGCTCATAGGGATCAAAAAGTATAGAGAGAGAGGAAAAGGGCACTGAGTTGGATGATCAGCAGTAAGGCCAGATGACCATAAAAAATAGGAACTGGAGTAGGCTTCTTGAGTCTGCTCCACCATTCAATCAGATCAGGGCTGATCTGACACTTCCAATATCCACTTTCCTGCAGTTTCCCTCAACTCAGTTTCCCCGACAGATCAAGAAGAATCCCTATAATGTGAAAACAGACCCGTCAGCCCAACATGTCTACACTGGCCATCAGTGCACTCACCCAAACCCATCCCCCTATAACCCAGTAATCCACACATTCCCGAACACTACAGGACAATTTAGCATGGCCAATCCACGTAGCCTGCACACCTTTGGACTGTGGGAGGAAACTGGAGCACACGGAGGAAACCCACACAGACACAGGGAGAATGATCTCTCTCAGCCCTAAATATCTGCAAGGACCCTGGCCCCACAGGTCTCTGTGGCAAAGAGTTTCAAAGATTGGCTGGAAGGAGAAATTCTCCCACATTAGTCTTAAATTGGCGCCCCTTTATTCTGAGACAATGTCCTCTGATCAGCTTGATGGCAGATAAGTGTCAAGAGGCAAATGGCCTACTCCTATTCTTTTTTTTCCCTATTCTTTTGTGGGATGTGGGCTTTGCTGGCTGAGCCAGCATTTCTTGACCATCCCTAGTTGACCCTTGAGAAAGTGGTAGTGAGCTGCCTTCTTGAACAGCTGCAGGCCTCCTGCTGTGGGTTATCCCACAATGACATTAGGGAGGGAATACCAGAATTTTGACCCAATGATAGTGAAGGAACGATGATATATTTCCGAGTCAGTATGGTGAGTGTCTTGGAGGGGAACATGGATGTCATGGTGTTCCCATATGTCTGCTACTCTTGTTCTTCTAGATGGAAGTGGTTGAGGGTATGGAAGGTGTTGTCTGAGGATCTTTTGAGAATTTCTGCAGTGCACCTTGCAGATAGTACACACTGCTGCCCTGAGTGTCGGTGGTGGAGAGGGTGAATGCTTGTGGATGTAATGCCAATCAAGCGCAATGCTTTGTCCTAGACAGTGTTAAAATTCTTGAGTGTTGTTGGGAATGCACTCATCCATGCAACTGGGAGCATTCCATCACACTCCTGACTTGTGCCTTGTAGATGTTGGATAGGCTTTGAGGTGCAGCAGATAGTGAAGGGGACTGTTGGAGAATGCAGCAGAATATAGATAGATTGGAGAGTTCAGTGGAGAAATGGCAAATGGAGTTCAATCCAGGCAAATGCGAGGTGATGCATTTTGGAAGATCCAATTCCAAGAGCAAACTATACGGTAAATGGAAAAGCACTGGGGAAAATTGATGCACAGAGAGATCTGGGTGTTCAGGTCCATTGCACCCTGAAGGTAGATAGACGACTCTATCAGGTCGATTGAGTGATCAAGAAGGCATACGGCATGCTTTCATTCATTGGACGGCGTAATGAGTACAAGAGTTGGCGGATCATGTTACATTTGTATACGACTTTGCTTCGATCACATTTGGAATACTGCGTACAGTTCTGGTCGCCACATTACCAAAAGGATGTGGATGCTTTGGAGAGGGTGCACAGGAGGATCACCAGGAGGTGGCCTGGTATGGAGAGCACTAGCAATGAAGAGAGATTGAGTGGGTTAGGATTACTTACATTAGAAAGACGGAGGATGAGGGGTATGGAGAGCACTAGCAATGAAGAGAGATTGAGTAGGTTAGGATTACTTACATTAGAAAGACGGAGGATGAGGGGGGACCTGATTGAGGTCTACAAAATCATGAGAGGTATAGACAGGGTGGATAGCAAGAAGCTTTTCCCAGAGCGGGGGGATTCAATTACTAGGGGTCACGATTTCAAGGTGAGAGGGTAAGAGTTTAAGGGAGACATGCCTGGAAAGTTCTTTATGCACAGGGTGGTGGGTGCCTGGAACGTGTTGCCAGCTTATCCGTGCCCCACCCTGACTCCAGACTCCAAATCCCTGCAGCAGAAGTTTTAACTCCTTAACAGAGAGCGGGATCTGAAGTGGAAATGAATTGGGTAGGATTTAAACAAGCAAGTAAGTACAGAAACATTTCTTGGGAGGTCAGGGTCAGGAGACATACAACTGGTGCCCAACAGGAACTATCTATTGGCCTGTGTTTGTGTATCTTTATATGGCTTAAATTTATCCACTTAGTTCATAATACAGGCGAGACAAATGGTAGGACAACCCAGCCAATATATTGGTACAGCATTGGAAACAGGCCCTTCGGCCCATACTGGTCTATGCAGACCATGGTGCTTCTCTGATAAACCTCTGATGGGCTCTAATGACAGCCCCTTGACTGATTCTGAATGGAGCTCACTGTCTCGGTGTAGAAGTTACATTGATGCCATGTATGCACTGCCCATGTCTCAGTCCGGGGTCCATGTAGGAGATGGCTAGATCTGTGAGGTACCTATCTATGCTGTCTGAGTCTGACTGGGAGTTTTGTCTGTCTCTCTGCAGGAGCAGTCTGGATCTGTCCAAGAACTGCCTGGGTCTGTCTCTCTGCAGGAATAGTCTGGATCTGTTCAGGAACTGCCTAGGTGCGTCTAGGAGTTGTCTAAGACTGTCTGTCTCTCTCAGAAAGCAGTCTGGATTGGTCCAGGAGCTGTCTGGGTCTGTCTAAGTGTTGTCCGCATCTGTCTACCAGATCCCTACCTCCTTCCAGAAGCTATCTGGCTCTGTCAGGGAAAAGACTGGGTCTGTCACAGCTGTCTGAGTCTCGCTGGAAGCTGTTTGATTCTGTCTCACACCACTTGGTGCTGTTTGCGAGCAGTCTACATCTGACCACGTGCTGTCTGCGTCTATCTCAGGACTACCCGGGTATGCTTCAAATCTAACCGCGTCTGTCTCAGCTGTAACCATATCTGTCTCAGCTCTATCTGTGTCTGTCTCAGATCCGTCTGGGTCTATCTCAGGTCTGTTTGTGCTTGTCTCAGATCAGTCTGTGCCTGTCTCAGATCAGTCTGTGCCTGTCTCAAATCTGTCTGTGTCTGTTGCGGACCTGTCTGTGTCTGTCTCAGATCTGTCTGTGCCTGTCTCAGATCTGTCTGTGTCTGTCTCGGATCTGTCTGTGCCTGTCTTGGATCTGTCTGTGCCTGTCTCAGATCTGTCTATGTCTGTCTCAGATCTGTCTGTGTCTGTCTCAGATCTGTCGGTGTCAGTCTCAGATCTGTCTGTGACTGTCTCAGATCTGTCTGTGTCTCAAATCTGTCTATGTCAGTCTCAGAACTGTCTGGGTCTGTTTCAGGTCTGTCTGTGTCTGCCGCGGATCTGTCTGTGCCTGTCTCAGATTTGTCTGTGTCTCTCTCAGATCCGTCTGTGACCGTCTCAGCTTTGTCTGTGACTGTCTCAGATCCGTCTGTGTCTGTCTCAGTTCTGTCGGGGTATGTCTTGGATCTGTCTGTGTCTGTCTCGGATCTTTCTGCGTCTGTCTCAGATCTGTCTGATTCTGTCTCAGATCTGTCTGTGTCAATCTCAGATCAGTCTGGGTCTGTCTCGAATCTGAGAGAGATCATGGGTTCTCCCCATGAGCTATATTGGAACTGCCTGGGTCTGCCAGAGCTATCCAGCTCTGTTGAGAAGCTGTCAAAGGGCTTTTAAGGCATAGTGTCCCTACCTCTGGATTGGGGTGGCATGTATTCAAATATGCATCTCCACCAGAAGCTGCGTCTGTCTCTCTTTCTGTTTGAACTGCATTACTGATTTGAAAGGTATTTCATTGACTGTAAAGCCGATTGGGATCACCCTTAACAGCTACGAGGAAAGAAGGTCCCTTCTGACAGTTCAGGAAATTTTGGGATCTCATTTCTCAAAAACAAACCTAACACTCATCAGGAGAGATAGTAGAAACCGCAGATGCTGGAGAATCTGAAATAACAAAGTGTAGAGCTGGATGAACACAGCAAGCCAAGTAGCATCAGAGGAGCAGGAAAGCTGACGTTGGGGGGTCTAGGCCCGAAACATCAGCCTCTCTGTTCCTCTGATGTTGCCTGGCCTGCTGTGTTCATCCAGCTCCACACCTTGTTATCAGTAACACACATCATTCTCTTGAGCAAGGGCCAATCAGTCCAAATAAATTCTCAATGATTATGATCAGCAGAGAGCAGTGTTTCTCAAATCTGAGGCCTTCAGAAACTTGGGGCAGATGGAGTTAATGCAATGGATTATTTTTCAAAGCCGCAGTTTGATCCACCACAAACCTCATTAATAAGAATATCAAAGCATGGATTCAACTTGAGAAACAAAAGCAAACCCCAAATCTGAATTGGGACATGAGATAAACCATGCCTATGTACTTCAAATTGACCTTCCTGCTGCTTCAGAAATGGAAAGGAGAAGGCCATTCAGCCCCTCAACCTTGTCACACAACCTTGTCACACAGGAACAGCAGGTGGCCATTCACCCCCTCAAAACTGTCACACAGGGACAGCAGGAGGCCATTCAGTCCCTCAAAACTGTCACGCAGGGAACAGCAGGTGGCCATTCAGCCCATCAAGGCTGTCACACTGGGAACAGCAGGAGGCCATTCAGTGCCTCAAAACTGTCACACAGGAACAGTAGATGGCCATTCAGTCCGTCAAGACTGTCACACAGGAACAGCAGGAAGTCATTCAGCCCCTTAACCCTGTCACACAGGAACAGCAGGAGACCATTCAGCCCTTTGAGACTCTCACACAGGAAGAGCAGGTGACCATTCAGCCCCTTGAGCTTGTCACACAGGGACAGCAGGAGGCCATTCAGCCCATCAAGGCTGTCACACACAGGAACAGCAGGAAGCCATTCAGCCCCTTGAGGATGGCACACAGGAACAGCAGGAGGCCATTCAGCCCCTTGCGGCTGTCACACAGGAACAGCAGGTGGCCATTCAGCCCGTCAAGACTGTCACACAGGAACAGCAGGAGGCCATTTAGCCCCTTGAGCTTGTAACACAAGGACAGCAGGAGGCCATTCAGCCCCTTGAGGCTGTCATACACAGGAACAGCAGGAGGCCATTCAGCCCCTTGAGGCTGTCACACAGGAACAGAAAATGGCCACTGACCCCTTTAAGCCTGCCAGTAGCAATAAGAGTAGCCCATTCAGGCCTTTAAGCCTGTGACACAGGTTCAGGAGAAATCAGAAATGAAGAGAAATTTCTTCGCTCAGAGTTTGGGATTCTCTAACACAGAAAGCTGTCACGACCAAAACATCGGGTGTTCTCATGGAAATGATAGACCTAGTTCTTATCTTGGTTGTGGGGGGGTCAGTTGGGGACAATCGCTTTGTGATGCAGAGTGACACCAACCGCGTGGGTTCAATTCCTGGCATCAGCTTATCCCCTTGCCTCAGACGTAGTGACCCTCATGTTAAACCAGCATCTGTCATCTGTCTCTCATGAGAGGGCAGCCCTCTGGGATGGTGGCTACTTCAAAACTATAATTTGCAGGGCTTTATGAAGGTGGCGAGAAAGAGGGTAGAGCCTCTCGTCATCGTGGAGTTGTTCCATCCTAGGCACATCCTTCCTATCGTACAGTGACCAGAACTGCACACTGTACTCCAGCTGCAGTCCAGCCAGCTCCCCATGATTTTCCGGCTCTTATAATCGTGTTCAACCATGGTCTTTTCCATTCCACCATGAGTGGCTTCCTGTTCATCCTTTACCCTGGCATTTCTCCCATAATCCTCTCTGCTCCTTAAAACTTGCCTTGCCCCGTCTCAACCTTGTCAAGGCATCCATTACCATCACCTGAGGCTAATAAACTTTAGCCAAAGGCATGGGATGTGCTTTCAGGGTGAAAGCTGTGTTCTCAGAAGCTAGGTGAGGGCATTGGTGCATGTTGGGCTCAGCACAGAATGATCTCAACATAAGGTCTCCAACAACTAGGCAAGGAGGCAGGAACAGCGCTAGCCTTTGCCCCAGTCCAAGGCACATTATAGTCTACATGGCTTTACCCATGGGGAGACAGCCCAAGAGAGAGCGAAAGAGGTGCCTACATCCATGTATTGTTCTTTGAGACAGGGGTTATAGAATTCACAGAAACGCTACAGTGTGAAAACAGGCCCTTCAGCCCAACAAGTTCACACTTAGAGAATCCCACCCAGACCCATTCCCCTAATCTATACACCCCTGGGCGCTATGGGGCAATTTCGCACGGCCATTCCACCTAACCTGCACATCTTTGGACTGTGGGAGGAAACCAGAGCACCCAGAGGAAACCCACGCAGTCATAGGGAGAATGTGCAAACTCCACAGAGACAGAAGCTTGGAATTCAATCCAGGTCCCTGGCGCAGTGATGCAGCAGTGCTAACCACTGAGACACCGTTTCGCCCCATCACGGAGAGTCATACTGTGCAGGAACTGACTCTTTGGACCAACCAGCCCATGCCAAACACAATCCCAAACTAAAATAATCACACCTGCCAGCTCCTGGTCCATATCCCTCCAAACCTTTCCCACTCATGTTTCCATCCAAATGTCTTTTAAATGTTATAACTGTACCCACATCCACCACTTCCTCAGGAAGTTCATTCCACACATAAACCACCCTCTGTGTAAAAATTGTCCCTCGTGTCTCTTTTAAATTTCTCTCCTCTCACCCTAAAAATGTGTCTCCTAGTCTTGAAATCCAGGTTGAGACTGATTGAGCCAGATTGGAACATAATATTTGACGCAGTGTCCCAGGATGCCATCATTCATAGATCTGAGAATTATGGGCTCGGTATCTTAGGACTGTTCAGTTATCCTTGGGCACATTGACCTGGTCTGATAGGATCCTATCATGAGCCCTGGGAATGTGGGGTCTAGTCTCCCAGGATTGCTGGGAATGTGAGGTCTGGTCTCCCAGTATTCAATTTCTAGCCCTGGAAATATGAGCTTGGTCTGACAGGATCCAGTCTCTAGGCCTGGGAAAGTGGGCCTGTTTGGCCAAGTTCCAGGATCTAGGCATTAGAAAGTGGGCCTAGAATGCCAGGATCCAGTCTCTAGGCCTTGGAATTTGTTCCTGGTCTATCATGGCCCAGTCTCGAGACCTGGGAATGGGCCTAGTCTGCCCAGATCCATTATCTATGCCTGGGAAAAGGCCTGGTCGACCACAATCCAGTCTCTGGGCCCTCGGAAAATGATGCCTGGTCTGCAGTATCCAGTAAAAAATGAAAGGATGTCAGTGGATATTGTAGTGGATAGTTGCCAGCCTAGACTGACCGCTAATATCCACAACAAACCCACTGACTCCCACTACCCGGACTATACATCCTCACACCCCATTTTCTGTAAAGACTCCATCCCATTTTCTCAGTTCCTCTATCTCTGTAGTGTATATTCAGATGAGGCCAACATTGACAAGGGCGGCTCCGAAATGTCCACCTTCGTCCTCAACCGAGGAATCCCCAGCACTGTTGTCGACAGGTCCCTCAACCGAGTCCGACCCATCTCCCGTACTTCCGCCCTCACCCCATCTCTTCCCTTCCACAACAGCGATAGTGTTCCCCTTGACCTTAACTGCCAACCCACCAGCATCCACATCCAGAAGATCATCAGGCACCATTTCCACCACCTCCAGCAAGATGCCACCACCAGAAACATATTCCCCTCCCCTTCCTTGTCAGCCTTTCGCAGAGACCATTCCCTCCGGGACACCCTGATCCACACTTCCTTCACCCCCAACATCTCCCCACAGCCCTATGGCACCTTCGCCTGTAACCGGCGAAGGTGCAACACCTGCCCATTTACCTCTCCAGTATCCAAGGGCCAAAACATACCTTCCAGGTGAAGCAACACTTCACCTGCACTTCCCAGAATCTAGTCTACTGCATTTGCTGCTCAGTGTGGTCTCCTCTACACTGGGGAAATGAAGCTTAGACTTGGCGACTGCTTCGCAGAACATCTATGTTCTGCTTGCAAAAGAGACCTTGGACTACCTGTTGCCTGTCACTTTAACACACCACCCTGCTGCCTGGCCAAAATCTCCATCTCTGGCTTGCTGCAGTGTTCCAGCGAAGCCCAACACAAGCCGAAGGAACAACACCTCATTTCTCGCTTGGGGACCCTACAGTCCTCCGGACTCAATATTGAGTTCCATAATTTTAGGGCCTAAATTCTCCCATGTCCCAGCACCTACCCCATATACCGGGGTAGTGGGGTGCACCCACTACCACACCAGGCCTTGATACCACATAGCCTGCCATTACATACGACCTATTGTAAATCACTAACAGTCTCCATTAACAACTATTCACCCTCCCAGTCTGATCACAATCAACTCCTTTGTCTGTCCAACTGCTCTCCTCTCTCTTTAGGTGCTATCTTGTCATTTACTCCCATCCCAACCCTTCCCCTTTCTCTGCATATAAACTGACATTTTACCAGCCACCATCAGTTCTGAGGAATGGTCACTGGACCCAAAACATTAATTCTGTTTTTTCCTTCACAGATGCTGCCAGACCTGCTGAGCTTTTCCAGCAGAGACAGTAGGAACTGCAGTTGCTGGAGAATCTAGGATCACAAGGTGTAGAGTTGGATGTATAGCAGGCCAAGCAGCATCAGAGGAGCAGGAAAGCTGACGTTTCGGGCCTAGATCCATCTTCAGAAAGCTTGGGGAGGCTTGGGGACCACTTTGCAGAACACCTAGGCTCACTTCGCGTGAAACAACTGCACCCTTCAGTCACGAACCATTTCAATTCCCCCTCCGATTTCTCAGACGACATGTCCATCCTGGGTCTCCTGCTATGCCACAACGATGCCACCTGAAGATTGCAGGAACAGCAACTCATATTCCACTTGGAAACCTCGCATCCCAATGGTATCAATGTGGATTTCACAAGCTTCAAAATCTCCCCTCCCTCTACCGCATCCCAAAACCAGCCCAGCTCGTCCCCACCTCCCTAACCTGTCCTTCCTCCCACTTCAAGCCCCACCTCCATCTCCTACCTACTAATCTCATCCTGCCCCCTTACCTGACTGTCCTCCCTAGGCTGACCTGTCTCCTCCCTACCTCCACACCTACACTCACTTTTACTGGCTCCATCCCCGCCTCTTTGACCTGTCTGTCTCCTCTCCACCTAACTTCTCCTCTATTCATCTTCTATCCACCTCCCCCCTTTCCCTGAGATAATAGGAACTGCAGATGCTGGAGGATCCGCAATAACAAGGTATGGAGCTGGATGAACACACCAGGCGAAGCAACATCTTAGGAGCAGGAAAGCTGACGTTTCGGGCCTAGACCCTTCATCAGAAAAACTCTTCTGATGAAGTGTCTAGGCCCGAAACGTCAGCTTTCCTCTGCTTCTAAGATGTTGCTTGGCCTGCTGTTTTCATCCAGCTCTACACCTTGTTATTCCACCTCTCTTTATTTATTTCAGAACCCTCCTCCCTTCCCCCATTTCTGTAGAAGGGTCTAAGCCCGAAACGTCAGCCTTCCTGCTCCTCTGATGCTGAATGGCCTGCTGTGTTCATCCAGCTCTAACCTTGTTATCCGAGCTTTTCCAGCAACTTTGGTTTTCCTGCAGTATCCAGTCGCTGGTCCTTAGAAACAACCTGGTCTGACAGGATCTAATTTCTAAGTCTATAAATGTGGGCCTAGTCTGCCAGGATCCAGTCTCTAGGCCTGGAAATATAAGCCGGGCCTGCCAGTATCCAGTCTCTAGGCCTGGAAATGTGAACCTCGTCTGCCAGGATCCAGTCTCTAGACCTGGGAATGTGAGCCTGGTCTACCAGGATCCAGTCTCTAGGCCTGGCAATGAAGGTGTGGTCTGACAGGATCCAGTCTCTAGGCCTGGGAATGTAAGCCTTGTCTGACGGGATCCAATCTCTCGACCTAGGAATGTGAGCCTGATCTACCAGGATCCAGTCTCGAGGCCTGGGAATGAGGGCCTGGTCTGACAGGATCCAGTATCTAGGCCTGGCAATGTGAGTCACAACTGTTAAGAGCCAATCACTCGGCATGGTTGTACATCAGACGAGTTCTCAGGGAGCAGTGGGGCCTCCACATATCTTCACGTGTGAAGTGTAAATGGAGGTTCGTTGTCTGCTTTTCACAGCTGCTCTATATTTAGTAGCTGACATTCTGGGCTGGCTGTGATGATTCATTTCGAATCTTCAGCTGTGAGCGCTGATATACCACTCACCCATCACTTCCACCCAGCAGTGGGCGCCTGGCTTGATCAGCACATTGACGGTGTTGTAAACTCAGCAACTGCTTCTGCTGCTGCTGCTCTACTTGGCATTCGGCCAAATGAAGCTACAAGGTCAGTCCCCTAAACCTATCATGAGCACTGGGAATGCCCAGTCTGACAGGATCCAATTTCTAAGCCCTGGGAAAGAGGGCCTGGTCTGACAGGATGCAGCCTCTAATCCCTGGGAAAGTGAGCCTGGTGTGACAGGATCCAGTCCCTAATCCCTGGGAAAGTAGGTCCAATCCGATTGGATCCAGTCTCCAAGCCCTGGGAAACTGAGCCTAGAATATCAGGATCCAGTCTCTAGGCTTGTGCTGGAAGATACCCTCTCGGGACAACAGTCCTGCACAGGGGCAATCCATTGACTGGGCAGTCTCCCTGTCCACAACCCTTGCTTGGGGTCAGCTTTCCTCTCATCATTATGCCCTGTTGGGTTCTATTCAAGATGGTGGCACAGTAAGTCTCCTAAGCCGGAACCCCTCTGTTCCGTCCGTTTCTTTTTTCTCTTTTCATGTTTTTTTTGTGATAACAAGGTGTAGAGCTGGATGAACACAGCAGGTCGAGCAGCATCTTAGGAACAGTAAAGCTGACGTGTGGTGACCCAGTGCAGACTGCAGGTGAAGCCCATTGGTGGATTTGATGTGAAACGCAGTGCAAGCTGGAGGTAAGGCCCAGCACAGACTCGAAAACTCCTGGCCTTGAGATGAGGCCCAGCGCAGACTCCCAGCCTTGAGGTGAGGCCCAGTGTGCAGTCCTGGCCTTGAGGTGAGGCCCAGCACAAACTCAAGAACTCCTGGCCTTGAGGTGAGGCCCAGCACAGACTCCTGCCCTTGAGGTGAGGCCTACAACAGTGAAGCCTAGAGTGGGCTTGTCTACTCTGTCAGCATTTATTTTCTTTCTCTTTTTCTCTCCTTTAGAACAACTTGTAATACTAAACTTTTGACTTTATTTTTCGAATCAGTACCAAAGATTTTGTACTTCAAAGGTTGTTAGAATTGGCCGACAAGTGGCAGGTGAAACTGAATGCAGAGAAGCATAAAATGGTTCATTTGTTCAGAAGAACGTGAAGAGACAACTTAAACAGTATAACTCTGAAAGGAGTCTATGAGCACAGGCTGTATCACCAGGGGAGGCAATGGCTTAGTGGTAATTGTGCAGGACTGTTGACACAGACAATGTTTTGGGGACCTGGGCTTGAATCCGACTAAGGAAGATGGTGGAATTTGATTTCAATAAATATCTGGAATTAAGAATCTAATAATGATAACCACGAATGAACAGAGAGGGGGAACAAAAAAGCTTGTGCACTAATCATTGAATGTGACAGAGCAGGCAGAGAGAGAGCAGTTAACAACTTCATTATTAATTGAAAGAGGCCATTCAGCCCATCAAGTCTGCACTGGCTGTCTGAACAGCATCGCTAACCAGATCAAGTTCCCACCCCCACCACCTGATTCCTGCACTATCATGGCTAACCCATTTAGCCTGCATTTTCCATGACATTTAATAGAATAGAATCCTCACAGTGCAGAGGCAGGCCATTTGGGCCCATCATGTCCACACCAACACCAACATTGTGAACAGAGAACCACCTCACCACTGAAATTCCCACAGTCAATCCACCAAATCTTTGGATTGTGGAAAGAAAGCCACGCAGAAACGGGGAAAACATGCAAACTCTACGGAGACAATTGCCCAAAGCTGGAATCAAACCTGGGTCCCAGGCACGGTGAGGCTGCAGTGCTAACCACTGAGCCACCACACCACACATTTCCTGCTCCTTAACCTTCAGGCACTATTCCCTATGGAGAAATTGACCAATGATCCACAATAATAATGTTTGGCAAGTCCTACAGTGGTTTTGACACAATCCTGGGCTAAATAGGAGTATTAGGTATGAAAGCAGGGAAGGTACATTGGAGTTGCAATGGACCGTCAGAGAGAAGTGGTTTACTGTATTCAATGTTAGGCACCAGACTTCAGGAAAGATGTGAAGGAATTAGAGGGGGTGTGGAAAAATTTCCATAAGAATGGGGTGAGATACCTGAATAGGTTGCACAAGTTGGAACAGATTTCCTTGGAGACAGGAAGGCTCAGAGGAGGATTGATGAAGGTATTCAAAAATCAGGAGCAGTCTGGATGGAATAAAAGGCAAGCGAGGGAGGCTTAAGAACCAGACAGCACTGATTTATGGTCACTGGCACTAGACGCAGCAGAGATATCAGAAAAAAAAGAGGTTTTTCACATAGCAAATGATAGGCATCTAATATGGACCAGTTTGGTGCAGGCAGACTTAAGACAGCAGCCTTATCTGTATCGGGAAAGGAACGTTATATAGGGTATAGAGAGAAGACAGTGGAGTGGCACCAGCTAAATTGCTATGAGACAGAGATGCCACTCACACAAGAGGCCGAACAGCTACCCACTGGGCTGTGATGAGTTTATATTTCCCTGAATCAAGGTCTTTGCAATGAAGATCAGTACCCTGTCAATTTCCGGTCTAGGGGAATGGTGCTCACTTAGGGTGTGGAAGATTAGAGAGGTCCTGGGTTTAAATCTTGGACATGCCCTTGTTTTTTGGGATGGCTCAGTGGTTAGCACTACAGCCTCACAGTGCCAGCAGGCCTGGGTTCAATTCCATTCTTAGCACTGTCTTTGTGGAGTTTGCATATTCTCCCTGTGTCTGTGTGGGTTTCCTCCAGGTGCTCCCATTTCCTCCCACTCCAAAGATGTGCAGGCTAGGTGGATTGGCCATGCTAAATTGCCCATAATGCTCAGGGATGTGTAGCTTAGGTGGGTTATAGGGGAATGGGTCTGGATGGGATGTTTTGAGGTTCAGTGTGGACTTGTTGGGCCAAAGGGCTTGTTTCCACACTCTCGGGATTCTATGAAATGGATCACTCCAGAGATCAACAGAGGGCCTCTGTGCAATTTCACAGATAACTAGGTAAACACACACACATATATCTGGGAGGTAGTCAAAGCTTTTTTTAAATTGTAGTGCATCTAGCGGTCAGGCAGGTTTTGCAACTGAAAAAAAGACATTAGCGCTGGTACAAAATGCAATCGATTCTACTCACACAGCAAACCAAAGTGCAGTTGGTAACCGAAAAGTATTCATGTACACAAAAGGATTTCTTGAATGTGCAGAACATCAGTGACTGTACTAGTTAAAATAATGCAACTCTGTGCACAATACCCAGGGAGTTGAATCATCTCCTAGATAGGACACTCATAGATGCCTATTTTAATTTAATTTAATTTACAGTTGCATTTGAATAAATGCGAGCTATGACATTTTGGTAAAACAAACAAGGCAGGATTTATTTATACGATTAAAAGTAGGGCTTTGGTGTTGTAGTGTTGTAGAACAGAGACGTGGCGGTTCAGGTGCATAATTCTTTGAAGTCTGTATCACATATAATACAGAATGGTTAAAAAGGCTTTTAGCACATTTGCCTTCATTGCTCAGAACTTTGAGTAAAGGAGTTGGGACATTATGTTGTAGTTGTATCAGATGTTGGTGAGGCCTCTTATGGAGTATTGTATCCAATTCTGGTCTCCCTGTAATTAGAAGGATATTATTTAAGCTGGAGAGCGTTCAGAAGAGAGTTTCCAGGATGTTGCCAGGAATGGAGGGCTTGAGTTATAAGGAGAGGTTGGATAGGCTGGGACCGCTTTCCACTGCAGTGTAAGTGGTTAGCGGTGACCTTACAGGAGATTATAAAATCATGAGGGTCACAGATAAGGAGACTTTTCCATGGTGTGGGGTATTCTAAGTGTATTTTTAAGGTGAGGGGAGAAAGATTTTAAGAAGTCATTGGGGGATTTTTTTTTTACAGACAGAGTGGTTTGTGTGTGTGGAATGAACTTCCAGCGTAGTGGTTGATGTGGTACGGTTACAACATTTAAAAGACATTTGGATAGATACATGAATAGGAAATGTTCGGAGGGGTATGGGCCAGGAGCAGGCAGATAGGGCTAGTTTAGTTAGGGATTATGGTCGGCATGGGCTGGTTTGACTGAAGGGTCTGTCTCCATGCCTTATGACTCTGTGACTTTATACCCGTCAATGACCCTCAGCAGCAAATCCTAAGTTTGGAATCAGGAATGGTCAGATCCACACCAAGTGAGGTACATATGTTACATTCACAAGGACCACTTGCAGGGAAAAGCGGTAGTTTCCTGAAAGTGAAGCACAGAGGCTGACACTATGTCAGATAGCCCAGCCAGAATGTTCTGCATCACATCCTGAGTCATGACCCATATTTGGCACAAAACATTCATGTGCGGGACCAGTAACCAGGAAAATTCATCAAATGTTATAATTTTGGCAAGAGGAGCATATCATTGCAGATGCTGGAATCGGAACCAAATAATTTTAAAAGAAGACTGGAGATCGCAGCGTTTTAGGCAGCATCAGTGGAGAGACAGCAAGCTAACGTTTCGAGTCTAGATGACACTTCATCAGAGCTGACATGAAGCGTGGAGAGGTTCAGATGTGAGAAAAAAAAGGCCAGAGGGATGAACAGACTGGCTTTGTGGAGTCAGAGGTGAGTTATTCACTGAAGTATTCCTTGCCTCAAACCTGCACGATTAGGCGCTGTGTTTATGTGGCGAGTTCAGTTGAGTTTCTGGTCAATTGTAACTCCTTCCCCCTCCCCTGCCACCAAAAAGGATTCAGCAATGGTAACATCGTAGAATGTCAAGGGTCATTGGAGACATTATCTCTTATTAAATGTGGATGTTGCCTAGCATTTGTGTGGTGCAAATGTTACTTGTCACTTATCAGCCCTGGTCTGGACATTATCTGTGTCTTGCAGCTTTTGAACATGGACTGCTTTTGCATCTGAGGACTGCTGGAAATTGTGCGTTCACTGGCAAGGCTCCCCACTACTGACCTCCTGTTACAAGAGGCCTGACAGCCCCCAATAAAAGGACTCAGATCTAAGAGAATCGAAAAGGAACTAGCAACAAATTGAGGAAAAATACCACCACGTATCGAGTGGTTATGATGTGAAACACACCACCTGATCGCAGTGGAATCATCTCCAATTGTAACATCTGGAAAGGAATTGGTTAAATGTTTGAGTGAGCAACAACTTACCTAGGGCATCACCCTGCCTTACCGTCTCTGAGAAAATAAGAGATCACCTGAATGTCAGCATCATTCCAGAGGGCTGCTAAATTGTCCCTAGTGTCCAGGGATATGATGGGTCTGGGTGGGATGCTCTTTGGAGGGTCTGTGTGGACTTGATGGGCTACATGGCCTCTTTCCACACTGTAGGGGTTTGAGAATCCCTACAGCACGGAAGCAGGCGAATCAGTCCCTTGGGTCCACACCAACCCTCCAAAGAACATCACACCCAGACCCGTCTCATCCCTCCATTTCACATGGCTAATCCACCTAAGCTGCACAATCTTTGGGCCATGGGAGGAAACCCACACAGACACAGGGAGATATATGCAAACTTCACACAAGCAGTTGCTTGAGGCTGGATTCAAACCTGTGCCACTGGGACTGTGAGGCGGTATTGCTAACCATTGTGCCATCTTGAACAAGACTGCGTATCACTAAATTCATGATTGGAAAAGCCTGCACACTTGGTCAGTGGAGACATTGAACCCATGGCCTTGGCAACACTTGCCCCTTGCTTTAAGAAACTGAGCTAACCAACCTATGGGAAGGGGAGGGCAAATAACAGGACAGCGAGCTACCACAGGCCAAAAAACCTTTTCTCCGCACTGTTAAACTCCATGAGTCTAAGACGTGGACTGGATTCTCTTGATGTTTCATTCTGAACCAAACGCCTTGGAAGCTATTTCATGCTTTATGCAAAAGACATGCCTACTGCAAAACAAAGGTCTTTATTTTATATTATCTTTGCAAAAGCGATAACGTTTTTTTATCCACTTGCAATCTGATAACCTTTTGACACTGGAAACTGAAATAAACTGTGCACAATTCGAGCTGTTTACACAGTGGTTACCCTCTGCTTATGAATGGTAATGGGGATCATGGGCAGTGTTCCCCCCTTCACTGAGAACAGGGTGTGAATACTCCCACAGGCTCCCCAGGAGAGTCACATCCCACCTGACACCAGCAGTTACATCATTCGCTCACTACTGTCACTATCTCTGAGAAACAAACAGGTGCAAAGATTTCGGGAAAACAAAATCCCTCTTTAGAAGGCAGAGAGCTGGCTAATGCCTACCTCTAATAGAATGTCTGACCTGAGAGCAACCGCGCCTGTTGCATTCTATTGCCACTAATCTGATTTTGGCATCAATTGCCTGGGTGAGCTTATCAGACAACACAAGCATTCACAAACACTAAATCTGGTGCTGTAACTGTCCTCCAGGTTCACTAGGTTATGAGAATAACCATAGTCCCACACATTGGTGAGGATATGAGATAGTCAAAGATGCGCTCTTAAAGGAGCAGAACATCTCATGGTAGGTAGCTGGGGGGAGTTCGGGGGGAATATCAGAGACCCCAAATGTTATAGAAGTCGACAGCACAGAAACAAGGGAACATTAGATCATCGGAGCAGGAGTAGGCCACTCAGCCCCTTGAGCCTGTTCCTGCCTTCCTGTACCATAGACAGGATTATGTTGCATTGGTTTTGAACCTACAAACTATTTGCATCTTAAACTTCTAACACTCAATTTATAATGGGCTATTTATAACCACAGTACTATTATTTTTCTCATCAGCCTGTTCAGAGACGTTATTGCACACCACTGCAGTAGATGGGACTTAAAACTGGGTCTCCTAATCCAGGGACACTACCATCGGGCCAAAAGATGTCTTTTAACTATCATGATCAGAAGCAGGCACAGTGGCTTGGTGCTTCGCACTGCTGCTTCATAGCACTGGGGACCCAGGTTTGATTCCAGCCTCGGCCGACTGTCTATGTGGAGTTTGCACATTCTCCCCGTGTCTACTTGATTTTGCTCCCTGTGCTCTGATTTTCTCCCACAGTCTAAAGATGTGCAGGTTAAGTAGATTGGCCATGTTAATTGCCCCACAGTGTCCAGGGGTGTATAGGTTAGGTGGGTTCGCCATGTTAAATCAGGGTTGCAGGGTTAGGGTGTGGGGGGTGTTGGCGTGGCAAGCTCTTTGGAGGATTGGCGTAGACTCAATGAGGCAAATGGCCTGTTCCATACTATAGGAGGCTATTCAGCCCCTTTTTATCTGCACTAGCTCCATGATCTAGTCTGACTCTGATACGTAGTGCCAAAATCCTGCTGTTTCCCCATATTGACATCATTACTAACTGAGAAAGACATTCATTGCCCTCATATATCATTACATAAATATATCATAGACAAAAAGCTATGGGAGCTTAGCTCCAACAAAAATACGCGTATGCAACTAGTAGGTGCACAAGGATTTGAACAGCATAGGACTAACATAACCCGAAGTTGGTATGTTTTTCTTATGCTGTTAACTGTACCAGAATATTTTCGTTAAGTTCGCAATTCAAATTATACTCTTTCCATTGGCTGGAGGTTAAACTCCATCTTTAAGATCATTCGCTGAAACAGTGGCTGTTCATTTTCTGTTCAGAAAATCAAAATGACTTCTTGTAGGTCGTACCTTTGAATCCAATCAAAATTTCCTTTAGCTGTTTCAGGTTGTTATTGAGCTGCTTTCTGTGTTCAAGTAAAAGTCTTTTATTTTCTCATTGGCTTTGACCACACATTACTTTGAGATATTTCACCTTCTACACATACCGCTAGGTGTATAAATATTTGCAATTCTCAACATGAGCTGAAAGAACAGCATCTCATTTTCTGCTTGGGGACCCTGCAGCCTTCAGGACTCAATAGTGAGTTCAATAATTTTAGGGTCTGAGAACCTTCTTCCATGTCCTTTACCCACCCCCACACCCAAGGCCACTGATTTCAGCAAAGCCAAAATTTTAATCTACTCATTGTCCCCATTAGCAGCTTCTCTCCTTCCCTGCCTCATTATCAACGATTCCTCTGTATTTCTCTCACTCTCTTGGCTCTGCCTAACTTTCTTTCTCTCTCGCTGGGCCATGCCTCCAGCTATCCACTCATCCCTTTTCCTCAACTAACCCCTATCATCAGCGTAAATACTACCTTCTCCTTGGCTACTAGTTAGTTCTGAAGAAAAATTCCAGACTTGAAATGTTAACTCCACGGATATCGAGTTTCTCCAGCAAGCTCTGTTGTTCCATTATGTGCATGTTCTTTTCTTCTTCCCTTCCAAACTAAATCAAGCCCCATTCCTCCCCAAGTCCTCACAAAAGATTTTAAAATAGGTGAACAAACATCCCTACTGTCACATTGCTGGGAAAGATCAGCCAGGATTCTATATCTAACAATTGCTGGTAAACTGTTTGCACATAACATTACAATTGAAAACACTACTCCACTTATAAACTAATTATTACGTGCACACACAGACAGGCAAACAAACAGGGAATAATCAGTTCTAGGTGAAGGAAATCTGGGAGTGCAGTTTTTATACATAGGTTTCTATTCATAGGTCAACAGGTCACTGAAGATGGCAGTGCAGGTAGATAAAGTAGTAAAAAAAGGTCTATGGCATGCTAGCCTTCATTGGAAGGGGCATTGAGTCTAAGGATACACTTGGAATCTTGTGTACAGACTTGCTAATGTTGTCCCCTTGTTTAAAAAGGGCATCAAGGATAATCCAGGTACTTATCGACAGGTAAGCCTGACGTCAGTGGTAGGGAAGCTACTGGAGAAGATACTGAGGGATAGGATCTATTCCCATTTGGAAGAAAATGGGCTTCTCAGTGATAGGCAACATGGTTTTGTACATGGAAGGTCATGTCTTACCAACTTAATAGAATTCTTTGAGGACGTGACAAAGTTGATTGATGAGGGAAAGGCTGTAGATGTCATATACATGGACTTCAGTAAGGTGTTTGATAAGGTTCCCCATGGCAGGCTGATGGAGAAAGTGAAGTCACATTGGGTCCAGGGTGTGCTAGCTAGATGGATAAAAAAACCGGCTGGGCAACAGGAGACAGAGGGTAGTAGTAGAAGGGAGTTTCTCAAATTGGAGACCTGTAACCAGTGGTGTTCCACAGGGATCTGTGCTGGGACCACTGTTGTTTGTGATATATGTAAATGATCTGGAGGAAGGTGTAAGTGGTCTGATCAGCAAGTTTGCTGATGACACTAAGATTGGTGGAGTAGCTGATAGTGAAGGGGACTGTCAGAAATTACAGCAGAATATAGACAGACTGGAGAGTTGGGCAGATAAATGGCAGATGGAGTTCAATTTGGAAAATGCGAGGTGATGCATTTTGGAAGATCAAATTCAAGGGTGAACTATACAGTAAATGGAAAAGTCCTAGGGAAAATTGATGAACAGAGAGATCTGGGTGTTCAGGTCCATTGTTCCCTGAAAGTGTCAACACAGGTCAACAGGGTGGTCAAGAAGGCATATGGCATGCTTTCCTTCATTGGACAGGGTATTGAGTACAAGAGTTGGCAGGTCATGTTGCAGTTGTATAGGACTTTGGTTTGGCCACATTTGAAGTACTGCGTACAGTTCTGGTCGCCACATTACCAAAAGGATGTGGATGCTTTGGAGAGGGTGCAGAGGAGGTTCACCAGGATGTTGCCTGGTATGGAGGGTGCTAGCTATGAAGAGAGGTTGAATAGATTAGGATTATTTTCATTAGAAAGACAGAGATTGAGGGGGGACCTGATTGAGGTCTACAAAATCATGAGGGGTATAGACAGGGTGGATAGCAAAAAGCTTTTTCCCAGAGTGGGGGACTCAATTACTAGGGGTCATGAGTTCAAAGTGAGAGGAGGAAAGTTTATGGGAGATATGCATGGAAAGTTCTTTACACAGAGGATGGTGGGCGCCTGGAACGTGTTGCCAGCGGAGGTGGTAGACGCAGACACGTTAGCGTCTTTTAAGATATATTTGGACAGGTACGTGGATGGGCAGGGAGCAAATGGACACAGACCGTTAGAAAGTAGATGACAGGTTAGACAGTGGATCTCGATCGGTGCAGGCTTGGAGGGACGAAGGGCCTGTTCCTGTGCTGTAGGTTTCTTTGTTTGTTTCTTTGTTCTAGTCACCACACTACCAGAAGGATATGGATACTTTGGAAAGTGTACAGAAAAGGTTTACCAGGATATTTCCTGGTATTGAGGATTTTAGCTATGAAGGAAGGTTGGAAAGACTGAGTTTGTTTTCAGGAAGTTGAGAGGTAACCTAATAGAAGTTTGGAAGATTGTGAATGGCATGGAAAGAGTGGAAAGTATGGGTTTTATCCCAGGGCGGAGGGGTCAATTACCAGGAGGCACAGGATCAAGGTTAGTTGAGGGAGTAAGTTTAAAAGAGATGTGTGAGGCAAGTTTTTCATACGAAGAATGGTGAGTGCTGCCAGAGGAGGAGGTGGGAGCAGACACAATAGCAGCATTCAAGCAGCAACTGGACGAGTGCATGAATTGGAAGGGAACAGAGGGATATGGATCTTGTAAGTGAAGGCAGTTTTAGAATGGAAGGGCAAAATGTGTCAGCACAGGCTTAGAGGGCCAAAGGGCCTGTTCCTGTGCTATATTGTTCTTTGTAGAACATTAAGACCAGAACAGATAGGAACAGGAGTAGGCTGCTTCAATTCTTGAGTTTGCCCTGTGGTTGAGTAGGATTAATGCTAATCAGATATTTCTCACGTCCACCTTCCATCCCTTTCTGTCTAACAGTGATGAAGTTGCTGAGATAACCGTTATGCTGGTCAGTTGATGCTATTGGGTCATCTTTCTCTGGATACTTTGTAAGAGGCCACAGGGTGCCTAGCTCCCTTATAAAAGATCTCTCAACATGTCAGCTAAAACTCTACTTATATAATGGCTGAAGGAAAGGCACATTGGTTTCCTTCAGGTTTAAAGAGGGTTTTGACTGCAGAGAGCAAAGACAGAGAGCTAGCTGAGATAAAATCACTTCTCACTTTGTCTTGTTTCCAGCCCCCAAGCTGTTCAGTAACCGCCAACCAACCCTACGATTATTGGCTGGTGAAATGCTTTTGTTGTTGACAAGTCTCTAGTCCATAGACCTTCTTAAATTTTAAAAAATGTACTTTATTCACAAGAAAATTCTTTATTTACATGCATAGTCCCTAGACAAGTGTACGGTCACCGCACATTGAGAACAAACAATAGACCAAAACTTTCTTACTTATACAAGGCCATGCATTTGAGGCATTGTGAGGGTCCAATAACTGAACAGACCTCCAGTCACTAGTCCATAAAGCAGCTGAGCTGCGTTTGTACGCAACTCCTTGGCTCCAGCTCATCAATAAACCAGAGTTTGATTGCTGTTTGTTCAAATAGTTCTTTAAATGATGCTTGCCATGAGTGTCAGGTAACCTGCTTTGCAAAACTTCTTTAAAGAGCTGGTTTGAAATGCACAACTTAAAAAAAGGCACGGTCTTTCAGGAATATCTTTCCATTCTCCTTACTCTTCATCTTTAATCAGAGAAACAGGCTTTCAGTGAGTTTTTGATTTTTGTTTTTCTGTGGAAAGCATGTTCATCTGATAACACCCAGATTCAAATATACCTTAACCACTTTGTTTTGTCTCTTCAATGTTTTTAGTCACATTAGATGAAGAAAGTAATAACAAAGTGTGGGGCTGGATGAACACAGCAGGCCAAGCAATATCTTAGGAACACAAAAGCTGACATTTCAGGGCTAGACCCTTTTCTGATGAAGGGTCTAGGCCCAAAACATCAGCTTTTGTGCTCCTAAGATGCTGCTTGGCCTGCTGTGTTCATCCAGCCCACACTTTGTTATCTTGGATTCCCCAGCATCTGCAATTCACACTATCTCAGTTAAAGAAAGTGGCCCTGCAGGTTTACTCTTCTGACCTTTTAAAACTTGAAACCTGTTTTTCCACATTGCACATCTCATGTTTCCATTTCTGTCAGAAACCAAACTTTTCTGTGCTCTCTTCGCATTTTTGTTTTGTTTTATGTGCTCTCTACCAACTGTCTGGTTTATCAGCAATACCTTTTCCTGTTTGACGCTTATTCACAGTACTGCATAAACATCTCTGATATTCTTGGTGCACTCTGTTTCGCTTAAATCTGCCACAGATATGGAGGAAGTTGGTCTGAAAGCACTGTGGTGAGAGAATGTTTCAGGTCCGGTATGACTGTTCTTCTGAATTTCAGAACGATACAGGAAAGGTCAGTTCTGAAGAAGGAGTCACACATTTAGCATAAAGGTGCCTTGTCAGTCGCAAATCAAATGGAGAGGGTGACAGGCATTATTTTAGTTAATAAAATGTGAGGCTGGATGAACACAGCAGGCCCAGCAGCATCTCAGGAGCACAAAAGCTGACGTTTCGGGCCTAGACCCTCTCTGATGAAGGGTCTAGGCCCGAAACGTCAGCTTTTGTGCTCCTGAGATGCTGCTAGGCCTGCTGTGTTCATCCAGCCTCACATTTTATTATCTTGGATTCTCCAGCATCTGCAGTCCCCATTATCACTGAGGCATTATTTTAGTTCTTTCTTTCTGGTTCTGACCAGTTCATCTCTTTCTTTTCCCAGCATTCCCCTGCTCATTCGTAGTTACTGCCCTCTGTCAGTATTTTGTTTTCATGTGTATTGGGGAGGACAGAAAATGCGTCCTTCACAGCTTGCAAACAAGTCCTTTAATTTGATCCTCATCAAACCAGAATACTTTTTTTCTCTTAAACTCCTTAAAGAGAATCAACTCTCATATAGACAGATAGAGTCATAGAGATCTAAAAGCTTTTTTGTCCTATCAGTTATGGTCCCATCGAAAAAAAAAACAAGCACCTAACTACTCGAATCCCATTTTCCCAGCATTAACAATCAGACAATCCCTGCAGTGCAGATAGAGGCAATTTGGCTCATCAAATCTGTACTGACTCTGTGAAGAGCATCTCACCCTATCCCTGTAATCCTGTATTTCCCATGGCTAATCTACCTCACTCTATTATAGGCAGCTCAGTGTTTAGCATTGCTGCCTCACAGCTCCAGGGCGTGGGTTTGATTCCACCCTCAGGTGGCTGTCTGTATGGAGTTTGTACATTCTCCCCACGTCTGCGTGGGTTTCCTCCCACAGTCCAAAGATGTGCAGGCTATGGTGGACTGGCTGTGCTAAATTGCCCTAGTGTTCAGGGATGTGAAGATTAGTTGGGTTATAGGAGGATGAGTCTGAGTGGGATGCTCTGAAGGTCAGTGTGGACTTGTTGGGCCGAAGGGCCTGCTTCCACACTGTAGGGATTCTATGATATACCTGGCCTGAACACGAGAGAGCAATTGAGCATGGCCAATCCACCTAACCTGCACGGCTCTGGCCTTGGCCCAACACTTTGTATGCCTCGTGATGAACGTTTCTGCCTATACTATTTGTACGGGCAGGGAGTGTCAGATTCAAAACACCCTGCGGGTGACAATGTTTTCCCTCACAATTCCTCCAAGCCTCCGGCCCTTTGCCTTAAATCCATGTCCCTGGTCATTGAATCTTCCATCAAGCTATCTCTGTCAGCCTGCAACATTCCTCCAAGTTAACAAAGTGTGAAGCTGGATGAATACAGCAGGCCAAGCAGTATCTCAGGAGCACAAAAGCTGACGTTTCGGGCCTAGACCCTTCATCAGAGAGGGGGAATGGGGTGAGGGTTCTGAAATAAATAGGGAGAGAGGGGGAGGCGGACCAAAGATGAATAGAGGAGGTGATAGGTGGAGAGGAGAGTATAGGTGGGGAGGTGGGGAGGGGATAGGTCAGTCCGGGGAGGATGGACAGGTCAAAGAGGCGGGATGAGCTTAGTAGGTGGGAAATGGAGGCGCAGCTTGAGGTAGGAGGGAGGGGATAGGTGAGAGGAAGAATGGGTTAGGGAGGAGGGGGCAAGCTGGGCTGGTTTTGGGATGCGGTGGGGGAAGGGAAGATTTTGAAGCTTGTGAAGTCCACATTGATACCATTGGGCTGCAGGGTTCCCAAGCAGAATATGAGTTGCTGTTCCTGCAACCTTCGGGTGGCATCACTGTGGCACTGCAGGATGCCCAGGATGGACATGTCGTCTAAGGAATGGGAGGGGGAGTTAAAATGGTTCGCGACTGAGAGGTGCAGTTCTTAGACAACATGTCCATCCTGGGCCTCCTGCAGTGCCACAATGATGCCACCTGAAGGTTGCAGGAACAGCAACTCATATTCCGCCTGGGAACCCTGCAGCCCAATGGTATCAATGTGGACTTCATAAGCTTCAAAATCTCCCTTTCCCCCACTGCATCCCAAAACCAGCCCAGCTCGTCCCCGCCTCCCTAACTTGTTCTTCCTCTCACCTATCCCCTCCTCCCACAACAAGCTGCATCTCCATTACTTACCTCATCCCGCCTACTTGACCTGTCTGTCCTCCCCGGACTGACCTATCCCCTCCCCACCTCCTCACCTATACTCTCCTCTCCACCTATCTTCTCCTCTATCCATCTTCGATCTGCCTTCCCCTCTCTCCCTACTTATTTCAGAACCCTCTCCCCATCCCCCTGTCTGATGAAGGGTCTCGGCCCGAAACATCAGCTTTTGTGCTCCTGAGATACTGCTTGGCCTGCTGTGTTCATCCAGCTTCACACTTTGTTATCTTGGATTCTCCAGCATCTGCAGTTCCCATTATCTTTGATCACAATTCCTCCAAATTCTTCACTTTTCCCAAAACGTTTGTGTCAGCTGCAAATTTAAATGCCATGCCTCCCACTCTCCTCAACTCAGTCATTCACATAAACTGTAACCAGCTGAGTCCCAAACACTTTGCAAGTCTCCACCTCTTACATCCTGCATATTGGAAAAACAGCCTCTGTTATCTGCCAATCTTGTCTCTGTGCTAATATGTGTTCCTACAATTTTCCCTCCATGTGGTACCTTATCAAATGCCAAGATCAGTTTGTTTACAGGCTTCCCGTTACCCATTGCTGATGTTTGTCTGTCAAAGAAACATCAATAAATTGGTTAAACAAAGTCAGGGAGATATGAAAGCACTTAAGGAGGCCCTTCAGCCCATCGAGTCTGCGCAGACAAAAACAACCTGTTTATCTTCATAATTGACCTGATTGAGGTCTACTAAATGATGAGAGGCATAGGGGATACGGTGGATAGTCAGAGCTCACAGGGTTGAAGTTTCAATTACAAGGGTACACAGGTTTAAGGTCAGAGAGGCAAAAGTTTGAAGGTGATGTGTGAGGGAAGTTTTTCCACACAGAGAGTAGTAGCAGCCTGGAATGCACTACCAGAAGAGGTGGTGGAAGTGGGCACACTGAAGACATTTAAGAGGCACCTAGATGGGTACATGAATAGGGAGGGAATACAAGGGTACGGATTGAAAAATGGCCAGTTTGTTTTTAGTCTAACTGGGTCGGCACAGGCTTGATGGGCCAAAGGGCCTGTTCATGCGCTGTCCTGTTCTCTGATCTTTCTGCCTCTATCACTCTTACAGGGAGTTCCAGATTACCGGCACCCTTTGGGTGAACATGTTTTTCCTCATATTCCCTCTAAACATCCTGCCCCTTCCCTTAACTCTATGCCCCTAGTCATTGATCCCTCCATAAAGTTGTCTATCCTGCTTTTATCCCTCATAACTCGATACATCTCAATTGTGTCTACTTCTCAATCTCTGCTGCTCTATGGAAAACAACCCCAGTCTATCCCATCTCTCTTCACAACTGAAACTCTCCAGCCCCAAGGCAACATCCTGGTAAATCTCCCCCCTTCCCCTTCTCCAGCGCTATCACACTCCTCCTATCATGTGGATTCCAGAACTTCTGCCAATCTTCGAGCTGAGGCCTAACCAATGTTTTGTTCAGTCCCAGCATAAACGGTGGCATGGTAGCTCAGTGGTTAGCAGTGCTGCCTCACAGCACCATGAGCTTGGGCTCAATCCCACACTCGGGTGGCCGTCTGTGTGGAGTTTGCACATTCTCCCTGTGTCTGTGTGGGTTTCCTCTGGGTGCTATGGTTTCCTCCCACAGTCTAAAGATGTGCAGAGTAGGTGGATTGGCCGTGCTAAATTGCCCACGCTGTCCAGGGGTGTGCAGATGAGGTGGGTTATAGGGGGATGTGTTTGGGTAGAATAGTCTGAGGGTTGGCGTGGGCGTGTTGGCCTGAAGGGTATGTTTCCACACTGTAGGGATTCTATGATTATCTCTCAGCTCTTAAACGTAGTTTTCCTTCCACCAAATAATGCTGAGTCATTTCAATCACTTTGAGTGTTTTTAAGTACCCAGAAATAATCTCAAAGATTTTCAATTTTAGTACCTTGTGAAAGATAGGTGTCAAACTGATTTCCTGTTTGCTGCCTCCCTCTCTTCTTGAACAGGTTGATGCTTCACTCAAAGCTCCTCCCATGCTTTCTCATCTTCTCTGTATTGCCTAATCCCTCAATTCGCCTTCCCTCAAGTGCATTTCCAGATTTCCACTCTGAACAGTTCAAGAGGGCACTCCGACTTGTCACCTACTCTGAGTTAAAGTTTAAATAATCCACTGTTGTAGTGAGCTAAGAGACAGTGACAGGGGAGGGTTTGGCAGAGGACGTGAGGAGGCGGTTACAGTTGCAGGTTCCCTTCCTGCAGCCCTCCCATTCTGGACAATCCCAACTGACCTCTTTCACAAATACAGTAGAAAAGGCCTTAATGAGCCAATGGGTCTGCCCAGCTTGTGAAGACAAATGACAGGGCCTGACAACTGCTTTTGCCAGGAGACGTGGTGATGTTGGGATTCTCCCAGTCATGACATTTCAGCTCCCTGACAAAGACAGAACTAAACTCTTGGAGTCTTTTTTTATATAAGGGTGTGGCGAATGAATACTTGCTAAGGAAGGTGGGAGGGGATCTAAGGTATTGACCCTACACAAGGTCACACCATAGACTCCCTTTATCTCCAGAGGAAAGATGTCTAATGTCTCTGATGGGTAGAATTTTGATTTCTAGTCTCCTCCTTCTTGAATCTTGTTCTATCTTCTGATAACGTGGGGCTCGGCACAGAACACAGTGCTCCAAGTGTGACCTCACCACATTTTGCCAAAGGTTAAGCCTAATATCTCTGCTTTCTGATTCTATCCCTCGGGAGAGAAATTAATGGGTCAGTGTCTTACGGCTTGTTTGCGGGTGAGTCAAGTATTTTTGGAGGAATTCCGAGGTCTATTGAGGTTTCTCACTGTACCTGACTCCCTGGACTGCCTGACACCGCACCCCTCCCAACAACCCCAGTTTCAGCCCCATGTTACCACGGAAAATGTCCCCCCCATCCCACTACCATTGTCCAAATATTCCAAATATTCCAGTACCAGAAGCATCATTCCAAGGCTGCATTACACCCAAACAAGCTCTGCCAGTCCAGAACAAAAACAAAGTTGCTGGAAAAGCTCAGCAGGTCTGGCAGCATCTGTGAAGGAGAAAACAGAGGTAACATTTTGGGTCCAGTGACCCTTCCTTAGAACCTCTTCCTCTGGAAGTCCAGAGCTGTCCTGCACATTTCCCCGAATGTGTCCCAGACAAGGCAGATAGGGGTGCGATAACTGTACCCTGCTTTGTGGACAGGGACCTGGATCTCCTACTAGACAGGTAGGTGCAGAGGTCGGACTTAGTCTTCTGCCAGGACCATCAGCCAGCTCACAGTTCCATTGTGTAATAGTTAGCACTCTGGACTCTGAATCCAGCAATCCGAGTTCAAATCTAGGTGGGACTCTTTCCCCAGGGAAGGGAGTGACGAGCCTTGAAAAGTCTGTCAATTTCATCAATGCATCGCCAAGACCTGAAGCAGGAAAATTTTCACCTCACACAGCACAGCACGCTGCCTGCTTTTGTTGTCGCCTGAGCTAGGCATGCGCTTCCTTTGAAGAGCATTGCAGCCAGATTCCAGCTTTCATCGCCTGGAGAGTAGGGGGTTAACTGTGCAGTGGAATGCAGGACATACCATTGTGTGTTCTGAGCAAAAGCCTCGCAGTTAGACCCCTCGTGTAATGGTTAGCGCTCTGGACTCTGAATCCAGCGATCTGAGTCCAAATCTCAGTGGGAGCTTCTCTCTGGTGGTGAGAGTAATCAGGTTAGGGTCAGTTTCACAAATACCACCTGCTAAGCCTGAGTTGGTGAATATTCACCTTGCAAATGTCTGGTCACAAATGGCATTTGCAAAGCTCCTGTACCATGTGCAATGCATGTTGACTGTTTCACAAGTGGATAAGGCACTGAAGTAGGTAAATGGTGTGCTTAGAGATTGTAAGAGCTGCTGATGCTAGAGTCAGAGGTAACACAGTGTAGAGCTGGATGAACACAGCAGCCCCAGGCAGGGTCAGAGGAGCAGGAAAGCTGACATTTTGGGTCAGGGCCCTTCTTCAGAACTGGGGACTTTATTGATTGGAGCATTGAGTATAAACATTGGCAACTGTATAAGACTTCAGTCAGGCCACATTTGGAGAACTGTGCACAGGAAGGGTGTGAAGGCTTTTGAGAGGGTGCAGAATTTATCTGAATTGGAGTGAATCAGCACTGAGGAGAGTTTGGGCAAATTTCAATTGTTTTCACCAGAACATTGGAGGCTGAGAGCAACCTGATAAACACATACAAACTATGTGAGACAATGGATAGAGTGCAGAATTGGTGTCTTGCTCCCAGGGTGGAAATGTCATATACCAGAGGGCATGGGTTTAAGGCAAGTGGGGGAATGTTTAAAGGAGAAGTGTGCAGCACGTTTTTTACACAGAGGGTAATCGGCTCCTAGAACATGCTGCCAGGGGAGGTGGTGGAAACAGATAGACATTTAAGAGGCAGAAACATAGACAGAGAACAGAAGGATGCAGAACTGTGCAGCCAGTTGGGGTTATTTTAGAGTGAGACGGTGGTTGGGGCAGACATGGGAAGCCAAAGGGCCTGTTCCTGTGCTGTAATGTCATATAGTCTATCACATCAGGCTATATCATCCTGTTCCAAGGAGGTGACCTAGATAAGTACCATCTCAACTACCTGGAGGAATGCCCAGAGCTGTGGGAATAAGGTCAAAGTGCTCCTCCACTCCACCAGCAAATGTGTCCAATACCATGTCCCCAATACCTCACTCTATCTCTGCTGCTCTGCCCACATTCCACAACACTCATGCTCCGCCATTCTCGCGATTGCCTGCCATATCTTGCCCATTCGGCCCATCCGACCACGACCACCAACCGTCGCTACCACTAACTTTGTGTGCCCACTGGGCTGCCCCACTCACTCACCTGGGACATCTCCCCACCTGCACCAACGGTCACAACTGTGCCACTCACTTCCTTAATACTTGCCTGTCTTTCATTCCAGGAGGTGAACAGCCCCCAGTGGGGCAAAAAAAGTTGGGTCTTAGACAAAAAAAAAGACAATGAAAGAACTGCGGACGCCGGAAAATCTTCAGATTAAAAGGAAGGTTCACTGGAACTGAAACATTAACCTTGATTTCTCTCCACAGATTTTGACAGATCTGCTGAGATTTTTCCAGCAATTTCGGTTTTTATCTGAGGAAGTGTCAGGTGTCTGGTTGCTCCAAGATCCAGCTTGTTCCCCCTTGTGTGGACAGTGCTCCCTAGTGGCTGACTGACCATGTCCAATCCCCTGGATCAGAGTGAAATCCAAAAGAACTGCTGATGCTGTAAATCAGGAGCAAAAACAGAAGTTGCTGGAGAAGCTCAGCAGGGTCTGGCAGTATCTGCGAAGAAAAAAAAAATCAGATTTAACATTTCGGGTCTGGTGGCCCTTCCTCAGAACCTTAAACATTAACACTGACTTTTTTTCTTCACAGATGCCACCAGATCTGATGAGCTTTTCCAGCAACTTCCTCCTGGGTCAGTGGCCAGTCTTGGCTTACAATGTCAGGACGCCCTGACATTTTCTACTTAGTATCCAGAGGCAGTGACCGCTGGTTCTAGACTCCCCATCAGGACAAATATCCTCTCTGCATCCATTCTGTCCAGCCCTGTCACAATCTCAGGCATTTCAATTAGATCCCCTGTCATTGCTCTAAAATTTAATGGATAGAGTTCAACCAATCTCTCCTTATGGGAGAGTCCTGCTATATCCTACAATCGGGGAGAGCAGATGGGGAAACCAGAGTGTTGGGGGGGCGGGTGGGGTTGTGAAGGGAGCAGCGGATTTGGAGATGACAGGGTTACAGTTGACAGTCACAGGGGGATTATGGAGGGGATGAAGCAGGCAGATTTGCCATGTCCTTGCCTTTGATCAAAAACATGAGCTCAATCCCATCTGTGCTGGAAATAAATCGCAATACATCAGTTCAAAATACCTCAAGGGCTCTTGTGGTGTGGTGGTAGTGTCTCTACCTCTGGATCAGGAGGCTTTGGTTTAAGTCCCACCTACTCCAGAGTTGTGTGATTACTTGGTATGGTTGCATTAATGGTTAGCACTGTGGCCTCACTGCGCCAGGGGCCCAGCTTTGATTCCACCCTCAGGCATCGGTCTATATGGAGATTGCATGTTCTCCCTCTGTCTGTGTGGGTTTGCTCTGGTTTCCTTTCATAGTCCAAAGATGTGCAGGCTAGGGTGAATTGGCCATGCCAAATTGTCCAGGGATATGCAAGCTGGGTTGGGTAGCCATGGGAATGCAAAGTTGTAGTAGTGGGTGGATCTGGTGAGATGCTCATCTGAAATTAGGCTGAATGGCCTGCTCCCATGGTGTCGGGATTCTATGATCTCTGAACAGATAGATGTAAGAATGGTTAGATTTTGCAGTGTGGAATTTGGAGGATCCACAGATTAATGGAAAGACTTTGAGGAGGAGATGTCAGCAATTGAAATGGGTTCGCTGTCAGATTCTCAATAAAGGAGAAAGTATATATTTTTTCTTGAAAGAACACAAGGCAGATACTATATCAGGCACGACAGCAGAAATTACATTCAAAGATGTTCTAAGGCAAAAGTACGACAGTAAGAGCCCACGGGATCAGCCAACATTTCGGGTTAAGAATATATTTGGATTTATTTGGCGTAACCTTGATCACTTTGACAAAGTCTTGGTAAATAATTGTAATAAACTTGCTATGACATGTCATTAGAAAAGTCATTCAATGAAGTTTTCAAGAAGACAGAACAAGAGTTAGACAGGAAATCTGACAGTGAGTCATTACAAGATTTGGCCAATGATCTCCTCTCTGCCCTCTTAGTTTAACCACAAAGCTCAATTGGACAATTTATTTCTGAACACATGCATTTCTCTGTTAATATTTTAACAGTATGTATGACTGTTGTTTTGGCTGAGTCTGCCTTACTAAACTGATTAAGACTCACTCAGGGAGAAAAAGATCCATCTTAGATGTTGAGAAACATTATATTGATGTTATTGATTCATTTGCAATCTGTAAACATTGAGAAGGCATTTTCCTGTTGTACATTCTATTTTTCTATATTATTGATGGTAGGATGAAAAGTAAAAAGGTCTATTTTAAAACCAAGGAAGCTGTTTGTAGATGACACGGCATTAGAGGGTTATGTGAAGAATCAGATTTGGCCAGCAACAAGTTGCTGATTGGACAGTTGTGACCAGTTATAAGTTATCAGCCTCTATAATTGGTCCCTGGGAGGTTGAACAGCTTGTGTGTAAGAATGATATTGGGAGAGGCATTTGGACTGCTAGAAAGGAAGGTGATATCTCTCTCTCCCCTTCCCCACAGTAAAATGCTGGAATCTGGAGTGAGATAGTGATGCCACTGCATTTAAATGACTCGTCGAGTTCAACATTTGGCTCTCATGTCCCTTCTCTCTCCTTTTCAACCATCACTTCACTTCTATTTCCCTACCCTGTACCCTGGTTTTCTCTGCTTCCTGTGCTTGACTCTACTCCATTACAGATAGACTTTTTTTCCTTAGTATGTAGGTCAGCTTCTAAGTTGAACAGTGGTCATGTGGACTCTGCTAAAAGTTTGGAACCTGTACAGCTCAGCAACATGTCATAGACTTAACCATCGATTACAGTATGTTAATAAACACTGTTTAAAAGCAACCTCAAAGTCTGGTTTAACGTTGTTTGTATAAAAACCCACAGAAACCACAAGCCCAGTTCCCCTATGTCCCCTGCTCTCAGCATAAAATCATAAAAGATATAAACAGGAGTAGGTCATTCAACCCTTTTAACCTGCTTGGTCATTCTTTATGACAATCTATCTCAGTCCCCTGTTCCTGCTGTAACCATATACCCTTTGATCTAAGAACGATATCTAATTTTTGCTTGAAAACGTTAAATGTTTTGGCCTCAACCACTTTCTGTGGTAATGAATTCCACAGGCTCTTCACCGTCTGGGTGGCAATATTTCACCTCATCTCAGTCTTAAATGGCTACTCTATATCCTTAGATTGTGACCCCTTTGGTTCTGGACTCCCTGATCACTGGGAACATTCTTTCAGCATTTACCTCGTCTAAAACTGTTTATATGAAGTTTATATGAAACCCACCTCATTTTTTCCTAAACTCCAGTAAATGTAGGCCAATGCAATCAAGTCCCTCTTCAATTGCAACATGGCTTTGTGTGGGAAGGTCATTGTCTCACAAGCTTGACTGATGTTTTTTGAGCAAGTCACAAAGATGTTTGATGAGGTCAGGGCAGTGGGCGTTATCTACAGGTTGACAAGGTCCCTCACTGCACGATGATGATAAAGGTGAAGATGGGATCAGCAGTGAACTGGTAAGATGGATGTAGAACTGGCTTAGTCATAGAAGATAAATAATAGCAGAGGAAGAGTGTTTTTCACATTGGAGACTTGCACCCAGTGGTGTTCCACAGGGATCAATGCTGGGACCCCTATTGTTTGTAATATATATCTAGATGATTTGGAGGAGAATGTAGATGGTCTGACTGGTAAGTTTGCACACGATACAAAGATTGGGGGAGCTACGGATAATGAGAAGAATTACCAGAGAATTCAGCTAGGCCTGAGACTTGGGCAGAGAAATGGCAGATTGATCTGGACAAATACTCAAAGGGTTCGGAGTTAGTGCAGTAGTTTTTTTATTCATTCACAGGATGAGGGCATCGCTGGCCAGGCCAGCATTTATTGCTCATCCCTCATTGCCCAGAGGCAGGATTATGAGTCAACCACATTGCTGTGGGTCTGGAGTCACATGTAGGCCAGACCAAGTAAGGATGGCAATTTCCTTCCTTAAAGGACATGAGTGAAAAATGGCAATGTAGAAGATATTGTTGCATGGTAGAGCAAGCTTAGGGGTAAAAATGGCCTCCTCCTAATCCCCATCATCCTTTGCTGCATTGGACTTTGTCGGGGATGAGGCGCTGTGGGCCTCACTGAGAGCAAGGACATGTCACGGGGTTCTGGTTGGCCTACAGCTAGAGAGGCAGTTAAGACGTGCAATAATAAACTGCAAGTCATTTCAAATCAAAAGGAGGAGAAACGTCTACACTCAGAGAGGGTGGTAAATCCCAAAAGGCTTTGTCTTTCAGCATGGTTAAGATAGTACTCGACTAGTTTCTACAAATTGAAGATATCGAGGAACATGTGTTTGATGAAATTCAGTGTCATTGAGTTAGGAAATCAGCCATGATCTCGTTGATTATTTAGTTCGGAGATCAGCCACGATACAGTTGATTATATAGTTAGGAGATCAGCCATGATTTAGTTGATCATTGAGTTAGCAGATCAGGCATGATTTAGTTAATTACTGAGTTGGGAATCAGCCATGATCTAGTTAATTATTGAATTGGGAATCAGCCATGACCTGGTTGATTATTGAGTTGGGGCATCATGTTGAGGTTGTACGGAAGGTGAGGCCTCTTCTGGGATACTGTGTCCAGTTCTGGTCGCCCCGCTGTAGGAAGAATATTAAACTAGAGAGGGTTCAGAAAACATCTACCAGGATTTTATCAGAAAATGGAGAGGTTGACTTATAAGGAGAAACTGGATAGGCTGGGGCTTCTTTCACTGGAGCACAAGAGGTTGCGGGAGTGACCTTGTAGAAGTTTATAAAATCATGAGGGACATCAACGAGGTTAATGAAAAGGATCTTTTTCCCCGGGTGGGGGAGTTCAAAATCAGGGGACCTATTTTTAAGGTGAGAGAAGAAAGATTAAAAAGGATTTGAGGGGCAATTTTTGACACAGAGAGTGGCTTGTGCGGAGCACGAACGGCCAGAGGGAGTGGTGGATGCAGGTACGGTTATAACATTTAGAAGTTATTTGCATAAGCACATGAAAAGGAAAGGTTTGGGAGGATATGGGCCAATTGCAGGCAGATGGGACTAGTTTAGTTTGGGAACTTGGTCAGGGTGGACTGGTTGGACCGAAGAGTCTGTTTCTGTGCTGTATGACTCTATAAATGTGAGATGATGCATTTCGGGAAATCTAATGCAGGAGGGATGTATACAGTAAATGGCAGAACCCTTAGAAGGATCACCATAGAGAGGGATCTAGGTTTTCAGGTCCACGGTTCCAGAAAGCAGCAACACAATGGAAAAAATGATCAAGGAGGCAAAAGGCATGCTTGACATCATCGGTCAGGGTACAGAGTATAAAAATTGGCAAGTTATGTTGCAGCAGTATAGAACTTTAGTTAGGCCACATTTGGAATATTGTTTGCAGGTCTTGTTGCCACACTGCCAGAAGCGTGTGGAGAGGGAATAGAAATAGTTTACCCGGATGTCGCTTGGTTCGAGGGTATTAACTACAAGGAGAGATTGTACAAACATGATCTGAGGAAGGATCACTGGTCCCGAAACGTTAACTCCGATTTCTCTTCACAGGTGCTGCCAGACCTGCTGAGTTTTTCCAGCAACTTCTGTTTTTTGTTTTGGACAACCTGGTTTGTTTTTACGTGTACTTTGAAGGATGAAGCACCCCACAGGAGTTCACAAAATTATCAGAGGCATAGGCTGAATGGATAGTCAGTATCCTTTCCCCCAGGGTGGGAACGTCAATTACAAGGGGACATAAGTTTAAAGTAAGAGGGGCCTGGTTTAAAGGAGATTTGAGAGGCAGGTCTTTTACACGGAGGGTGAATAAATGCCTGAAATGCACTGTCAGAGGAGTTGGTGGGGATAGATATGATAGCAATGTCCAAGAGGAATCTTGACAGACATACGAATAGGCAGTATATACAGACCACACAGAGACAAAAGGTTCTTTTAGTGTGAAAGGCATCATGTGTCAGTGCAGTCTTGGTGGGTTGAAGGGCCTCCTCCTGTGCTGTACTGTTTGTACCAGTCCAGGAATCAGTCCCGTAAACCTTCTTTGTAATCCCTCTGTAGGATATCCTTCCTCAGGTGAGGAGAAGTCTACACACCCTCCCCGCTTTCCACCAACCTCACCTCTTACACTTCCTCTCCTCTTCCCTATCCATTTCCCCGGTCCTTCCTTCTCCTTCCTCATCCCTCTAACTCTCCTCCCTACCTCCCCTCCATGGGTGTCTTCTTCTCCCCATCGATCTCATCTCTCCTCTACAGCCACCCCCTCTACTGTCCTCCCCCATTTCCCTCCTTCCCTCTTTCATTAAGAGGAAAGGCTGGATCGACTGGGCTTGTAGCCACTGAGTGTGGTGTCATAGAAACATACAGAATCCTGATAGGACTGGACAGGCTAGACACAGGAAGCATGTTCCCAAAGTTGGGGAAGTCCAGAACTAAGGGTCACAGTCTAAACATAAGGGGAAAGCCATTTAGGATGAGGATGAAGAATTTCCTGAGAACCTGTGGGATTCCCTCCCACAGGAAGCTGTTGGGGCCAATTCATTAGATATATTCCAGAGGGCGTTGGACGTGGCCCTTGGGGCTCAAAGAGTATGGAGAGAATGCGGGAATGGGATACTGAGATTGTATGATCAGGCATGATCCTATTGAATGGTGTGCAGGCTTGAAGGGCTGAATGGCCTACTCCTGCTCCTATTCCCTATGTCTCAACACACAGTGGGCACTAGGCTATGGTGGAGTTGCAAAGTGATTTGGATTAGTACTTTACTTTGAGTGTGCTTTTGGTTCCTGCTCCTACGCTCCCCTCCTGGTGCCTAGCCACATGAGAGAGCAGTCCTACAAAAAGCAGATGGGGCTGAGGAGGGAAATATATCTTTGGTTATGGGGTCAGATTGTAAGTAGTGGAAGTGGCAGAGAATGATACGTTGGATGTGGAGGTTAGTGGGGTGATATGTGAGGTCAAGGGAGATTCTTTGTTTTTGTTGGGGGGAGGGGCTGTACAGAGGTGCGGGAAATGCAAGAGATGCGGTCGAGAGCATTTTCAACCACCAAAGGGGTAAGTTACAGTCCTTGAAATTGGAGGACATCTGGGATGCGTGGGAGTGGAATGCCCCATCTTGGGAGCAGACACGGCAAAGGCGGAGGAATTGGGTGTAGGGAATCACATTCTTGCAGGAAGGTGGGTGAGAGGAGGTGTAGTTAAGGTAGTTGTGGGAGTTGGTGGGCTTGAAATAGATGTTAGTTTTGAGGAGGTTACCAGAGATGCAGGCAGAAAGGTCCAGGAAGGAGGGAAGAGGTATCAGAGATGATCCAGGTGAAAAGGTGATGAACTGTTCAAGATCTTTGAGGGAGCACGAGACAGCACAGATACAGTTATCTATGCAGCTGAGGAAGAGTTGGGGTATAGTGTCAGTGTAGCAGCGGAAGAGGGACAGTTCCATGAAGAGGCAGATATAGCCTGGGCCCATGCAGGTGCCCTGAGCCACCTCCTTAGTCTGTAGGAATGGGAGAGGTTAAAGGAGAATTTGTTAAGGGGAAGGACAGCCCAATGACCTTAACATGGAATCCACCAGTTTTAAACTCTCCATATCCCCACACTTTGTTGTCTCTGACTCCAGCATCTGCAACTCTTGCTAGCTCACAGTATTCCAAAAGTGGTCTAATCAATGTCCTGTACAGCCACAACATGACATCCCAATGTCTATACTCAATGCGTTAACCACTACATACAAGATCTCTCCCTGGTGCCCACCTACAAGCTCCTGACCTGGTGCCTGCTGACATGATCACTCCCAGGTGCCCCCCCCGACGAGGTCCCCACCTGGTGCCCACCCAGAAGACCCATACTTGCTGCCCACCTGCCTGCTGTCCCTGGTTTCCACACACTGCTCTGATCTAACCAGAACTTAGTGAAAGCTTTTAAAACAGTTCCTCTCTCTCATCCACTTCTCCATTCACATATCCATTGTCGTCACAATTTCTGTTTCTTCTCTGAGCCCTTTATTCGGGGCTAGTATGCCATACTTCTCGTTATAAGTTCTGATTTAAACTGTAAGTCTTAACATCTGCATGATCCCTCCTCCTTTAGATATTGAGTTCTCTTGCCATCGCTCCTTCCTCAGACTGCAGTACATTATACTGAGGTGGTACCTTCGCCTTTATCCATCTTCTTTCCACCTTCCTGTTTCTCCCTATTTATTTCAGAATCCACTTCCCCTCCTCCATTTCTGAAGACGGGTCTAGGCCCAAAACGTCAGCTTTCCTGTTCCTCTGATGCTGCTTGGCCTGCTGTGTTCATCCAGCTCTAACCTTGTTATCTCAGATTCTCCAGCATCTGCATTAGACTTAAACTTAGAATCCCTAGTGTGGAAACAGGCCCTTCGGCCCAATAAATCCACACCGATTCCCACAGCATCCCACCCAGATCCACTCCACTATAACCCACCTAATCTACAGTTCCCTGAACACTACATGACAATTTAGCATGGCCAATCCATCCTAACCTGCACATCCCTGGACTGTGGGAGGAAACCTGAGTACCTGGAAGAAACCCACACAGACACTAAGTTCCTATTATCTCTGGTTTCTCAGCTGCTCTGTTCCCTGCTCAGCAACTGGTGCATTGTAGCTTCTAATGAGTTGCTTGCTTTCGGTTTGTGCAGTCACAACTCCCGACAAGTTGCTACGGAGATAAAAAAATCTTAGCCTTTCACACAATGTGGGACCAGCACTGAGGTAAGTGTGAATAAAACCAAGCAACAAACTGCTTTAAGAGGCAGAGAAAGGGAAATAGAGGCAAAGGGAGGGACGGCAGCAGAACAGTTAGCGACGGAGAGAGGGAAAACAGCAAAATGAGAGACAATGGCAAAGAGAGAGAGACAAAGGGAGCGAGAGGCTGAGTTGCAGAGAAAGTGGCAGAGGTCGGGAAAGCAGCAGACAGAGATGGAGACAGCGTGGAAGAAAGAGAGAGAGACAGCAGCAGAAAAAAAACATAAGTGTTGAGGAAACACAGCAGCAAAGACAGAGAGGAGGGGGAGAGGGAAATGGCAGTGGAGAGAAAAAGAGAGGGCAGCAGAGAAAGAGGTCAGAAGATCATTGACTACCCTGTGCTTTGAGATTGCTCTTGGTCACCCTTGGTAAGCTCCCTGCCCATTGCCTAGCACACTGTGGCTGAGAGACAGACAGAGAGAGAGAAAGAGAGAGAGAGAGACAGACAGAGAGAGAGAGAGAGAGACAGAGGGTGTGACGGACAGTGTGACAAACAGTTTGGCAGACAGGGAGTGTGGCAGAGACAGAATGCGAAAGAGAGAGAAAGTGAGAGAGAAAGGAAGTAACAGACAGGGCGTGGAACACAGAGAGAGTGTGGCAGAGAGAGGGAGAAGGTGGCTAGAGAGAGAGGGTGTCAGAGAGAAGAGAGGGTGGCATAGAGAGAGAGAGGGTGGCAGACAGAGCACTCAGCAGATTTTGAATGACGAGATAATCACTGAGAAGAGGCTTCTCCTTGTCCTGCTGTGCACCTGGATCATTCCTGGATTGGCCAAATTGGTCCAGACCTGTTTGGGTCCGAATCTGAGGAAGGGTCCTGAAACCTTAATTCTGCTTTGTCTCCACAGCTGCTGCTAGAACTGCTGAGTTTTTCCAGCAACTTCTGTTTTCGTTTCTGATTTCCAGCATCTACATTTCTATGCTTTCTTTTACTGCATCCAGCGAGTGGGCTAGAAATGTCTTTTCTCCCCACCTCAAATTGGTGCGTCCATTCATTGAAAGACCTGTATTTGTTCAAGGAGTGAGATGACGTGTTGGCCTCTCTCTAATGGGACATGAATAGAATGGAGAAAGTGGGGGTAAACTGGTAGCCGACAGGCATTTTCTCTGCCTTGTTTAGAAAACATGACCAAAAAAACCCTCCATTTCTTTAGAAGTCATGAGATAGACTTGATTTGATTTCATTGATTATTGTCACATGCACCCAGGTACAGTGAAAAGTTTTGTTCTGCATGCAGTACAGGCAGATCTTACCATACAAAATCTGTTAGGGTAATAAAATGGAGCAAGGAATACAATGTTATGGCTGCAGACAAGGTGCACAAAGAGCGAAGTCAACATTAAATTTAAAAGTTGAGACGTCTAGTAACAGAGAGGAAGAAGCTGTTCTTGAAGCTGTTGGTACGTCTGTTTAAGCTTTTATATCTTTTGCTTGAGGGAAGAGGTTATTACCGGGGGTGGGAGGGGTCTTTGATAACATTGGCTGCCTTCCCAAGGCAGTGAGAAGTGCAGGCGGAGTCAATGGATGTAAGGTTGGGTTGTGTGATGGACTGGGCTGTGTTCACAACTCTCTATAGTTTCTTATGGTTCGAGGCAGTGCAGTTGCCATACCACTCTGCAATGCATCCAGACAGAATGCTTTCTACAATGCTTCTGTAAAAATTGGTAAGAGTCTTTATGGACTTACCGGACTCCCTTAGCCTGCTGAGGAAGTAGAGGTGTTGTGTTTTGTTAGCCAGCGTGTCGATGTGGGTGGACCAGGACAGATTGTTGGTTATCGCCACTCCCAGGAACTTGACACTCTCGACCATCTCCACCTCAGCACCAGTGATACAGAAGGGGCGTGCCCTCCACTTTGTTTCCTGAGGTCAAGAAGTTAGGAATACTGTGGTGAGTAACTCACCTCCTGACTCCTCAAAACCGGTCCACCATCTACAAGGCACAAGTCAGGAGTGTGAATATTCCCCACTTGCCTGGATGAGTGCAGCTCCAACAACACTCAAGAAGCTTGACACCATCCAGGACAAAGCATCCCGCTTGACTGGCACCACATCCACAAGCATTCACTCCCTCCACCACCAACACTCAGTAGCAGCAGTGTGTACTATCTACAAGATGCACTGCAGATATTCACCAAAGATCCTCAGACAGCACCTTCCAAACCCAAGATCACTTCCATCTAGAAGTACAAGGGCAGCAGACATATGGGAACACCACCACCTCCAAGTTCCCCTCTGAACCACTCACCATCCTGACTTGGAAATATATCGCCTTTCCGTCAGTGTCACTGGGGCAAAATCCTGGAATTCCCTCCCTAAGGGCTACTCTGGGTCAACCCACAGCAGGAGGACTACAGCAGTTCAAGAAAGCTGCTCACCAACAACTTCTCAAGCAACTTTGTTTTTGAGCTTTTTGCTGAGGCCATCAGGAAGGATGCGAGCCTGAGAGGGGCAGCAAGTGTGGAGGCCTCCAGGCCAAAGCCACCCTGGATAGGCAACATTTGCCATTTTCTGCTCAGATCTGCTCTGGGTGTGCAGGCTCTTGAGCATCTGAGACCGGTTCGAACTGGCTTCGGGGCCAAAGTCAATGAAGGGAAGAGCGAGGTCACGTTCTTTGGGAACTGGGCCGACCGATCCTTCACCGTCAGCACAGATTACCTTAAGGTTGTGGGAATATGGTTCGGAGTGGGTGGGGAAGTTTGAGAGGAGAATGTTGCCAAGGCGAGGAAGAAGCTGGTCCTTTGGTATGCACCACTGGGGGTAAAAGTCTGGTCATTGGGTGTGGGACACTCTCTCTTTTGTTGTACATGGCCCAGGTCAGGCCAATTCCCCAAGTCTGTATCACTGCAGTCACCTGGGCCATCTTTTATTTCATTCGGAGGTCGAAGATGGGCCTTGTCCAAAGGGACACCCAATGTAAAGCTCTGGACCAAGGGGGTAGAATGTGCCTCCCTCGTCCTTTGAGTGCGACTGCATCACGCTATGCATACGTGACTCAGTACATAAACACCAAGCCGCACTACATACTGAGGTTATACCTATGCCCAGTGTTGTAAAGGATGGGACTGGCCCCATTGCCACAGAACATTCCCAGTTAGTTGGACCAATCTGTATCACGTCTTTTTGGAGAACTTTGGAAAGAAAAACACTTTTGACCACAGGTCAATCAAGAAGCCGTCAGCAAGTAGTGTCCTCAAAATCCTATGGGAAAAGGAAAGGGTGGCGTGGGGTTCCCTGAGCATACTGTCAAAGCCATTTGGCAAAGTGCCTCATCATCAGACCTTCCCAACAAGCACCAAGACATCACCTGGCTGCTGGTGAGAAAGGCCTGGGAGATCCTTCCTGCACTGCCAGATTCCCTGTGCTTGTGCACTCACCCTCGAAGCAGCAGCATGGTGCTAGAAACTGTCACTTACCTCCTTCTGGAATGTGCCTTTGCAAAGGAAGTCTGGACAAGGATGCAATGGTTTTTGTCAAGGTTCATCCCCAAAGCAGCTCAGTGATGTGGGATTCAGTGCTGCATGGGTTGTTCCCCAAGACACACACAGAGACAAACATCAGCTGTGCCTGAAGGACTATAAACTCAGTGAAAGTTGCGCTTTGCTCTGCCTGAAACTTCCAGTTGAAAGACCCTGCCCAGACCAATTGTTGCAGATTGGCATATTCCAAGGTTCAGGGCTTAGTGCTGAGGGAAACACTAAAGCTTGGGGCAGCCATTATCAATGTGCAGTGGGGAAGGACCATGGTCGAAGTCTTTCTGCCGAAGCACATTGGGGTTCATTTAGATATTAAACCTTCCCAATGCCTCAAATGTATGTAAATAGTTCCCAGTATCTGACATAATTAAGAAATGGCCATTGGAGTAGTTATAACGATCAAGAAAGTCAAACCCCCAATGATTGTTTCCTTCCCTGTTTGCAACTGTATAGATTGAAACTGCCTTAGTAACTATGTACATAAATATTTCCTTTTTTCATGAATGAAGTATATTTTTGAAAAAATCCCCAAATATAAAACCATAGGATATAGGAGAAGCAGGCCATTCTGCCCATTGGATCTGCTTTGTTATTTGATCATGGCTGGAATGCTTCTCAACCCTATTCTCCTGCCTTCTCCCCGTAACTCTTGATCTCCCTTCCAAATCGAGAACCTGTCTATCTCTGTCTTAAGTACACTTAAGGACTTGGCCCCCATAGCCTTCTGTGGCAAGGGGTTCCAAAGACTCATCAACCTCTGCCTAAAGAAATTCCTCCTCATCTCAGTTCCAAAGGTCATCCATTCACTCTGAGGCTTTTCCCCTGGGTCCTAGTCTCTCCTACTAGTGGACACATCCTCTCCCTGTCCACTCTATTCAGGCCTCTCAGTATACTGTAAGTTTCAATAAAAGATATCCTCACCCTTCTAATATCCGTCGAGCACCGACTAAGAGTCCTCAATTGCTCATCATATCACAAGATCTCTATTCCCAGGATCATTATTTTAAACCTCCTCTGGACCTCCACCAATGCTAGCACGGCCTACCTTAATATGGGGCCCAAAATTGTTTACAATATTCCAAACACAGTCTGTCCAGAGGCTTGTACTGTCTCAGCAGTACGTCCCTGCTTTTGTATTCTAGTCCTCTTGGAAAAAAGTCAACTTTGCATTTGTCTTCCAAACCGCCAACTGAACCTGCATGTTAAAGATGAACAACATATACGGGAAACAGACCCTTCAGTCTATCTTGTACATGCCCACCAGATACCCTAAATTCATCTAGTCCCATTTGCCTGCATTTGGCCCAAGTCTCTCTAAACCCTGCTGACTCATGGATCTGTCCATTGCCTTTTAAATGTTGTAATTGCACCAGCCTCCACCACTTCCTCTGGCAGCTTATTCTATATACGCACCATCCTTTGTATGAAAAAGTTGCCCATTAGTTCCCTTTCCCTTCTCACTTTAACCAACTGCCTCTAGTTCTGACTCCCTTACCCTGGGGTAAAGACTTTGGCTATCACCCTATCCATGTCCCTCATGATATGATAAACTTCTATAAAGTCAGCCCTCAGCAAGGAAACTAGCCCCAGTCTATACAGCTTCTCCTTGTAGCACAAGTACTCTGACCCTGGCAAATCTGTTAACCTTAAGAGAATTTTGAACGAAGACTCCAAACTTACTAATGTCGAAATTACACACACCTTAGGAGCTTTCTCTTCTCTTTTCACAATGAGTAAAAATCCAATTATAAATGTTCTAATAATCTTGCTGTCCTTTGTCACTTCCTTAAAAATAGGTTCCTCTACATCTTTTTCACAATTGAGTAGATGGCTTGTGAAAAACACTGAAAAAAAATGGTGTCTTTGTTGTTTTTAAACTTTTGCCCTATTTGTTGGCATGGTGGCACAGTGGTTATCAGGGACCCGAGTTCAATTCCACCCTCCAGTGACTGTCTGAGTGGGGTTTGTACGTTCTCCCCATGTCTGCGTGGGTTTCCTCTGGGTGCTCCAGTTTCCTCCCACAGTCCAAAGATGTGCAGGTGAGGTAGATTGGCCATGCCAAATTGCCTGTAGTGTTCAGGGATATGTAGCTTAGGTAGTTTATAGGATGATGGGTCTGGGTGGGATGTTCTGAGGGTCAGTGTGGACTTGTTGGGCTACAGGGCCTGTTTCCACACTGTAGAGATTCTATGACCTAAGTAGGTCTTTTTCCTTAACACCTCTGGCAGCTGCTCTCTCAAAAATTGTGTAATCTTCTCCCTACTCATCACTGACAACCCTCATTCCTTCTTCCTTTGACTCTTTTTATCAGGAATGTTTAATTCTCAGCGTTGGTCACCTCTGAGCCTCATCTCATTCACTGCAACATCATCATATGTCCTCAAGGCCCATAGCATACCAATCTCATTTATCACCTTCCCGGCATTACAGTAATCCGAAATTATCAACATTCCCTCCGCCTCTGAGCCCACCTACTGGCTCTACATTTCCCTCTGCTGACACCACTTGTCTCCTTCCATTCTTTTGATGCAGGTGACATGAAATGTGAACTGTGAGGACAGCGTGGAAGTCAAAAGAGCTTTGCCGAGTTGGTGGGAGTGGGCAGAGAGGTGACAGATTAGGCTGAATGCAGAAAAGTGTGAGGTGATGCATTTTAGTCAGAAGAACATCGGAAGACAATACAAAATAGGGGCTACACTTCTAAAAGGGAGTGCAGAAGCAGAGAGAGCAGTGGGTAGATAGGCACAGATCACTGAAGGTGGCAGGTCAGGTGGAGAGAGCAGTTAATAATGCATAGTGTCCTCAGCTTTATCATTAATCAAGCCATAGAGCATAAGAGCGAGGGAATGTTGTTGAACTTGTACAAGACACTTAATAGACCTCAGCTGGAGTGCTGTGGGTGTCACATTATAGGAAAGATGGTAATGCACTGGAGAGAGTGCAGAAGCAATTTATAAGAATGGTTCCAGGGATTAAGTAGACATGTAGAGATTACCAGTTTCACTGAGTTCCTACTGTACTGTCTTTTTACATTGGCAAGACACTTCAGCTCAACTAATCTGAAGGCTGCCGTCAGGCAGCTTTTCCTTATCTTCACACTTCCCAGTGCTGCTGTGACCCAATAATGTAGCAATCTCACTGTCCGTACCCCCATCCAATATCCACCCTCAACCCCCACCCCCAGCCTTTCCAAACAGATAATCTCATGCAGTGATACATGTACGCGGCTTGATTTTTCAAAGTTGCAGAATTACAGAGGTCTATAAAATCATCAGGGCCATGGATAGGGTGAACTGCCAAGTTTTGTTTTCCCCCCAGGATATGGGGACCTCAAAACTAGACAGGCATAGGCTTAAGGAGAGAGGGGAAAGATTTAAAAGGAACCTACCTAAGAAGCAACTTTTCCAGCCAGAGGATGGTGTGTGTATGGAATGAGTTTCCAACAAAAGTGGTGGATGCTAGTGCAATTTCAACATTTAAAAGGGATCTGGGTGTGGATATGAATAGGAAGGATTGAAAGGGCCAAATTCTGATTAATGGGACTAAATGAAGTTGGATGAGTTGGACTAGGATAGACAAAGTCAGATGTCACCCGACACCAGGTTATAATCGAACAGATTTATTCAGCAATACTGCTGGTATTCAGCAAAATAGCAGTGTCTGATCCCTATGTCAGGTTATGCCCAAAAAGGAAAAGATATATGGCCCCTTAAAGCTTTCTGTGTGTTGAACCCATGTACCATCAGTCTGCCTTTGGGGTGGCACAGTGACTCAGCGATTAGCACTGCTGCCTCACAGCACCAGGGACCTCAGTTCGATTCCAGCCTTGGGTGATTGTCTGTGAGGAGTTTGCACATTAGATTCCTAGAGACTCCCTACAGTGTGGAAACAGGCTGTTTGGCCCAACAAGTCCAGAGCAACTCTCTGAAGAGCATCTCACCCAGACTCACCCCCTTACCATACCCTGTTCTCCCTGTGTCTGTGTGTTTCCTCCAGGTACTCTGGTTTCCTCCCACAGTCCAAAGATGTGCAGGTTATTTGAGTTGGCCATGCTAGAGCCCCATTCTGTCTAGGGGTGTGTAGGTTAGGTGTATTAGCCTTGGGCAAAATATAAGGTAGGGGGGTTGGATGCTTTCCAGAGGGTCAGTGTGGACTCAAAGGGCCGGATGGCCTGCTTCCACACTGTAGGAATTCTAGGAATATGTGTAATATCCACATCAGCTCTGTTGTTTGCTCTGCTTTGGTTTCCTTGTTCAGTTACAACAGTGGACCTTGCCTAAACATATTGGTTGTGAAATGCTTCAGTGTTGTGAAATCATGAAAGGAGTTGCTACAGTCCAAATCCTTTCCACCCTTTCCTGCCTTTATCAGTAGGTTCATCAAGATTGCTCGGAGAGTGTTCTCAATCTGATCCGTTTGGCAAGCAGCTCCATGCACAAGTGTTGGTGACGACACTCTGAGGGACGCGAAACACTCTCTCTGGAGACCGGCCAGCAACATAAGAGAGTTTGCCCAATGCTCGTCTTGTGTAGGTACTTGCAAACTGAGTTTGGATGTTGTAGCTCTGAGGAAGGGTCACTCTATCCTGAAACGTTAACTCTGACTTATCTCCACTGACACTGCCAGAACAGCTGAGCTTAATTCCGGGTCTTTTTTTTTGTTGTTTTGGATCCTGTGGGATATGGTGGGGTGTGATAAAGAGAGAGAGAAAGGCTAGGCAGGGCCAGTAGGGCACTTCTGCGAGAGAGCGGGATAGGAGAATGGATGTTTATGTCTGCCCAAGTCTGTCTTATACATGTGTTTTTTAAGGCTTGGATCTGACTGCTTGTAGGGATCCAGGCTTTCAGCCTGAACTATCGCGTTAATCTCTCTTCCAGGGGGTTTCCATAGAGGTTTCACCATCAGACTTCAAAATGTGAGCCCCTCCAAAAATCACCCTACCCCCTGCCCTTCCAAAACTCAGTGACAATGATGAGGGACAGTTCAGGATTGCAGAGCTGGTGGAGCTGGGGTCAAGGTAAAATGCACAGTCGCCCAGGATTCTTTTGAAAAGCTACTATCTCATGGGCATTTTTTGAGAAAGTGTCAAGCCTAGCCCAACAGATGGTGATGCCACACCCAATATTTTTATTAAAAGAGTCGCGGCTGACTGTACCCAGTCGGAGTTCAACAGCAGCCGAATTGACTTCAGAGCTCCAAGAATCCCACCTCACAGTTCAATCCCCAACTTACTTCCTGTCCCTCTCAGGTTACTGTCTCTGTGGCGCAATCGGTTCACGCGTTTGACTGTTAACCGAAAAGTTGTTGGTTTGGACCCACCCAGAAACGATGAGTTCCTTCACATTGGGGTGGCACGGTGGCTCAGTGGTTAGTGCTGCTGCCTCAAAGCACCAGAGACCTGGACTCAATTCCACCCTTGGGCAACTGCCTGTGTTGAGTTTGCACATTCTCCCCATGTCTATGTGGGTTTCCTCTGGGTGCTCTGGTTTCCTCCCATAGTCTAAAGATGTGCAGGCTGGGTGGATTGACCACGCTACAAGTGCCTGTAGTGTTCGGGGATGTGTACATTAGGTAGGTGGGAGTGGAGTGGGTCTAGGTGGGATGCTTTGAGGTTCAGTGTGGATTTGTTGGGCCAAAGGGACTGTTTCCAAACCATAGGAATTCTATGAAACTCATTCCCTTGAACGGATTTAAGAAAATCCCTGTCAGGCATTAAAATGATTTCCAGGTTGCCTCTCAAGGTTGTAGATTCTGGGATGCCTCCCTGACCTGCACTGCAATCTAGAATTTCTCCCCAAGAACAGTTTAGAATCTTCCCCTGTTCTATCTTAATACAGTCTGAAATATCAAACTGTGTTCTGTTGGGAGAGTTTAGGATCCTCCTGGATTGTGTTTGTAGGGCCCACAGTCACCCTGAATAGTGTAGGCAGCGTCCAACATACTCCTGGATTGTATAGGTAGAGTCTGGGGTCCCCCCAGATTGTTTTGGTGGAGTCTGGGACCTCACTACACTGTGTCTGTGCAGTTCAGAAACTACCAGGATTCCACTGGTATAGTTATGAACCGCACCAGACTGTCTTAGCAGAGTTTAGGATCCCTCTTTGGAAGGGTATTATTAAACTGGAAAGGGTTCAGAAGAGATTTACCAGGATGTTGCCAGGTGTGGAAGGTTTGAGTTATAAAAGAAGGCTGGGACATTTTCCACTGGAGCGTAGGAGGTTGACAGGCAACCTCATAGAAGTTTATAAAATAATGAGAGGTATAGATAGAGTTAATGGGAGGTGTCTTTTGCCTTGGATGGGGGATTTCACGATGAGGGGGCACATTTTTAAGGTAAGAAGAAAGAGATTTAAAAACAACAGGAGGGGCAAACTTTCTTACACAAGAGGGTCGTTCACATGTGGAATGAACTTCCTCGGGAAGTGGTGGATATTGTACAATCACAACATACTCACGTACAAGTACATGAATTGGAAAGGTTTGGGGGGATATGGGCCAGGAGTAGGCAGGTGGGAATAGTTTAGTTTGGGATAATGTTCAGCATGAACTGGTTGGACCGAATGGTCTGTTTCCGCACTGTATGACTGTATAAGATAGATTTGGGTGTTTTTGAAATGGCTAAAAGTTAGGGATTAAGAAGGATCAATGAGACTTTTACATATTCGTCCATAAGACATGAACGTTGCCGGCTAGATCAGCATTTGTGGGCCATTCTTCAGAAGGTGGTAGGGAGTACTGGACTGGCTGTAATCATACACACACTCACACACACACACACACACACACACAATCCCACACACATCCTGATGGGACTGGAAAAGCTAGATATGTGAAGAATGTTCCTGATGTTGGTAAAGTCCAGAACTAGGGGGTCACAGTCTGAAAATAAGTGGTAGACCATTCAGGACTGAAGTGAGGAAGAATTCTTTTTTCAAAGTGTTGTGAACTTGTGGAATTCTCTATCCCAGAAAGCTGTTGGGGCTAGTTCATAGGAATCACAGAATCTGTACAGTGTAGAAGCAGACCATTTGGTCCACTGAGTCCACAATTACCCTCTGAAGACCATCCTACCCAGACCCACCCCCTTTTCCCTGTCCCTGTTACCCTACATTTCCCAAGGCCATTCCACCCAGCCAAGGTTACATATAATCAAGAAGGAGTTGGGTGTGGCCCTTGCAATTAAAGGGATCAAGAGAAAGCGGGAATGGAACACTGAGATTGCATGACCAGCCATGATCATATTGAATGATGGTGTGGGCTCAGAAGGCCAGATGGCCTACTCCTGCACCTATTTTCAACAATTCTAAGTCAGAATAGAGGGTGGCTTGGAGGGAACCTGCAGGAGGTGATATTCCTATACATCTGTTTCCCTTGTCCTTCCAGATGGTAGTGGTCACAAGCTTGGAAGGGTCTGGGTTGGATAGAGATTTGGGGGGCAAAAATGTGCAACCTTTTAATTGGAAACCATTGTCTATAGGAATATTCGATTGTAAGCTTGTGAAATCTGAAATTCTGGGTCGACGTAAGTAAAACCTGGGATTCCCCTGGATTGTGTTGGTAATGTCTATCAATCTGACCTCTACTGTTGGAAAAAAGTTACAACCAAGGTTTTCGAGAAGATTTGTAGCTCGGGTTGTGGATGAGACTGTAGACTTGCTCGCTGAGCCAGTTGGTTTGGTTGCAAACGTTTTGTCGCCCTGCTAGGTAACATCGTCAGTGCGCCTCTGGTGAAGCGCTGGTGTTCTGTCCTGCTTGTTATTTGTATATCTCGGTTTGCTGGGGTGTTTGGTACCATTTCCGGTTCTGTTTCTCAGTGGTATGTACAGTGTCTAATTCAATGTGTTTGTTGATGGAGTTCCGGTTGGAATACCAGGCCTCCAGGAATTCCCTGGCGTGTCTCTGTTTGACTTGTGCAATTATGGATGTGTTGTCCCAGTCAAATTCATGTCCCTCTTTGTCTGCCTGTAGTGTGACTGGTCGTGTCTCTTGGTGGCCAGTTGGTGTTCATGTATCCTTCTGGCCAATTTTCTTCCGGTTTTGCCTATGTAGTTTTTCTCACAGTCCTTGCATTGTATTTTGTATATTAAACCGTTTTTGCTGGTTTTGGGTATGGGGAGGTGATGATAGTATCATGACATATACAAACAAATCAATGGGTCACCATTGGGGATCCCCAGTATCAGGACTGATTGCAGAAACAGTAATACAAGGGCTAAAAATGAACAGCACTCCCTACTATACAACCCAAACTTTGGGTCCAATGTGTAGATGATACCTTCGTGCTTATTAAATGCATGAAACTAGAAAAAAACCACCAGCACATAAACAACATCCTTACAGGGATAAAATTCATGAAAGATTTTGTTTGTGGGCTATGCTGATAACCTAGGTGTCTGAGTAATCTGTGGACACCTCTGGTGATGGCCTTGTGATATTATCACTGCACTGTTGATCCAGAGACCCAGATAATGTTCTGGGGTTCGAATCCTGCCATAACAGATGGTGGAATTTGAATTCAATACATATCTGGAATTATGAGTCTAATGATGACTGAATTCATTCTCATTGTCAGGGGAAAAACCCATTTGGTTCACTAATGTCCTTTAGAGAATGAAACAGCCATCCTTACCTAGTCTGGCCTACATGTGACTCCAGACCCACAGCAATGTGGTTGACTCTGAACTGCCCTCAGGGCAATTAGGGATGGGCAATAAATGCTGCCTGGCCAGTGATGCCCTCATCCCATGAATGAATTTTTAAAAAATGCTTTATGCTTGTCAGTAGCTGTTGCAAGGTGGTTGTAAGTTTGTGGGCTATGCTGATAACCTAGGTGTCTGAGTAATCTGTGGACACCTCTGAAATGTCTTTGCTCTACAATAGGATGATTAGTGATTCTGGCCGTGTTGTGTCTTCCTGTTGTGGCCTGTCTTGGAGGTAACAGCAGATTGTGCTTTTCAGGTATCTATTCCTTTTGAAGACTCTAAACAGGTGCTCCTGTTCTGCTTTGCGTAGTTCCAGATTGCTGCAATGTGTTGTGGCTCATTTAATTAGTGTCCTGATCCAGCTCCATTTGTGGGTGTTGGGGTGGTTGCTGATGTAATTGAATATCTGGTCCATATGTGTGGTCTTTCGACAAAAGCTAGTCAGGAAATCCCCGTTGTTTTGCAAGCAAGGTTAGTCGATTGTTATTCTCTTCTTCTTTCATGAATTTTATCCCTGTAAGGATGTTGTTTATGTGCTGGTGGTTTTTTTCTAGTTTCATGCATTTAATAAGCACGAAGGTATCATCTACACATTGGACCCAAAGTTTGGGTTGTATAGTAGGGAGTGCTGTTCATTTTTAGCCCTTGTATTACTGTTTCTGCAATCAGTCCTGATACTGGGGATCCCCAATGGTGACCCATTGATTTGTTTGTATATGTCATGATACTATTAGATCTATGCCTTTCAAACCACTTCACTTCTAACGACAGCATTTACAAACAAATCAAAATTCAGACCCCTAGGTATCATAGCCCACAAAATGGCAACCACCCTACAACAGCAATTGACAAACGTAAAGGATCCCATACTCAATACCAGCAAAACCGGTTTAGCATACAAAATACCACGCAAGCACTGTGAGGCACATTTCATAGGCCAAGCCAGAAGAAAATTTATCAAAAGGATACACACACACCATGAGGCACAAACAATTCTCACTTGTCTCGCTAGGCACGGACAAAGAGGGACACGAATTTGACTGGGACAACAGATCCATAATCGCACAAGCCAAACAGAGACATGCCCAGGGAATTCTCGGAGGCCTGGTATTCCAACTGGAACTCCAACAACAAACACATTGAATTAGACCCTGTGTACAAAACACAGAGAAACAAACCTGGAAGTAATACCATATCCCAGCAAACCGAAATATATAAGTAACAAACAGGACAGAACACCAGTACTTCACCAGAGGCTCACTGACAATGTTACGAGCAGGGGGACGAAATGTTTGCAACCAAACCCACTGGCTCAGCAAACATGCCTACTACTCAATGTTGGAATCAGTTATAAAGGAAGGAATAGCAGCACATTTGGAAAAGAATAATCTAATCAAGCAGATCCATGAATGGGAAATCACCTCTGACAAATTTATTAGAGATTTTTGAGGAAGCCTGAACCAGAGTTCATTGAGAGAATCAAGTCAATGTGTTGTATTTGGACTTCCAGAAGGCATTGGACAAGGAACCTCACAAAAAAGTTGTCATAAGAGCCCATGGTATTGGAGGTAGTATATTGGCGTGGACAGAATATTGTCTAATGGCTAGAAAACAGTGAGTGGGGATAAGGGATAACAAAGTGTGGAACTAGAAGAACACAGCAGGCCAGGCAGCATCAGAGGGGCAAGAAAGTTGGCATTTCAGGTCGGGACCCTTCTTCAGAACTGGAGAGGGGGAATAGAGCTGGAAAATAAATAGAGAGGAGGGATGGGGCTGGGGAAAGTAGGTGAGTGCAAGTGGAGAGTGCCCGAAATGCCAACTTTCCTGTTCCTCTGATGCAGCCTGGCCTGCTGTGTTCCTCCACCTCCACACTTTGTCATCTCTGACTCCATCATCAGCAGTTCTTGCTATCGCTGATTGGGAATAGGGAGTTCTTTTTTCAGGTTGATGACCTGTAAACAATGAGTTCCACAGGGATCAGTGCTAGGAACGCAACTATTTAGAATATACATTATAAAGTTAGAGGACGGAAGTCAATGGACTGTAGCCAAATTTGTAGATGACATCAAAACGAATGTAAGAGGGTAAACAGTTGGCAAATGGAGTATAATGTAGGAAAATATGAAGGTGTTTCATTTGGAAGGGCAAACAAAAGAACAGAATATTATATAAATGTAGAAAAACTGCTGAAAGCTGCAGGACTTCAGCTACTTGTGCATGAAACACAGAAAGCTAATACACAGGAACAGCAGGCAATCAGGAAAGCAAATGGAATGCTGGTCTTTATTTTAAGGGGATTGAAATATAAGATGAGGGAATTCTTACTGCAACAAGGTGCTGGTGGGACCACTTCTGGGGTACTGTGAGCAGTTTTGGTCCCTTTATCTGAGGGCATTGGAGGTAGTTCTGAGAAGGTTCACTAGGATGATCCCTGGTACGCAAAGATTGTCTTCTGAGACAAGGCTACCCCTCATTCCAGTTTAGAAAAATGAGAGGTGACCTCATTGAAACATTTCGGATTCTTTAGTGGCTTGGCAGGGTAAATGCTGAGAGAATGTTTCCTCTCGTGGGACAGTCTAGGACCAGAGGGCACAGTCTCAGAATAAAGAGGTTCCAATTTAAGACTGAGATGAGGAATTTCTTCTTTCAAGGTATCTGTGTCTTTGCAGCTCCTTGCTATGGGTCTCTGGACTCTACCTTCACCATCCAGGGGGCCCAGAATCTAGATTGTGATCCCGTATTGTGGATGCAGAGTCCGAGGTCCTCATGGACAGAGAGCTGGGGGTGGGGAGGGGGGAGGTCGGGGGAGGGTGTTGCAGAGTCCTTGTGTATATTTAAGGCTGAGATATAGAGATTCTTGTTCAGTCAGAAAATTGACGGTTACAGAGAAAGGGCAGGAAAGTGGTCACAAGGATTGTCGGATCAGTCATGATTCTATTTTATGGTGGGGCAAGCTCAAGAAGCCAAACAGCTTACTCTCATTCTTACTTCTTATGGTCTTATTGTCTTAGGTTGCAATCACCCCGCTGTTAGGAGAATCTGAGATCCCCCTGGATTGTGTTGGTAGAGTCTGAGATCCCCCTGGATTGTGTAGGTAAAGTCTGAGAGCCCCCTGGATTGTATTGGTAGAGTCTGAGATCCCCTTGAATTATATAGGTGGAGTCTGTGATCCCCCTGCATTGTGTTCATAGAATCCAAGAATCCCTTGGTTTGTGTAGGCAGAGCCCATGGTCAAGCTGAATTTTGTAGATGGAAACTACAGTCTCCCAGGATGCGTAGGCAGATTCTGGGGTCTCCCTGGATTGTGAAGGTAGAGACCAGGGTCCCTGTGGATAGTGGAGGTAGATTCCAAGGTCCTTTTGGATTGCACAGGCAGATCCCAGGGTCTTCCTGGATTTTTAGGTAGAGCCCCTAGGAGTCCTCCTGGGTTTTGTGGGTAAAGCCACTGGAAGCCCTCCTGGATTTTGCTGTAGAGCCCTCAAGTCCTTCTGGATTTTGTAGGTAGAGCCCAGGAGCCTTCCTGGATTTTGTAGGTAGAACCCCCAGGAGTCCTCCTGGATCTTGTAAGTAGAGCCCCTGGGAGCCGTCCTGGATTTTGTAGGTAGAATCCCCGAGAGTCCTCCTGGATTTTGTAAGCAGAACCTCCGGGAGTCCTCCTGGATTCTGTAAGTAGAGCCTGGGAGTCCTCCTGGATTGTGTAGGCTGAGCCCAGGAGTCCTCCTCGATTTTGTAGGTAGAACCAAGGAGCCCTCCTGGATTTTGTAGGTAGACTGTGGGATGCTCTAATTTTTCTCTTCACATTACAGAAAGATGTCCAATCAATCGTTGTGCATCTTTACGAACGGCACAGTCACCATCGAGAGAACCATCTTCACTCTACTGTACAGCGTGATCATCATCCTTGGGCTCTTCTTCAACGTTGTGGCTCTGTGGATCTTCCGGGTTCACATCCAGCAGCGATCCGGGACCATCTTCTACATGAGGAACCTGGCCATTGTGGATCTCCTGCTGGTCTGTTTCTTGCCCTTCCGCATCATCGCCTATTACAGCCAGGACAGACTGTCGTGCGAGATTGCCAGCATCATTTTTCTGGTCAACATGTACACCAGCATCTTCTTCCTGACCTGCATTAGTCTGGATCGCTGCTTGGCCACGGTTTTGCCTTTTAAGGTGCGGATTTACCACTTACGCAGAGCAGCGCCCTGGGTCAGTGGCTTGGTATGGTTCCTGACGTTGGGCTGTAGCCTCCCTACGTACCTCAAATGGAAATTCAACAGCAACTGGACCAGCGAGCACAATTGCTTGGAGCCCATCGTCGTCACCAAGAATTTACCACTGATCTTCACCCTCGCCATTGGCTTCGGGATCCCCTTCAGTTTGGTGCTTACCAGCTCACTCCTTGCCCTGCTGAAGATGAGGAAGACCAAGCTGTCACCCAACCTGAATATTCGCAAAACTCAGAACATGATCCTGGCCAATTTTCTCGTTTTCACTTTTTGCTTTCTGCCCTACCATGTTTTCCTGGGCCTTTACCAGAGACTGAATGCCAATTGGATCTGTGGCGGTCAACAGGTCTTCCAAATAACCCAAATCCTCGCCAGTGCCAACACCGTCTTCGACCCCGTGATCTACTACTTCACCACAGAGGCTTTTCAGAAAACCCATTTGATGAGGACAGTGCACAACATGATTTGTTGCAAGCATATCAGGGAAGGGCAGGAAGAGTGCACCGTGCAGTGCAGGGGGACTTACAAGAAAGCATCAGAAGTCTCCCTCTGTTTGGAGCACTGCATGAAATAACCTGCTATTTGGTGTTATTTTTCAAGCACAAGTTTGCGCTTTTTCCAACATTTGTTTCCGTTTTAGTTTTGACTTTTCCTTCTTGAGAAATGCAAATAAACTCCCTTCTACTCCCATTTCACAGACAAGAGTTAGATGCAGAGTAAAGCTCCCTCTACTCTGTCTCCCATTAAACACACCCAGGCCAAGAACAGCATGAGGTTACATATAGAGTAAAGCTCTTTCAACTCTGTTCTCATCAAACACTCCCGAGACAGGGAAAGTACTGGGTTAGGTACAGAGTAAAGAATCCTCCTCTCATTTAAACTGAAAGTAAAATTATCTCTAATATATTTTCTGAACAAGGAGACTTGAAACGTCAGCTTTCCTGTTCCTCTGATGCTGCTTGGCCTGCTGTGTTCATCCAGCTCTCCACCTTGTTATCTCAGATTCTCCAACATCTGCAGTGCCTACTATCTCTGTATTAGTACCCCTCTCTGCCAGGCCAAGGAGCACAGCAACAAGCAAGCCCAAAGACACCTCTGTCCCTTACTGCGATGGGTACCCTGAGCTCAGGAGCATGGGGCTGAGAGCAATCAAAATCGAAGGAGCAACCCGTTCAATAATCTAAAAAGGGCTGTAGTTGGAAACATTGTACATTGATGTGAAACACTGACTTTTCCAGGCCACAAAAACTACATGTGAACAGGAACCCAGTGAACTAAGTCAGAGTCACGAAGATGTAACAGACCCTTTGGCCCAACTCAACCACATATCCTAAAAAATCTAGTCCCGTTTGCCAGCAGTTGGCCCCAATTCCTCTAAACCATTCCTCATCACGCACCCATCCAGATGCCTTTTAACTGTTGTAATTGTACCGGCCTCCACCACTTCCTCTAGCAGCTCATTCCTTACACGCACCACCCTCTGTGTGAAAAAGTTCCTCCTTCTGTCCCTTTTAAATTGATCCCCTCTCACTTTAAACCTATGCCCTCTACTTCTGGACTCCTGTACCCTAGGGAAAAGAATTGGCCAATCACCCGATTCATGTCCCCTCATGACTTGGGAAGCTTCTATAAGGTCAGCCCTCAGCCTCCAACGCTCCAGGGAAAATAGCGCCAATCTATTTAGTCTCTCCCTCTACCTTACACTCTCCAACCATGGCATCATCTTTGTAAATCTTTTCTGAGCCATTTCAAATTTCACAACATCTTTCCTATAGCAGGGAGACTGGAATTAAGCACAGTATTCCAAAAGTGACCTAACCAATGTCCTGTACAGCTGTTACATGACCTCCCAACTCCTATATTCAATGCTCTGATCAATAAAAGCAAGCGTATCAGATGCCTTCTTCACTAACCTGCCTACCTGCAACTCCACTTTCAGGAAACTGTGAACCTGCACACCCAAGGTCTCTTTGTTTGGCAACACTCAGCAGGACCTTATCATTAAGAGTGTAAGTACTGCCCTGATTTGCCTTTCCATGATGCAGCACCTCACATTTATCTAATCATAGTGTCATACAGTTGTACAGAGTCATATGACGTCAACCTAGCTAATCTCGTTACAAACACTATGGCAACATAGGGCTGTTCTTTCTCCTGTAACCTCTCCTGGGGTATTTTCACACTGGCTCCAATTCCTCCGACTCAACCTTAGATGGCGGCAGCTTGCACCGAACCGTGGCCTGCCTCTTACGCCGAGAGCATCTCGGAAGGAACTCATTTTCTTCTTCAGCAATAAAAGCAACGAGGCTGTGACAGCCACCAAGTCCATCTCAGACTCTAAGGTTTCTTTTACACTAGATGGGAGAGGGGAGAGTCCATGCGTTCCGGATCAGTTGGAAAGACTGTTGAGAACCTGGGGACGTTTTGCTTCCATACCGTTTGTGGGTTTGCAGCTTCCATATTTCCATCTGCTTGTTCAGGACAACCCACCCAAACATGATATGTCACTGGACCTGACCTCGCATTGACTGTGCCCCTTACCCATACAGGGCCATTCCTGCCGCCAAACTTTGTTGCCTGAAGTAATATGTTTCTCTCATGCTGAGAGAAGTCTTGTGTCCAGCAATGGCATTCCTGATGCCATTTCACCCCCTCCCATGTCTGGGAAGATCAGAATTAACCCGGTGCAGTCTTCTCCCCATGAACAGCTCTTCTGGAGCTAACCTGGTAGTTGTGTGAAGGGTGGTCTTGTAATCAAATAGGAAACAGGACAGTTTGGTATTCGGTGAAGTTGGAGGCTGTTTCCTTAAGCCTTCAAAGTTTGAACTACACTTCCTGCTAGGCCATTGGACAATGGATTGTGCGGAGCTGTCCTTGAATACCAAATACCATTCAACCTTAGGAAGCACTCAAATTCCCTCCTGGTAAACAATGGCCCATTGTCTGTGACCAACAACTTCTGCGAGCCCGCATACTGCAAAAGATGCTCGCAGCTTTTTCTATCATTGGTCCTATGTTTGATAAATAAACTCTGTCGACATCCAACCACTTTGAGTGGGCGTCCACAATGGCTAAGAACATTGTGTCCATGAAAGAACCGGCATAGTCAATATGTAACCGAGTCTAGGGTTTACCCGGCCATTCCCACACGAATGTGGGGGAGCTGTTGGCAGTAATTATTGTCTTTTTTTGGCACTCTGGGCACTGGCCCACCTGATGTGGCTTTGTTGGCTTCCAATCCTGGCCACCAGCTTCTGGCCAACCACTTGGACACCCCGGATGAGCCTGCCTCTCACCTTTGCTTAGGACAATGACTCTTGTTCCTTGTAATAAAGTGCCATCCTCTATGATGATCTGGTCTCACTGGGGCCAGGAAGTTTCAATTCTGGTGGTGATGGCCCTTTGATTTCCCCCATCACTACTAACTATTTTAGCTTTGCCAAGACAAGATATTTTTGGGTCCACAGTCTGATATATTAGTGGTGACCAGAAAGATGGTCCAGAAAGTTGAAAACCAGACAGACTCTTCCAGTGGGGCAGTACTGGTATATCTGGCAGTGATAGCTGGCTCAAGGCATCAGCCTCCTATGTTCCAACATGCAATTACAAGTGCTGAAAATGTCAGCCCACAGGTGAATTCAACATGAATCCATACGCAACATGTCCTTTTCCTGCCCCAGGAGGGGTTTGTGGTCCCTTACTGTCATAAATTTATTTCTGTGGAACCTACCTGAAACTTTCTGACAGCAAAGATGACAGCAGAACCCTCCTTCTCTATCTGGGCGTATTTACGCTCTGCATCAGACAAAGTACACTGTTGGGTGTTCCTCTCCATTGGGCCGTGTGTGAGCTAACACTATCCCGATACTGCATGGAGACGCACTGCACTGTCAGCACCAGATCTCACCTGGGATCATAGTGTGCCAACACCTAAGACAGCGATGGCTGTTTCTTTACTTCCCCAAAGGCCACAAGACCATTCCCAAGGCTGGTCCTTTTACAATAGCAGGTGTAAGGGTGCTGGGATGGAGGCCAGGTTATATATGCACCTTCCATAATAATTCAGCAGCCCAAGGAAAGACCTAAGCTTCAGTAATAGACATGACAGCCGGGGCACCTTTGACCACCCTCACTTTATCTTCCAACAGGTGTAACCCAGTCTGGTCAACTCTGTAACACAGATACGTTATGTAGGGTACCTGGATCACAGATTTATTCCTCCTAAGGCAGAAGCCGACCTGGGAGAAACATCTAAGGACTGTGTCCAAGTTATCGAAGCGCTCCTTATTGGTCTTCCCTGTTATTAGCACCTCATCCAGATGAATGGCGACTTGAGGTAGACTTTGTTATTGTCCATTGTCCACTGAAAAAGGGCACAAGGTGATGATACCCCACATGGCAATCTTGTATATTGCTACAAACCCTATGGGTATTAATTGTAGCATACTTCTGGGAATCCTCACCTAACTGCAATTGTAGATACGGATTGCTCATGCCCAGCTTTGTGAAGGACAATCTACCCACCAGCTGTCTGTATAATTCTCCTATGCGAGGGACTGGCTATTTATCCAGCTGCAAGAAGCATTTACTGTAAGTTTAAGATCCCCACAATGGCAAGCCATCCCACTGATCTTCACAATCGGTACAACCAGTGCTAATCGGCAATTGGACTGGTTTGATGATTCCTTCACTTTCCAGCCTCCTGATTTCTGCCTCTACTTTGGCCCATTAGGTAAATGACAGTGGGTAGGCCTTGCGAAATTGTAGGTTTGCTTTCTAGTCAACATGCAAGGTGGCTGTGGCTGCCTTGATAGACCGTAGACGTTCCTGGTATTTAATCAGGATTTCACTCAGGCAGCCATCTCCGAATCGAAAAATGTTCAGCCAATCAAGGTGAGTCTTTCCCATTGCCCTTTCTCAACCTATTTCACCAAATCAGGCTTGGGCCTGAGCCTTTTATTACAATCAGTGGTAACTGAACCAGCTGCTTCTCGAAGAGACCGGAACTGAAGTTGTATCCTTAATCTGTAAAGGTTCCCCAGTATAGGTTCTCAGTCTAGCCGAGGTCTTACGCAAACCTAAGGGTTGGAGTCAAGAGCAAATTTTGTGAAATGCTGGATCTGCAATCACCGATATAGCCACATTGGTATCAATTCCATTAGAACCGGGTGACCATTTAACCAGATGTTTATTTTGATTGGTTCTGATTTGGATGTTGTTAAGCAATTTAACTGTCCCAAGCCAGACATATGTAGGTTTTCCAGGGTGTGTGCTGTCCTGGATACTGGCCTTTGAGTTCTTCTGTACAATTCAGGCCTAGTGGGACGCTTACTGGCCCGGATCATGATGGAAATATTAATCATTTGGCTAAGGTTTGGCTTTGTTTTGAGGTTTTGCTGTGGACTGACCCAGAGTCCCTCTGCTCAGGATATGTCCTGAGTGAAACAATGCAATTGCCTTCACTCAAGTGGTGTTTCCCAACCTCAGTCAGTCTGCTGAGAATGTTAAGAACAAAAACAAAGCTGCTGGAAAAGCTCAGCAGGTCTGGCAGCATCAGTGAAGGAGAAAACAGATAACGTTTCGGGTCCAGTGACCCTTCCTCAGAATCGTGAGTGTCCACTACCATTGGAATACCCTGCAACTCATTTGCTCTACTTGCCACATTTTCTCATGATAAAGCCAGTTGTAGTGCCTGTTTGAAGTCCCATTGGATTTTAATTAATAGGTGCTTTTGTTAATGGTCTAATAGTCACAGCATTAATCTCACATACCAAACAGTCTCTCAGCATCTCATTAAGGGTTAATCCAATGTCACTTGCCTCTGCCAGTCACCTTAACATGGTCAAAAATCCCGACATGGATTCCCCTGGTTCTCAAACTGCTGAGTAAAACTGATAGCTTCTCAGAACTGGAGCAGGTTTGGGGATACAATATTCCTTACCGATAACCATCAACGCTTGGAAGGGTTTAGTATCCGAGGCCTCAGGAAATATTAGGCTTCTAATAACTGGAAAAGCTGTGGGTCCACAAGCTTTCAGCAGAATTACTCATTGCTTTTAATCTGCCCTAATATCATTTGCCTGGAAAAAAAAGTGCTTTCTTTCCACATCTTGGCCACAGTTTTCGATAGCAGGATTGTGTGAGTCAAGCTTCCCAAATAACAGCACAATGCCAGAAATACTTACACCAACTCAAAGATGACTATTGCATGTAAATTTCTTCAGGACCATTTTTTTTCTCTTGCTGCCACCGAAATAATTCCACAGAGGCTGATACCCCATAATCAAGTCACATTTTATTTACACGTGCACAGCACATAGTCAGGGCTCCCTGACTGTCCACATTAACAACCCCAATCAGTGAACTTATATTCTATAATGTCCTCCTGGCTGACCTTGTTACAATCACAAATGTTAATTCTCTCCTTCAGAATTTCCTCCAATAGATTCCATACCACTGACATGAGACTCACTGGCACAGGTGGCACAGTGGCTCAGTGGTTAGCGCTGGAGCCTCAAAGCGCCAGGGACCCAGATTCAATTCCACCCTCAGGCAACTGTCTATGTAGAGGTTGCACATTGTCCCCATGTCTGCGTGGGTTTCCTCCGGGTACTCCGGTTTCTTCCCACAGTCCAAAGATGTGCAGGCTAGGTGGATTGGCCATGCTAAATTGCCTGTAGTGTTCAGGGGGGTGGGTCTGGGTGAGATGCTCCAAGGGTCAGTGTGGACTTGTTGGGCTGAAGATAACAAAGTGTGAAGCTGGATGAACACAGCAGGCCAAGCAGCATCTCAGGAGCACAAAAGCTGACGTTTCGGGCCTAGACCCTTCATCAGAGAGGGGGATGGGGAGAGGGTTCTGAAATAAATAGGAAGAGAAGGGGAGGCGAACCGAAGATGGATAGAGGAGAAGATAGGTGGAGAAGAGAGTAAAGGTGGGGAGGGGATAGGTCAGCCCGGAGAGGATGGACAGGTCAAAGAGGCGGGATGAGGTTGCTAGGTGGGAAGTGGAGGTTTGGCTTGAGGTGGGAGGAGGGGATAGGTGAGAGGAAGAACAGGTTAGGGAGGCGGGGACAAGCTAGGCTGATTTTGTGATGCAGTGGGGAGAGGGGAGATTTTGAAGCTGGTGAAGTCCACATTGATACCATTGGGCTGCAGGGTTCCCAAGCGGAATATGAGTTGCTGTTCCTGCAACCTTTGGGGGGCATCATTGTGGCACTGCAGGAGGCCCATGATGGACATGTCGGCTAAGGAATGGGAGGGGGAGTTAAACTGGTTCACGAATGGGAGGTGCAGTTGTTTATTGCAAACCGAGCGGAGGTGTTCTGCAAAGTGGTCCCCAAGCCTCTGCTTGGTTTCCCCAATGTAGAGGAAGCCACACTGGGTACAGTGGATACAGCATACTACATTGGCAGATGTGCAGGTGAATATCTGCTTAATATAGAAAGTCACCTTGGGGCCTGGGATGGGGGTGAGGGATGAGGTGTGGGGGCAAATGTAGCACTTCCTGCGGTTGCAGGGGAAGGTGCTGGGTATGGTGGGGTTGGAAGGAAGTGTGGAGCGGACAGTGGATACAGCATACTACATTGGCAGATGTGCAGGTGAACATCTGCTTAATATAGAAAGTCACCTTGGGGCCTGGGATGGGGGTGAGGGATGAGGTGTCGGGGCAAATGTAGCACTTCCTGCAGTTGCAGGGGAAGGTGCTGGGTATGGTGGGGTTGGAGGGGAGTGTGGAGCGGACAAGGGAGTCATGGAGAGAGTGGTCTCTCCGGCAGGCAGCCAAGGGTGGGGATGGAAAAATGTCTTGGGCGGTGGGGTCAGATTGTAGATGGCGGAAGTGTCGGAGGATGATGCGTTGTATCCGGAGGTTGGTGGGGTGGTATGTGAGGACAAGGGGGATTCTCTTCGGGCGGTTATTGCAGGGGCGGGGTGTGAGGGATGTGTTGCAGGAAATGCGGGAGACACGGTCAAGGGATTTCTCATCACTGTGGGGAGGAAGTTGCGGTCCTTGAAGAACGCGGCCATCTGGGATGTATAGGAGTGGAATGCCTCATCCTGGGAGCAGATGCGGCGAAGGCGAAGGAATTGGGAATCGGGGATGGAATTTTTGCAGGTGGGTGGGTGGGAGGAGGTGTATTCTAGGTAGCTGTGGGAGTCGGTGGGCTTGAAATGGACATCAGTTTCTAGTTGGTTGCCTGAGATGGAGACTGAGAGGTCCAGGAAGGTGAGGGATGTGTTGGAGATGGCCAAGGTGAACTTGAGGTTGGGGTGGAAGGTGTTGGTGAAGTGGATGAAATGTTCGAGCTCCTCTTGGGAGCAAGAGGTGGCGCCGATACTGTCATCAATGTAACGGAGGAAGAGGTGGGGTTTGGGGCTACTGTAGGTGTGGAAGAGGGACTGTTCCACGTAACCTACAAAGATGCAGGCATAGCTTGAGCCCATGCGGGTACCCATGGCAACCCCCAGGTGGGAGGAGTCGAAAGAGAAGTTGTTGAGAGTGAGGACGAGTTCGGCTAGGCGGATGAGGGTGTTGGTGGAGAGGGATTAGTCGGGCATGCGGGACAGGAAGAAGCGGAGGGCCTTGAGGCCATCTGCATGAGGAATGCAGGTGTATAGGGACTGGACGTCCATGGTGAAAATGAGGTGTTGGGGGTCAGGGAATTGGAAGTTCTGGAGAAGGTGGAAGGCGTGGGTGGTGACACGGACATAGGTGGGGAGTTCCTGGACCAAGGGGGGAAAAATTGGAGTCCAGATAGGTGGAGATGAGTTCGGTGGGGCAGAAGCAGGCAGAGACAATAGGTCGGCCAGGGTAGGGGTTGGGGAACAATGAGGCTGGAGGCTGTGGGTGGGAGGTCCCCTGAGGTGATGAGGTCATGGATGGTATTGAAGATGATGGTTTGGTGCTCGGGGGTGGGGTCATGATCAAGGGGGCGGTAGGAGGAGCTGTTGGAGAGTTGGCGTTTGGCCTCAGCGATGTAGAGGTCAGTGCACCACATTACCACTGCACCTCCCTTGTCTGTGGGTTTGATGGTGAGGTTGGGTTGGAGCAGAGGGCTGCCCGTTCTGCAGGGGAGAGGCTGGAGTGGGTGAGAGGGGTGGAGAGGTTGAGACGGTTAATGTCTCAACAGCAGTTGGAGATGAACTGGTCGAGGGAGGGTAGGAGGCCTGGGGGTGGTGTCCAGGAGAAGGACTTGTGTTGGAGGCAGGTAAAGGGGTCAAAAGGGGCTGTTTCCACACTGTAGGGATTCTATGATTCTAAATTGCCTGTTGTGTTCAGGAATGTGTCACTTAGGTGGGTTATAGAGGAATGGGTCTGGGTGGCATACTCTGAGGGCTGGTGTGGACTTGTTGGTCTGAATGGCCTCTTCCCACACTATAGCGATTCTATGATGATAGTGGTCTGTAAGTTCCTGGTTCATCTCTACTGCCCTACTTTGTAAGTGGAATCACACTAGCTGTCCTCCAGTACTTCCTTGTGGTCCAACAGGAATTAAAATTTGTGTCAGAGCCCCTACAATTTCCTGCCTCGCGTCACTCAGCAGCCTGGGATGCAATTCATCTGGGCCAGAGGATTGGTCTATTTTTAATCCCAACACAGCCTCCAATATCTCCCCATTTCCTACATCTGTGCAAATTCCTCACAGTCCCTTTTCCTCAATTCCACACCAACATTCTCCTTTTTCAGAATAAAGACCGAAGAGAAGTGTTCATTCAGCACCTTTCCAATATCCTGCAGTGTTACACATCAGTTGCCCCCTCGGTCCCTGTGTTTCCCCTGGTTAACTCTGCTCTTTAATGCATATATAAAATATCTTGGGATTCTCTGTAATCCTATTTGCAAATCCTTTTACATGACCCCTTTTTGCTTTTCTAATTGCTTTCTTGAATTCTCTCCCGTAAGTTAAGGCAGTGCCAGTTTCTGATCCAAAGCAGAGGGGTTTGTCAGAAAGTGTCACTACTTCTCTGCCAGGGGGTTATGGTTTTAATCCCACCCCTCCACCCACCCCGCTCTCCTGAGGCACAGTGCTATTTCTGAGAGGGTTGATGATCAAGGGAGGCCTACATCTCTCCAAATCTTCCCTGCCCAGACTCTTCCATTCTGCCTCTCCCCACAGTGAGGTAGCACGCCCACCCACCCCCTCCCAACTGGTTAGTTGCCATGTGAGGGGCCAAGTGAAGCTGTGGACACCGCCACCTCCTCACTGTGCTCCAGGTTGGGACCTCGGCCAGGCTCCAACTATGGCACACTTTTTCGATGGCCGTGGGATAGCCAGGCAAATCGGGCACTGCAACGAAAAGGTAGGCCGATTGCTTTAGAGCCATCTGGGAAATTTTCACCTGTGGGGGCTGCCCCCATGTGCCTGGTCCTACCCTACGGGTGCTCCCTCACCCACCCTTGCCAGCCATCGTGGTATTAATATCAGCCTCCCTCCTGCAGGGAGCTCTGTGAGGGGAGAGTCAGCGTTGACACCCATGATCGCTCAGCTGGATACAGCGGCCTTGGAGTGATGGGAGAGTTCCTTCGGAGGTGCTGCACCTGTTCACAAGCTTAGCACCACACACCATCCATTGACCAGAACACACGGTAAGCAGCCCCGTCACGTTCCACTGAGAACGCACCCTCCAGGATCTCCTCCTGGGTCAGGCAGATAAACATCTGGCTCCAGAAGGAGTCGATGTGGTGAAGGTGTACATCGTGAAGACCAAGCAGTATGGGTGCTACTTCCAATCTCGCTGCTCCCATGCTTGCAGATGTGGGGAGAAGGAAATGGAGCAAGGGGCGAGGCATTCAACAAAAGGTTTGGTCACTCCCAGGACAGGTTTAGATATAGAGTAAAGCTCCTTCTACACTATCCCCATCATTAACATCCAGCACAAGGATAGCACAGAGTTAGATACAGAGTAAAGCTTCCTCTACACTATTTCCATCATACACATCCAGGGCAGGGACAGCATGGAATTAGATACAGAGTAAAGCTCCCTCTACAATGTCCCCCATCAAACAGCCCCAAGACAGGGACAGCACAGCGTTAGATACAGAGTAAAGTTCCCTCTACACTATCCCCATCAAACTCGCCCAGGACAGGGACAGCATGTTATTCGATACAGAGTAAAACTCCCTCTACACAATGCCCACATCAAAAAGCCCCAGGACAGGGACAGCATAGGGTCAGATTCAGATTAAAGTTTGTTTTACACTACCCCCCATAAAATACCATAAGAACAGGGACAGCACAGGGTTAGACACAGAGTAAAGCTCTTTCAACACTGTCCCCCATCAAACACTCACACACTATTGAGACAGCATAGGGTCAGGTACAGAGTAAAACTGTTTCTACTCTTTTAAACCAAAAGTAAATGCCCCCTGACATTGTCTCCAGCAAAGACTCCCAGAACAGTACATTGAATGGAGTTAGGTACAAATTAAAGCCCTCTCTTCACAGTCCCCTTTGGTGTATAAAATCGTGAGAGGTATAGATAAGGTGAACAGCAGGTGTTTTTCCCTAGGGTGGGCGCTTTCAAAATGGGGCTATTTTTTAAAAGTGAGAGGAGAAACATTTAAAAAAGACACAAGGGGCAACGTTTTTACACAGACTGTGGTTCACATGTGGAATAAACTTCCTGAGGTAGTGGCAAATGTGGACACAGTTAGAACATTTAAAAGACATTTGGGTAAGTACATGAATAGGAAAGGTTTTGGAGGGATATGGGCCAAGAGCGGGCCAGTGGAACTAGTTTAATTTGGGATTATGGACTGGTTGGTTTTAAGGGTTTACTTCCAAGCTGAATGACTGTATGACTCTATCGCTACATCTCCCATCAAGTACTCTGGGACAGGTGTAGCACAGGCTCAGATGTAGAGTAAACTTCCCTTGGCATTTTCTCCATCAAACACTCCCAGGACAGGGATAGCATGGGATTAAGTAAAGAATAATGCTGTCTCTAATTTTTAAATTGAAAGTGCAGCTTCCTCTAAACTGCCGCCATCAAACATTCCTGGGACAGGTGCAGCTCCTGGCTGGATATAGCATAAAGGTCCCTTGATGGTCTCCTCCTCAAATACTCCCAGTGTTGGTACACTACATAGTTAAATGTAGCTCAAATAAAACTCTCTCTACGCTGCACCAACACTTGCAGAACTTGCACAGCACACACTTAGATACATAATAACATTTCCTTCTACTTTATGAATCAAAGACAGTGAAGAAGCCAGTAAGAGGCAGAGAGAGACAAAGAGAGAGAGAGAGTTGTCATCGAAGTTTGGTTTCAGATTGACTAGAATACTCGAGTGTTGCTTGCGGCTATATTCAGTATCAGGGGCTGGCAATGATAGGTGCATGCCTGCGATAAGTGAGAACTGGAAGGGGTCTGAAATAAGAGTGTTTCCACTCCTGTCCTCACCTCTGATCATGAAATTAACCATTACTATCGACACTAGGAAACTCTATCTCTTTAGGAGTCACATGTCTAAATAGCCCAAGACAGAGAAAGGAAGTAGGCAGAGAGGGACTGAGATTGAGAAAAACAGACAGAGACAGAGAAAGAGAGGCAGAAAAGAGAGAGAGAGAGAGAGAGAGCACGGTGAGGAAAAAGAGATGGGAGACACAGAGATGCAAAGAAAACACAGGAAAGAGAGAGACGAGAAAGTGACGCAGATTGAGAGATACAGAGACAGTCTCAGTTCTGGTAATACTAGGGGGCATGTATTTTGGGTAAGGGGTGGGGAAAGTTCAAAGGAGATGTGAGGGTTAGATTTTTTACACAGAGTGGTAGCAGTCTGTACGTACTGCCCAGGGTGATGGTGGAGGCAGATACGCTAGGGGCGTTCAAGGGGCATTTAGATAAGCACATGGATATGCAAGAAATGGAAGAAAATGGATCATGTGCAGATAAAAGGGATTAGTTTAGTTCAGCCAAAAGGCCCATTCCTGTGCTGTACTGAAGCTTTTCTCTATCTCCATCCTGTTTCGCCTCCTATCTGCCGATACGTATTATGAGGCGTAGAAAGGGTTGAAAACAGATGCTTTAATGGGTGCGAGTAAGAGACATCTGCCTAAAAGCCCTCAGACGCTGACAAAGGAATCCTGGCAGAGGTAGTTAACACAGACTTAAACCTCTTTCCCTCTCTTCTGCTGCACTGCACTGACTGAGTTCCTGATATCTTTCTGTTCCTTTTGCAGACCGAAAGGCATTTCTGGGGTCTCCAATAAGCTGGAATAATTTCACAGCACTCATTCTGATTATAGGACAGCTTTTAGGGTCATTCCAGGTAAACACTGTGACAATTATGGGCAGCACGGTGGCTCAGTGGCTAGCACTGCAGCCTCACAGTGTCAGGGACCTGGGTTCAATTCCAGCCTCGGGCGTCTGTCTGTGTGGAATTTGCACATTCTCCCTGGGTTTGCTCCTACAGTTCAAAGATGTGCAGGCTAGATGGATCAGCCATGTAAAATTGCCTGTAGTATTCAGGGGTGTGTGGGTTATCGGGGAATGGGCCTGAGTAGGATGCCTCAAGGGGTGGTGTGGACTTGTTGGGCCGAAGGGCCTGTTTCCACACTACAGGGAATCTAATCAATGCCATCACATCAAGAGGTTAGGTTGTCCTGGGTTTTTTTCTTTGAAGACAGGTTATAAGGCAGAGACACCAAGCAATCTACTAGCACGCTTGAGTAAACATCTTGGAAGGCTTTGGGTTTTTTTTTGTAACAGCCTGAATGGTTGTGGCCAGCTCTATTAGATCAAGATTTCTGGGTAGCAGCAGAAGCCATTGGGGTCTGAACAGAGTTGGGAGCTTCAGTGCATCTCTCCTGGCTGCTATTCTCTCTGAATTTTCTCTTGATGGTTTATTGTTCCTCCTGGATTGTAGAACTGCATGTGAAAATCTGTGTCTGAATTTGCCTTTTTTGGAAGGGGTGTGTTTATGGGACGTTACTATATTGGAACAGTTAATTAGTATAAGGTCCTGTATCAATTACTCAGTCAAGTTTTCCAGTAGACTTAAGTTATTCTAAATTAATTTTTCTTCAGTTATATTTTAACTTCAGTGTTTCAATAAATTCTGTTTTGCTTAATATCGAGTACTTTGACCAGTCACATGCAATCTAGAATCGACACGTTACATTTCTAATGTAACAAAAAGGTGGATCTAGGCTACGTTCTTAAAATATTCCAAGTGAGTCTGGTCTGGCCCATAGAAATATTAATAGGCTGTCAGTGCAGTTTTGACCAGATGATGCTGGAAATCAGAAACATAAACAGAATTGCTGAAAAATCTCAGCAGGTTTGGCAGCATCTGTGGAAAGAAAGCAGAGTTGACATTTCGGGTCCTGTGACCTTTCTACAGAACAAAGTCACCCATTGTGTTTGAAGAACGTTTTCTTTCAAATCGATAGCAGCAAGTGAATCATCAGAGTTGTTCAGTGGGAGTCTTATAATATGGATCAATTTACACCAAATTTGTTTATTGTGTGGGGTCTCATGGATCTCAATGGAAATGAAACTTCAATTAAATCAAATTCAATTTAAATGAGGAATATTCTTATTAATGTGGTCAGTTGTAATGCAGGGCAGGCAATGGACTAGGAAGGGTAAAGTAGCCATAGTCCTACTCTTCATGTGCAGATGCCTGTGTTGGTCGGGGGTGGACAATGTCAGAAATCACACGACACCAGGTTATAGTTCCAACAGGTTTTTTTGAAAACACAAGCTTCACAACCTTGCTCCTTCTTCGGTTGTTCATGACAGAGTTGGTATTAGTCACAGAATTTATAAATAAAAGGTCAAAGTGTCACACCACTGATCAGGATGCATTAAAGAAACCTAAGATGTTGTTAAATCTTTAATCAGTTAGGAGGTTCTAATTGATTAATTGTATACATAAATCCTGAAATTTCTTTCAAGTCACTGCCCTGAGATAACTACAAGTTTTATCAGTGTAAAGAAGAGGTGACAATTTAGGGCAGACAATGCATGCTACGTATGAGGCCTTGTTTAGGGTCTGTTTGTGCTTTGGTTTGGCGTCAGTCATTATACCTAAAGTAGGAATTTATAAAATACCACATTGACTGACCATCCATAAATAGTGTTCTATTTGAACTAAAAAAAAGTATCTGCAAATATAAATTCACCCTATTAATTTATGTACGTGTGCGTGTGTGTCTGTGAGTATGTGTTTGTGTGAGAATGTGTGCATGTATGTGTGTGTGTGTGCCTGTGTGTGTAAGCGTGTGCCTCTGTGTGTGTGTTTGAGTGTATGTGTGTTGTGTGTATCTGTTTGTGAGTGCATAAGTGTGTGTGTGTGTGTGTGTGTGTGTGTGTATTTGTGAGGGAGAGTTTAGAGAAAGGGAGATGATCAGCAGTAGTTTAACCTGAAAGTAACCATACCAGATGAAGGGAAATGTTAAGACCTTATGGTAAGCATGGCCTAACCATATTGTTGTAGACTACTAATCTACATACCCAGTTCACAGAATCCCTACAGTGTGGAAGGAGGCCATTCAGACCATCGAGTCCACACAGACCCATCTACGGACAACACTATGGACAATTTAGCAGCCTGCTGGAATGACATTCAGGTGATGCCTTATTTTCTCAGGGACTGTAAGGCTGGGTGATGCCCTAGTGACACAGGTTTGAATCGTGCCACGGTAGGTGATAGGGTTTTGAGTCCAGTAAAAATCTGGAATTAGAAATGTGATGATGACCTTGTTGTTCGCTGGGGGAAAAAATACAACCGAAACGTCAGCTTTCCTGATCCTCTGATGCTATCCGGCCTGTGGTGTTCCTCCAGCTCCACACTGTGCTTTCTCCGGTTCATTTATGGTCTTATCTTTAATTCATCCATGGGATAGGGGTGTCACTGACTAGATCAGAACTCATTGGCCAACCCAGAGGGCAATTAAGAGTCAACCACATTGCTGTGGGTCTGGAGTCACATTTAGGGCAGTCTAGGTAAGGATGGCAGTTTCCTTCCTCGGAGTGAATGAGGTGAGTTTTTCTGAATAATGGTTTCATGATCTTCATTAGACTCTAAATTCTAGATTTTTAAAAATCGAATTGAAAGTCCCTTTAGTGCCTGTTAAGGAGAGAAATCTGCCATGTTCACCTGGTCCGTGCTTACATATGACTCTAGACCCATGGCAACGTGGTTGACTCCTGGCTGCCCTCTGAAATGGGCCAGTGATGCCCATACCCCATGAATGGTATTTTTTTCAAAACACATGCCACTCCCACCTTGCTAACAGTTTTCGTAAATCATAGGGCCCAACACTTAAAACCAGGCTATTCCAGAATCTCCCTATCCACTTTTGCACCGGATGCGAAGGCCCTTCAGATAGCAACAGAGTCCCATTGGGAATCTAAGAACGTAGCAATTGTGAGCAGGAATAGGCCATTTGGCCCCTGGAGCCTGTTTTGTCAATCAGTATGATCACGGCTAGTCCCATTTTTCCTGATTGTCTATGAGACCAAACATCTCTCTATCACAGCCTTCGACGTATACCACAATGGATTCTTCCCAGCTCTCTGTGCCAGAGAATTCCCAAAGACTCACAACCTTCTGAGTGAAAATAAAATCTCCTCATTTTGTTCCTAAGTGATCAAACCCCTTTATCCTTAGATTGTGACCCTTCCTAGGATGGGGAAATGCAAACAGGATTCCAGGTGTGGAATCACTGTACAACCACAGTAAACCTGTTTATTCCTGTACCACAATTCCCTTTGCAATAAAGGCAAGATGGCACTTTACTTCCTCATTTTCTGTTGTCCCTGCATGCCAGCTTCTGGTGTTATTTGTACACGTGCGCCCAACTCTTTCAGAACAGAATGAAGAGTGGTATGCAGGTTGTGGTGTTCTCATGTGTCTGCTGCCCTTGTTCTTCCATATGGAAGTGGTTGTGGGTTTGGCCGGTGCTGCCAAAGGAGCCTCAGTTAATGTGTAGCATTCTAACATATGAAAACATTCAATGGTTTGATTTATTGTAGCCACATGCACCTAAGTACCGTGAAAAGTTGTGTTTTGCAAGCAGTAGAGGCAGATCATAATATACAAGGACTTACAGATCATAGGGTGATTGAAAAAAGTGAAGCATGCAATGTTACGGCTACACAGGAGGTGTACAAAAGCAAGGCCAACATTAGATTTGCAATTCGACATCCATTCAACCAAATAATAACAGCAGGGACAAAGCTGTTCTCTAACCTGCTGGCACGTGTTTAAGCTTTTGTATCTTCTGCTTGACAGAGGAGGTTGGAAGAGATTATAACCAGGGGTGGTAGGGGTCTTTAATAATGTAGGCCACTTTTCCATGGCATCAAGAAGTGTACATGGAGTCAATGGATGGACAGCGGGCTTGCATGACAGTCTGGGCTGTGTTCACAACTCTCTGTAGTTTCTTACGGTCCTGGGCAGAGCAGTTACTGTACCAATGCTCTGCCCTCATCCGCTTACTGCGGCAGAGAATTACACAAGCTCACCACTGTTCGGGTAAAGGAAGGTTTTTTTTTAAACAGAAAGTGTTAGGAGTCTCGAAGGGGTGTCGGGGTGCTGGTGGAGGCAGATACGGTAGGGGCATTTAATGGACTTGTAGATAAGCGCATGAATACACAAGGGTTGGAGGGATATGGGCTAAGGGCAGGCAGAAGGGATTAGTTTCATTTGGTGTCATGTTGGGCACAATATTCTGGGCTGCAGGGCCCATTCCTGTACTGTATTGTTCCATTAATACTTTGTGTCTGTCTTTACCAAGGAGGTAGATATCTACTCCAGCCATGCTGTTGGAAGTAGACATTAGAAATGTTCAAAATTGATGACAGTGAGGAATTTGATGGGCTGATGGTACATAAAGGAGACAAAGCACCAGGATGAGGTACTTCAATGGATATTGAAGGGCATGAAAGTGGGAATTGCGCTGGCCGTACTTTTTCAATCTTCCGGGGCTCAAGGAAAATGCCAAAGGACGTTAGAAAGGCAAATATTATGCCCTTGTTCATTAAAGGACTGTAAGCATGCGCCAATACAGTTGATTCTAATTCAGTGGTAGGGAACTGGATCGGAGCATTCATTCAGGACATTGTTAATTGTCATAAGGGTAAAAGTATATTAATTAAGTCAATGAAGCATGGATATCTTAAGAGAAAATTCTGCTTCTCCTAATTCACAGAAGATTTATTGCAGAGGTAACAAAGGGAGTTAAAGAGGAAATTCCTCACTTACAATAAAGTCTTGACCTTTCAGAGGACCTGTGAAAGTGACTGGCTGCGCAGTCGGACGTATGAGCTGCACAACATGGAACCCAGACTGTTGCAGAAGTTGGAGACAGAGTGGGTGCGGTAGTGCTGATGGTGGGTTGTGCTGATAGGCGTGTGAAATTTCGACAAACATCTTCTAAATTCATGCTTTCCTGCACAGTGTGGAGACAGTGTCTCCCCTGCAAGTCTTCTTGACACCGCTCACAGTATTTCTGGCAATCCCTGCCAACCTTTCACTTAAGCAATCGTTCACTTAACCAGAATCCACAGGAGAGTTTGTAGTGCACGTAGAATCATGGCACGTGAGGAGCTGATAGTCGAAAACACGCGCTGAGTGAACGATAAGGGTTGTGATCACTGACCACATCTGAACGTTATCAGCAAGCAATGCACAAACAAGCAGGCAGCTGTGGGGTTGGATACAAAATAGAGACACCATACTCATTGCTGGCTGTTATTTTTCAGAATCTGTCAACAGATGGCAGGGAAGATGGAGATTGTCTGTTTTGGTTCCTCCACAATATCCTGCAGTCTCTTACCACCCAGGGTCACAGTCAAACAGTCATATCAGTCATATCTAACACAGAATGAGACCCTTCAGCCCATCAAGTCAAAGACTATCACGTAATTATTGTAATCCCGTTTTCCAGAATTTGACACATAGCTGTGGCATCGTAAGTACATATCTGAATGTTTCTTAAATATTTGAGGGTTTCTACTACTCTTGCAGGCAGTGAGTTCCAAGTTTCCACCATCTTCTGGGTGAAATTTCCATTTCTGCATCTCCTCGAAACCTCCTGCCTGTTCCCTTAAATCTACACGCTGTTGGTAATTGATTCCTGTATCAAGAGGAACAGTTCCTTTACATCAGCCCCATAAATGCCCCTCATAATTGAATGGATCTCAATCATGTCTCCTTTCTGTCACATTCCCTTTCAATCCCTTCCTCACTTGCCTGGATGAATGCAGCCCCAACAACACTCAAGAAGCTTGACACCATCTAGGAGAAAGCATCCCGCTTGATTGGCACCACATTCACAAGCAATCACCCCCTCCACTACCGACGCTCAGGGCAACTGTGTGTACTATCTACAAGATGCACTGCAGAAATTCACCAACCAGCACCTTCCAAACCTGTGGCCAGTTCTTCTAGAAGGAAAAGGGCAGCAGATATATCGGAACACCACCAGCTCCAAGTTCACCTTCAAGTCATTCACCATCCTAAGGTGGAAATATATTGCCGCTCCTTCACTGTTTCTGGGTCAAAATCATGGAATTCCCTCCCTAACGGCATTGTGGGTAAACCCACATCAGGAGGACTGCAGCGGTTCAAGAAGGCAGCTCACCACCACCTTCTCAAGGGGCAACTAGGGACAGGTAAGAAATGCTGGGCCCAGCCAGCAATGCCCACATCCCACAAATGAATAGGAAAAAAAAGTCCCCTTTCTGTCGAATTCCCTGCCCAGTGAAGCTGCTACGAACTGCCTCCAACGAAATGACATTTTCCTCAAATAAGGGGACCAAAACTGCTCATGGTAGGTGGGCTGCATGGTGGCTCAGTGCATAGCACTGCTGTCTCACAATGCCAGGACCTGGATTCAATTCCAGCCTCGGGTGACTGTCTGTATAGAGTTTGCATGTCCTCCCTGTTCTCTTGCTCTGGTTTCCTCCCACAGTCTAAACATGTGCCGGTTAGGTGGATTGGCCTTGCTAAATTGCCTGTAGTGTTCAGGGATACGTAGATAAGGCGGGTTTCAGGGGGATAAGTCTGGATGGGATGCTCTGAGGGTCAGTGTGGGCTTTTGGGCCTGTTTCCACACTGTAAGGATTCTATGTGGTCTCATGAGCACCTCGTACATTTACAGTAAGAGTTCCTTACGCTTACACCCCAAACCCCTTGAAATAAGAGCCAACATTCCATTTCATTTGCCTTTTAGATTACCTGGGGGTGTCCCTGTGAGCTGGCTTTCTGTGTTTTATGTACAAGTCTCCCCAAGTCCCTTTCGTTGCAGTCTCCTTTAGTTCTTTTCTGTTTGCATAATTTTTTTTTGTTCTCTCTTCCAAAATGAATGACTTTACCTTTTTCCCATATATACTCCAATTGCCAACTTTTTCCCACTTATATAAGCTCTTTGCAAACAGCTGGTATCCCTCTCAGAACGTGCCATTCCATCTATTTTTGGGTGGTCTGCAAATTCGGCTACAGTACATTGACTTCCTTCTTCCTAGTCATTAATCTATATTGTAAATAGTCCCAGCACCAGTCCCTGGCCACGGGTAACCAAGCTGAAAAAGAAACCCTTATTCCTACGCATTACTTCCTGCCCATTAGCCAGTTCCCAATCCGGACTAATTTACTACCTCCAACACCATGGGCTCCAATCTTATGACTCTACCTTTTGAGAGGTTCCTAGTAGAATGCCTTCTGGAAGTCCAAATTCAACAGATCTAATGCTTTGTTTCTGTCCATTCTGGTTAACACATCCTCAAAAGTTCTAATAAATTAGTCAGATACCATTTCCCTTGCATGAAATAATGCTGGCTCTGCTTCATTAGCTGATGGTTTTCCAAATATTCCGCTATTGCTTCCTTCATAATTGATTCTACTACATTTTCTACAATAATCTTAGGCAAATCAGCTGTTAGTTACCCATTTTTTACTTTCCTCCCTTTTTGATTAGGGGTGTAACATTGGCACTTTTTCAACTCACCGATTCACAGATCTATACGGCACAGAAAAAGCTCTTCAGTCCATTGAGTCTGCCACCAACGTAACTGCCACTAAAAGTGCACTAACTCCAATTTCCTGCACATGTCCCATATCCTTGAGTGTTATGACATCTGAAGCGCTCCTCCAAATAATTTTTAAAGGTTGTAAGGTTTCCAGCCTTCACTACCTTCCCAGGCAGTGCTTTCCACCCACTGAATGAAAACAAATGTTTTCCCAAATTGCCTCTGAACTCGCTGTCCCTTACCCTAAAACTATGCGCTCTTGTAATTGAGTCCTCACGAAAGGAGAACAGCTGCTCTCTATTCCCCTTGTCCATCCCCCTCACAATCTTATACACATCAATCACGGTCCACTCCCCACTGCCCGCACCCCCCCAACACCCCAGTCTTCTCTGCTCGGAAGAAAACAATCCAAGACTATCTTGTCTCTCCTTAAAGCTCAATTTCTCCATCCCAGACAACATTCTAGTGACCCTCCTTTGTACCTCCTCCAGTGCTAACACATCCTTCCTGTAGTGAGGTGACAACTGTATACAGCACTCCAGTTGTGGCCTGTCCAACGCTCTGTACAACTCCAACACTATCTCCGTGCTCTTATACTCCATTCAATCACTGATGAAAGCAAATGTCCCACATGCCTCCTTAACTATCCTATTCACATGCTCTGCTGACTTCAGGAATCTGTGAATAATTATCCAAGATCCTTCTGTTCCTCTAAGCCAGCCTGTGTCCCGCCATTCACTAAATACTCCTTCATCTTGCTTCTTTTTCCAAAGTGCATCACCTCACACTTATCACGGTTAACTACCATCTGCCATTGGTCTGCCAATATGACCAACCCATCTATATCTTCCTGTAACTATGACCATCTTCTTCGCATTAATCAGCCTACCAATCTCGGTATCATCTGCAAACTTGCTTAACGTTCCCCCCACATTTTTATCAATATAATTTATGTGTATAACAAACAATAAGGGTCCCAGTACCGATCCTTGAGATACACTGCTGGACATCGGTCTTCAGTCACGCAAACAGCCTTCTACCACTACCCGCCGTGTCCTATTTCTAAGCCAGTTTCTGATTCATCTCGCCAAGTTTCCCTCAATTACAAATGCTTTAACCTTATCAATCAGTCTCCGATCTGGGACCTTGTTAAAGCTTTGCTAAGATCTATATAAACTACATCAATTGAGCTTCCCTCATTTTCAAAAATTTCTAGCATGACCTCCCTCTGACAAAGCAATGGTGACATTCCCTAATTAACCTATAACCTTCCAAGTAGGTACTAATTCTCTCCTTCCAAATCTTCTATCATAGTTCCCCTACCACTGATGAGAGGCGCACAGGTCTGTAATTTCCTGGTGCATCTCTAACACCCTTCTTAAAAATTGGAACTACATTAGCCATCCTCAAGCCCTCTGGCACTTTCGTTTGGTCAGAGAGGAATTAAAAAAATTGTGTCAGAGCCCCTGCAATTTTCTGCCTTGCCATTCATCTAATGATAACCATGAATCTATTGTCGGAAAATCCCATTTGGCTCACTCATGTCCTTTAGAGAAGGTAACTGCCATCCTTATCTGGTCTGGTTTATATGTGGCGCCAGACCCAAAGCAATGTGGCTGGATCATAACTGCTCTCTGGGCAATTAGGGATGGGCAATAAATGCTGGCCTAGCCAGTGACGCCCTCACTCCCTGAATGAATAAAGGAAAAAAGAAATTCTCATTTCATTGTGACTCCCGTTATTTATGTTAAACACAGTTGTCTCCAACACAAGTTTCTCACTCTGGAATAGAATATTAAATTCTTTCATTTTATGACACTACTTACCAAGGGGATCTTTTACTCTAAGGTCATTTATAAAACTTATTTTGTTGCCTATGACGAGATTCAGGAGAGCCTGTTCCCTGTTTGGCTCTATGACATATTGCTCTCAGAAACTATCCCCACTGCACTCGATCAATTCATTGCCATAGCTACCCTTTCCAACTTGATTGACCGAATCAATGTCAAAATCAAAATTAAAGTCAACGGTGACCATTGCTGCATCCTTTCTGCATTCCTATTCTTTGCTATTTTATATCCTTTCATACAGTGTGGCTATTGTTTGGGAGTATGGACACTGCTCCTATAAATGTCTTATTCCTCTTGCTGTTTTTTTTTAACCTGGACTCTACATCATCTGAGCCTGTCCTATTTCAATTCTTATCAACACTGCTGCCCCACCACTGTTTCCATCCCTCCTGTCTCTCTGAAAGGTCCAACATTATAAATTGTGAAAATGGGGTGACATGGAGAAGTTGGACCAAAGAGCCTGTTTTCACTCTGTAGACTTCTATGACTCTATGAATCTAACCCTGAATAGAGTTCCCAGTTTTGACCTCATTGTAACCATGCTTCCATAATGGCAATGAGATCATATCCATTCATGTCGAGTTGCACCATCAACTCTCCTAACTCATCCCAAATGCTTTATGCATCAGGATACAAAGCCTTTAAATTTGTTCTTTTATTGAATTTCCCTAAACTTTCATGGTTCCCTGGTGCAATATCACATTCACATATTCTGTGCCTTCTTTTTATTTTCCAGTAATCTGCAATCCTACCTTCTCTTTTGTCCCTACAAAACTGTTTTGTTGAAGGAGTTACGTGCAGCCGTGGTCATGCAATTCACCAGGACTCTAGGCCCAGCATGTTTCAAGTGGAGCCCATCACATTGGAACAATTTCCTTCTTCCCAATACTGGTGCCAATATCCCGTGAATTTGACCCTGCCTCATTTACCTCTTTAATCTTACTGACCCTGTGCCAATTTGCTTGTGGCTCAGGTAGTAATCCAGAGCTTTTTGGTTCTGCTTTTTAATTTAGCCCCAAGCTGCTCATATTTCCTCAGCAGTGCCTCTTTCCTCTTTCTATCTATATCATTGGTACCTACATGAACCACAATAACTGGATCCTTCCCCTCCCACTCCAAATTCCTCTGCAGCTCAGATGAGATATCCTGAATGCAGGCACCAGACAGGCATCACTGCCTCTGGGGCTCTCAATCCTGGCCATGGAGAACATTGTCTACCCCTCTGACTATACCATACCTGAATATAAAGCCATTCTCTTTATCCTCACTCTTAAATGCCTCTCGCTACAACAGCGCTATGGTCAATTTGCTCATTCTCCCTGCGGCCCCCACTCTTATCCACACAGGGACCAAGAATCTCAAATCTGTCAAAAATCTCAAAAGCTGAGGTTTCTTCAGTACTACTTCCTAGATCCCACTACCTGCCTGGCCTGTAGTCACAGCCTCCTGAAATGACTCCACAAAGGCCTGGTATCAGGTCACCAAGTCACCCTTTATTGACATGTGCATGACACTGACCCAGCTTCCTAAGAGTCAGCTCTCACGGTGAGCAGAGCTTCTAGCACTCCTGTTTATATCTGTCATCCAGGGCTCCCTGATAGGCCCGGTATGAGCTTTGAACACTGTGACATATCGGGAGGGGGAGAGTTACTCCGGTGCTGTGTGTCAGGAGGCAGTACACTCCTGAAATTAAATACCTTAGATTCGGTCAGTGGTCAGAGACTGGAGATGTAATGATTGTACTGAGGTTAGCCAGGTGGACCTTGAAGAATACGAGCTCCCCTCCCCGAGGCAGGAGAGAAAAATGTGTGTTCAAGTTAACTCAAGTGTGCTACTTTTGCTCCAGAGTCAACAAGACCAGGTTAAATAGGGGAGGCGATGGCCTCGAGGTATTATTACTGGACTGTTAATCCAGAGACCCAGATAAGTTTCTGGGGACCAGAACGGCAGATGGGGGAATTTGATTTCAAAAAAATGCATGGAATTAAGAATCTAATGATGACCGTAAATCCACTGTTGATTGTCGGGGAAAAAGCCCCATCTGGTTCACTAATGCTCTACTGAGAAAGAAACTGTCATCCTTAGCTGGTCTGGCCTACATATGATTCCAGACCCACAGCAATATCATTGACTCCTAAATGCCATCTGGGCAATTAAGGATGGGGCTATAAATGCTGCCTGGCCAGCAATACCTCCATCCTGTTAGTGAATTAAAAAACACACACACATTGCAAGATAAAGACAGGGTGATCAGTGGTGCCCTGGTGTCTGTACAAGAGCTTAGGTCTTCCCTTGGGTTGGGGAATTATTGCAGAAAATTCATACGTAACCTGGTCTCTATCATGGCACCCTTACATTCCCTATTGAAAAAGGGTCAGCCTTGGAAATGGTCTTGTAGCTGAGATGTTGCCTTTAGGGAATTAAAGAAGCAGCTGTTGTCATCTGAAATGTTTGTACACCATGATCCCAAACGAGATCTGGTGCTGCCCCTTACAGTATTCCGGTAGTATTGGCTCACCAGTGGCCCAGAGGATGGTAACACCCGGTAGCATATGCTTCCCCAACTTTAGCTGATGCCGAATAAAAATACACACAGGTTGATAAGGAAGCTTCGGCAGTCATTGTTGGTGTGAGAAGTTTCACCAATACCTTTATGGACATAAATTTGTCATAGTAACAGACCACAAATCCCTGCTCGAGCTACTCAAAGAGCTTAGGACTGTGCTGTACATAGATTCAGGTCCAATTCTACAATAGGCCCTTATTCTCAGCGCGTACAATTACAAATTAGAGCACCATCTGGGAGGCCAAGTGGCAAAAATGCAGGTGCCTTGAGCTGCCTCCCACTGGTGGATACACCATCTGGAAGTGCAACCACTGGAAGAGTCCATCCTGGTTTTTAAACTTTCTGGGCACCCTTCCAATCATCACCAACAATATCCAAGTGTGGACTCAAAAAAATCCCTTCCTAGGAAAACTAAACACCTGGTGGTGATGGGGGAATCCAAAAGGGCTGTCACAGCCAGAACTGAAACCTTTCGGGATCCAGAGACCAGCTCACAGCAGAGGACGGCCTATTGTTATGGGCAGGAAGAGTGATCGTCCTGAACAAAGGTCACTGTTAGACACTGGCTGAACTCCAACAGGCTCAGCCAGGGGTTTCCAAAATGGGAAGATGTTGGCGAGAAGTTATGTCTGGTGGCTGGGATTGGATGCAGACATAAATGCATCAGCGGGTCAGTGCCCAGAGTGCCAACAAGGACAGAAATTACCACCAGCAGCACCCCCATATTTGCAGGTACAGACAGGTAAACTCTGGGTTTAGTTACACGTCCACTGTGCCTGTGCTTTCATGGGCACAAGATATTGAGCTTTTGTGGACACCCATCCAAAGTGAAAACCAAAAGAACTGCTGATGCTGTAATTCGGGAACAAAAACTGAAGTTGCTGGAGAAAGTCAACAGATCTGGCAGCATCTGTGAAGAAAAGAATCAGAGTTAATGTTTTGGGTCCAGTGATCCTTCCTCACAATCCATTCAAAGAGGTCATATGCGCGTAGAGCTAATTTGTCAAACGTGGTTAGGACAATTGAAAAGATGCAAGCATCTTTTTCAGTACACGGACTCCCGGAGGTGTTGGCAACACACAGCCTCCAGTAGCGACTTTGAGTATTTCCGAAAGTCAAATAGCATTCGGCATAAACAGACAACTCCGTACCATCCAATGGTCTGGCAGAAAGAGCAGTCCAAACTTTGAAGGCTTAAAGAACCAGTCTACAGCTACACTAGATACCAGACTGTCCCTGTTCCTGCTTGATTAGAGGATCACCCCTCATGCAACTACAGGGACAGCTCCAGCAGAGTCGCTAATAGGGAGAAGACTCTGCACCAGGTTAAATCTGATCTTCCTCGACCCGGGGGGTGAAGGGTGACATGGCATGAGGAATGCCAATGTCAGACACAAGACTCCTCTAAGTGAGATAGGCAGTTTACTTCAGAGGACGAAGTCTGGTGGAGGAACCATGAGAATGGCCTTGCATGGATAAGAGGCCTGGTCGACTCGAGGTCAGGTACCATGATGTACAAAGTTCAGGTAGGTGAGGTGGTCCCGAACAAGCACATGGAGCACTTGAAAGCTGCACCCTCACAAGGCTGTCAGAACCCGTGGGTTTTCCCCCTCTGCCTGGTGTCGAAGACACCTCTGAGGACATGATGGCCAAGGCAAATGTTGCAGCCATTGCCACCTGAAAAAAATGAATTTTCAGTGGCAATGCCCCCAGGAGCAAGAGGCAGGCTACGGTCCAGCACATGGCACCAGTGTCCACGGCAGAGTCAGAGGAGCCGAACCTGGTGAGAAACGTCCCAGGAGAAGCTACAGGAGAAAGAAAGGGCCTACTTCCCTGGATTTAGACACGGAGGGATGCAGTGTTTAGAATGGGATCAGCCAAGTAGATCTCATAGAGTAGGAGTTCTCTGATTGGGGCTGCAAACCCAGTCCAATCAGGGATCGCTGGCTGACAGATATAAACACAAGTCTCAGGGCTTTCGCTGACTCTGAGAGCTGGCTCTGAGGAAGCCAGACCAGTGTCACACACTAATCACATGGAAATAAAGGGTGACTTGGTGACGTGGCGTCCTCTATTTAAACCCCATGAGAACTGAAACCATTGTCTTCAGTTACTGATTCCCAATTATCAATTCCATATCTCTCTTCCTGTCAACTGTCTGACACCAAGACAATTTGTTGCAAAGTTCATGTAGCACTTGGTTCTGCCATTCTGATCTAAGATTCCTAGCATCATTAAGATCACCTCATCCCAGCTCCTGATTTCACACCTCATCCGCTGCAAGGGCCCTTCCTCATGTTTATTATCTCCAAATCCAATCAGTCTTTTGACAGAGAGTCATCGTGGTCTCAAAACATTAACTCGGTTTCCCTTTCCACAGAGTTGTTGAGTTGTTCCAGTGTTTTCTGATTTTATTTCCAATCTCCAATATCCGCAGTGTTTTGCTCCTCTTTTTTCCAAGCTGTATACCTGCATCCTTCCTTCCATAAACTTGAAGTCATCCAAAACTGAGCTCCTGCATCCCTGCTTGTGACAAGCACTCTTACCCCATCAACTTTGTCACAGAGTCGTAGAGTCGTCGGTTGTACCAAATAGAAACAGACCTTTCAGTCTATCTTGTCCATGATATCCTAAATTAATCTAGTTCCATTTGCCAGCTTTTGGCCTATATCCCTCCAAACCCTTTTTATTCATGTACCTTTCCAGATCCATTTTAAATGTTGTTACTGTGCCAGCCTCCACCACTTCCTCTGGCAGCTCATTCCATAAACACACTACCCTCTGCGTGAAAAGTGGTCCCTTAGGTCCCTTTTACATCTTTCTCCTCTCACCTTTAATCTACAGACTCTCATTTTGGACTCCCCTATCCCAGGGAAAAGACCTTGTCTATTTACTCCATCCATGCCCCTCGTGATTTTATAAATTCTACAAGGTCACCCCTCTGCCTCCACTGCTCCAGGGGAAACAGCCCCAACCTATTCAAGCCATCCAACTCTAACAACATCTTTGTAAATGTTTTCCGAGCCTTTATAAGTTTCACAACATCTTTCCTATAGCAGAGAGAGCAGAGTTGCACACAGTATTTCAAAAGAGGCCTAACCAAGGTCCTGTACAGCCGCAACATGACCTCCCAAATCATGTACTCAACGCACTGACCCATAAAGGCAAGTGTAACAAATGCTTTGTGTTTTCTAAGATCAATTGAGTTCTGCTCAAGCAACACATTAATTTTCTGAGTTGTTGATGCCTCCTACATACGTGCCCCTTCCTTTTCATTGTAATCTCCTCTCGCTTCACAACCATCTGAGATCTCTCTGCTCCTCCAGTTCAGACCTCTTCAACACTGCCTATTTAAACTGGATCTTCTTTATTTATGGACTGAAATGGGAAAAAGGCTTTTATAAAGCAAGAGTTGTGGAAGGGATCACTGCAGTTTTTAAAAGCAATTTACTGGCATTCATTGAAAGTGTTACTTACACCTTGGTTGTTAAAGCAGTCTCTGCACACAGACCAGTACTGGGGGCGTATGGAAAGTGAGCTTTGGCTGGCAACACGTAGCTAAATGGTTTGTGGTACAGCTTAGGGTGTGAACAATATAGCCAGAAGTCTTCAGATCACTGGAAAGGAAGGTACTGTCTTTTTTTACCCTGCAGTACAAAAACAACAAAAGCCTGATGAAAGACATTTGTTCTTTCCTTATCAGTTGCCATAAGCTGGCGTCATTCACCAACAGCTAGAAGACTTTACAATTTCTGTTGTGTTGCTCTGTGCCTCCTGCATGGAAGTGAACAGTGCTTGGAGAAGAGGGAGCAATGAACAGCAAGACCTGTCAAGCAAAAAGATCACCTTTGCTAATCTACCAGCAATTAACAAGCTGTTGAGACCAGTCTAATAGTGGCACTGGAAGGTCAACCAGACAAATTTGGCCAGAATGATCAAGGAATTGTTAACTTCTTCTCAAGCATTAGCACATTAAAACACACAGTTACAAATGTTAGTTGCTCCAAATGCACCACCCACGGGACACAGTGATGCTACAAGTCCAGGAAGGTAGAAAACATGAACCAGTGAAATATGCTTCAAGGTCTCAAACAGAAACTAAGAAAATGTAAGTCACAATTGAAAAGGGAGCCTAGACAGTAACACTGGAACACAGGAAGGCCATTCAACTCTTCCAGCACATTCTACCATTCACTGACAGCCTAACTCCATCTGGAGCGTATTGTAATGTTCAGTTGGCAACAAGTAGCTGAATGGTTTGTGGAACAGCTTGTGGGTGTGAATGATATAGCCAGAAGCCTTCAGACCACTAGAAAGGAAGGACCTTTGGCCCTTACCCCTTAATACCTCTGCTTCACAAAGGTTTATCGATCTCAGATTTAAAACTAACAACTGTTCTAGCATCCACTGCTGTTCTGACCCAACATGTATACAGACTTACTTCCTATGATCTCTCCTGAACAGTCTGGCCCTGATTTTCAGGCTGTGCAGAATCCCCAACCACTGGAAACAGTTTATCATTTTCGACACTGTGTCTCCTGTTAATATCTTGAAGACTGTGATCAGCTTACCCCTCAATCTTCTAAATTCTGGAGAAAACAGGCTTAATTTGTACCATCTCTGCTCTTAACAAGTCCAAGTTGTCATTCTTGTAAATCTACGTTGCACAAGGTCAACATATCCTTCCCATGGTGTGGTGCCCAGATCGACTCACAATATTTCAAGGGGGATCGAACCAGAGTTTTGTATAACTGCGGTATAATGTCAGAGATAACGGGAACTGCAGATGCTGGAGAATCCGAGATAACAAAGTGTGGAGCTGGATGAACACAGCAGGCGAAGCAGCATCTTAGGAGCACAAAAGCTGATGAAACGTTATTACAGTATAATGTCTGCATCTTTGTACTCCAGTCGTCTAGATATAAAGACCAGCATGCCATTAGCCTTCTTGATGATTCTCTGCACCTATTTGTGGGATTTTATAAGATTGATGCACCAGAACCTCCAAGTCTCTTTGGACACCCTCTGTATTTAACTTCATGCTATCTAAAAAGTACCCTGATTTGTCCTTTTGCATTCCAAAAGACATAACCTCACACTACATAGGCATGTAAGAAGTTCTCAGATTACGTTGTGGGGTTCAAGTCTAAGATTGGAACAGATCAGAAACAGCTAGCTTCCCTTCGTAATTTGAAAGAAATTACAAAGGTGCTAATTTGCATTCAACACCTCAGACTGTGTTTGATAAGATATAGCTTCATAACAGGCTACATAAAAGGGAGGGGCCAAACAACCGCAGATATTTTATGCAGAATCCCATCTTACGAGTCTGATAAACAGGTTTTGGCACTTGAAACAGAAATTGAAATAGATCAATCATTGATGTCAAAGCATCAAAGAGGACACTTTAAAGGGATTGGAGAAGGGCCCAGAGGGATGAAGGGTGTGTCCAGGTTAGGAGATGTTGGGGAGATGATTACCAGCTCATGTGCCCAACAAATCTATATTGAAGTCATTTTTTTTGAGTAATGCTGCAGGGGTTTTAGATCACTCAGAATGGATATTCTGCAAAGGTTACACCAGTTCGTCTTATGAAACCAAAATGTTGAGGTGCAATATAATACACATTAAGGTGAGATACATCACATGTGGATGAGGTAACTATGTTGGGGAGAGATATATCACATTGGTTTTTATTCATGTGCTAGATGTGAGCATTGCTGGCCAGGCTGCATTTATTGCCCATCTCTAACTGCCTGAAGGGCAGTTAAGTGACGACCACATTGCTGTGGGTCTGGAGTCACACGTAGGCCAGACCTAGTAAGGATGGCAGTTTCCTTCCCTAAAGGACATTGGTGAACCAGATGCGTTTTTCCTGACAACTGGCAATGGATTCATGATCATCATTAGACTTTCCCTTAATTCCAGATTTTTTTAAAATGGAATTCAAATCATTGGATTTCAATTCAGGTCCCCAGAACATTATGTGTGCAACTGGATTAATTGTCTGCAGAGTTTGCACGTTCTCCGCGTCTGTATGGGCTTTCTCTGGGTAGTCTGGTTTTCACCAACTGACCAAAGGTGTACAGGTTACAGTGGATTGCCTATCTCGATCATTAATGTCCCTTAGGGATATCCCACCCTTACCTAGTCTGACCTGCATGTGACTCCAGACCCACAGCAATGTGGTTGACTCTTAATTGCTCACTAGGCAATTAGGGATGGGAAATAAATGCTGCTTAGCCAACAAAACCCTCATCCCATGAATGAATAAAGGAAAAAAAGTCTGCATGGAGCTAGAAGATGTAGGTATGGTTGGAAATGAATATTTTGTGTCGGCATTCAGTAGTGAGAGGAATGATATGAGCATAGAAATCAGGGAGAAGGTCTGTGACACAATAAAATAAATTATATATATTTAGAGACAGTGACAGAAAGAGGGTGGCTTTAGGTGATCTGGGAGATTTAAAAGTAGATAAATCTTCAGGACAGGATGAAATGAATCCCAGGTTGTTGAGAAAGGAAAGGGAGGGAATAGCAGGGCTGCTTACAAAAATTGTCAATTGCCGTCTGGCCACAGGAGTGTGTTGGAGGACCAGAGGACAGCCAGTGTGGGTCTGTTATTCAAAAAGCGAGCAAGATATAAACCAGGAAACTACAGGCCAGTCAGTCTAACCGCATTGACGTGGAAACCATTGAAAGTAATTCTGAGGGGGCAGAATTAATCTACATTTGGAGAGGCAGGGGTTAATCATATTCAGTCAGCATGGTTTTGTTACAGCGAAGTCATGGTGTGACCAACTGAATGAAATATTTCAAAGAGGTGACCAGATGTGTAGGTGAGGGTATTGCATTCAATTTAGCCTACTTGCATTTTAGTAAGGCTTTTGTTAAGTTCCCACGTGAAAGTCTGAAAGCAAGGGTAAGAGCCATGGAATCCAAGGAAATTCATCAGTTACAGGTATAGCTAGCAAATATGAAGGCAAGGGGAAAGTGGCTTTCACTTAATTTATTCACAGGATGGGCAATGGCTCAGTGGTTAGTACTGATGCCTCGGAGTGCTAGGGACCCACGTTCAATTCCAACCTCAACCTTGTGGAGTTTGCACATTCTCCAAGTATCTGCACGGGTTTCCTCCCACAGTCTGAAAACATGCAGGTTAGGGTGGATTGCCCATACTATCCACAGATGTACAGGTTAGACATGGTAAGTACAAGGTTTAAGGATTGGGTCTGGGTGGTTTGCTCTTCAGACGGTGTGGATTTAATTTTTCTGAATGGACTGCTTCCACACTGTAGGGATTCTATCGTTCTCCGCAGAGACACCTCTGGCTGGGCTAGCACTTCTAGCCCATTCCCAGTTACCTTCGAGAAGGCAATGGTGAGCAGCTTTCTTGAATCAGTACAGTTCATTTGATATCTGTTGACACATAATGCCATTCGGGAGTGAGTTCCAAGATTTTAACCCAGCAATACAACAAGGAAAATAACGTACAAAGGCAGGAAGCCTTCTTGTAAAATACAGAGCATCGCTACAACCATTTCTGTTGACTGTCATGATGACAGACACTAAATATTTCTTTATTGTCTCTGCAACCTCATTATTCTGTTTTATCATTTCCCTAGCCCCTAACGTACCTGCATTTACTACAATTGACTGATGCCTCTTTAATTAATAATAAATTTTAACTCAATATAAACCAAGAGTTACGAGCTACCTCCTGTCGGTTTTCATAAAATGCACATGGTTCCTCAATACACTTTAGGGAAAGAACTCTAGCACCTTGCTGATCTAGCCTACATGTGACCTCACAGCAATGAAGTCAAAGAGGTCTACAGCACAGAAAAAGTTCCTTTGGCACATCGAGTCCGCGCTGGTCAAAAACAAGTGCCAAGCTGTGGGGTTGACTCCTAACAGCCCCCTGGGCAATTGAGGTTGGGCAGCAAATGGCAGTCTAGCCAATGACACCACCATCCAGTGAATCGATTATACAGTCAGCTGAAGAGCTGGGTTACAATTTGCTGAGAATCATGGATTTCTTCCTTAATCTAAGACTATTTTTGACTCTGCATGTTAATCGCAGCTAGACCATTTTCTCACAAGCTATAAATTGCAAAGGGCATTCGCATTTGTCTGCAAGTAATGCATTAATTCTTTAAATGATAACTAGTGCTTGTCCATCATAATATGTTTTTGTGTGTATTTTTTTTTCCCAATCTACTTTAGCTAGTTTGCCACTCAGATTTCACTTTGTATTTTGTATTTGAATTTGAAACAGAATCACAGCAAACTTACCATGCAGAAAGGGGCCATTTGTCTCATTGACTGACTCTCCAAACAGCAAACTAACCACACCCACCCCCTTCACCACATACCCATAGACCCCATAGGGTTTTTACCATGGCTAACCTACCTGTACATCGGCTAACGCTACAGAGCAATCCACTTTTTGGCCAATCCACTGACCTGCAAATCTTTGGACAGTGCGAGGAAAGCCATTTGCAAACACCACAGTCTGGAAATTGTTGGACTCAATGTTGAATCCTGAGTGCTGTACTCACCCATTGCAGGAATCGAACTTGGGTCCCCTGGTGTGTGAGTCAGCATGGGAACCGGACCTTCAGCCCAACTTGTCCATGCCGCCCAGTTTACACAATTAATCTAGTCTCACTTGCCTGCACATGGTCCATATCGTTCCATACCTGCCGCATCCATGTACCTGTCCAAATGATTCTTATATTACAAATTTGTACTCACTTCCACCACGACCTTTAGCAGCACATTCCAAAAGCTCAGTACCCATTGCATGAAAAAAAATGCTTCTCTGGACTCTTTTGTATCTCTCCCATCTCACCTTAAACCTGAGCCCTCTAGTTTTAGACTCTCCTACCCTAGGCAAAAGCTCCTGGCTACCTACCTTATCTATGCCTCTCGTGATTTTACAGACCTCAATAAGGTCATCCATCAATCTCCCATGCTCCAATGAAAAATATTCCAGTCTATCTAGCTTCTTTTTATCACTTAAACCTTCCAGTCCAGGTAGCATCCTAGTAAATATTTTCTGTATTCTTTCTAGTTTAATTATATCCTTTCAGTCGTAGGGCGACCAGAACTGTACACAGTATTTCAAATTCAGCCTTACCAATGATTTGTACAGGTGCAACAAGACGTCCCAACTCCAATACTCAATGGCCTGTCCGTTGAAAACAAGCATGCCGAAAGCATGCTTCACTGCCCTGTCTACCTGTGACTCACTTTCAAAAAGCTATGAACCTGTATCCCAAGATCTCTTTGTTCTCTAACATACTATAGGCCGCTACTCAGTAAGTCCTCCCAAGTTTGGCCCACCAAAATGCAACACCTTAACTGAAATTAAACTCCAGCAACATTGGCAACTGTTCAGACTTAACAAATTTATGTTCAAATTCAATCTGAAATTCTATGTTTTTTTAATAGTCTCTCTTCCTTGGAAATACCATTGCTACAATTAATCCTCCCACACTTTGCAGCACCACGGTGAAAAATGAATTGGTATAAATAGATGCTCGTTTTTGATTTGATGGTCGAAAAGCATTTTGCTGTGTGTACATCTCTGTGATGAGGACCAAAATAGTCATATCCTTAGTTGCTAATTGCATGTATTAATGTGTCAATATCTGCAAACATGACAAAAATGATTTCCTCAATCATTACAAAGATCAAGAATATGGTAATTACAGTATTACCCTTAATACATGAGCACTGCATTTCCTAAGTTGTGCACTGCCCAACATTATAACTACCATGTGGGTACTGACTTCCATGTCCTTCCAAAACTCACCCCTTAACAACCCCTTCATCTTCCAGTGGCCTGTCAATCCAACACAGCATTATTCTATCCTATGTCTACAGTAGTGTCCCAGCAAAGCCCAACACAAGATGATGAAGCAGTAACTCATCGTCCAGTTACAGCATTCATGACTCAGAATTGAGTCCAACAATTTCCAAGCATGCGTTCAGGAATCCATTTTGATTACCTCCCCATTCCTCTCCCAGTGCCTTATCTGAAATTGTTTTCTCTTTGCAGGGCTCACATATTCTCTGCTGTTAACACCTACTCTTCATCTATATTGCTCCTCTACAAAATTAGTTTGTTTTTCACAGTGGGCACCTTGCCTTCTGTTCCACTTATTCCTCCTCCCCCTTTTGCAACAACATAAAAACCATCGCTTTCCCAGCCCTCAACAGTCTTGAAGGATGCACAACATTAACTTTGTTTCTCTTTCCGCAGATGCTACTGGACCTGCTCAGTTTCTACAGCACTTTCTGTTTTTGTTCCAGCCTTAAAAAAAATGAGCCGGTGGAAGCCATTCATGCCTGCCCTGCTAGTCTATCAGATGAACTGCCCGTGTCTTCAACTAGTCATAAGAGTCCTACAGCACAGTGAGAGATCTTTCAGCCCAAAATGGTCAATGCCAACCAAAATGTCCATCCATGCTAACCCCATTTCCCTGCAGTTGGCCCTTACCCTTCTAAACCTTTCCTGTCCATGTATTCACCCAAGTGCCTTTTAAATATTGTTGATATCCCCTCCTCAACCACTTCTATTGGCAGCTCATTCCATATGCGTACCAAGCTCTGTGTAAAAAAGTTGCTTCTCAGTTCCCATGTATTCTTTCCCCTCTTATCTTAAGCTGATGCCCTCTAACCCTCAATTGCCCAACCCTGGGAAAAAGACTGAGTGCACTCACCCTATCCATGCATCTCATGATCTTACACACTTCTACAGGATCCCCCCACAGTCTCCTACACTCATGTCATAGCTTGTCCAACCTCTCCCTATAACTCAGTCTCGAGTCCTGGCAACATGTAAATTTCTTCTGCCCTCTTTCCAGTCTAATAACATCCTTCCGATAGCAAAGAGACCAAAACTGAACACAATACTCCAAGAGCGTCCTCACTAATGTCCTTTACAACTGCACCATAACTTCCCAATTTCTATACTCATTGCCCTGACTGATGAAGGCCAGTGTGCCAAAAACTTTCTTCACTGCCCTGTCCACCTGTCACTCCACTTTCAGAGAAACGAGCACCTGAACTCCAAGGTCCCTCTGTTCCACTACACTCCTTAAGGCTCTAACATTCATCATGAAACTCTACCTTGATGTGACTTTCCAAAAAGCAACACTTCACACATCTATATTAATCTCCATTTAGCATTTCTCAGCCTACTTACCCAGCTGTTCAAAATCCTGCTTCAATTTCTGATGACTTGGCACATTAAGCTGCCAGTCTTGTCCCTCCTTTAGAAATATTTCTGTAATGGTTATAATATCCCAGCCCCATGTGCCTATCTACACCCTGAGTTCATTGGCCTTACCTGTCAGCCCTAAAAGAGGTGCAATTTAATTTAATAGGCACTCCTCGCTCCCTTTCTTGTTCCAGCCTGATCTGTCTATTTCTGATTTTTGTATCTCCTTTTAGTCTTGCACTTACATCCCTGCTATTAAGGATCTCTCTCCTCTTCCCAATCCAGTTTAAACCCTCCCTTGCAGCGCTAGCAAATTTGCCTGCCAGCATACTGGTCTCCCTCCAGTTCAGATGCAATCTGTCCATCTTAAACCGGTCACCTCAACCCCAGAAACGATCTCAATGATCCAGGTCCTCTGCACCAACTCTTTAGCCAAGCATTCATCCGCTATTTCCTCCTAACCATATCCTAATCTTTCAAGCCAGCTTCTAAGAGCCCCTCAACTGCCAAATATTTCAATAAATCTAGCTGCCTCCTGTCTGAATATATTCAGTGACATAGCCTCTGCAACTCTCTGGGGCACAGAATTCCAAACATTCACTCCTCTCTCGGAGAAAAGATTCCTTCACATCTCAGTTGTAAAGTGAGTGTCTCCTCATTAGAATCCCAACAGTGTGGAAGCAGGCCAATTGGCCCATCCCACTAACTCTGCATTTCCTGTGGCTAACCCACCTAGCCTACACACTATGGGGCAATTTAGCATAGCCAATCCACCTAACCTGCACATCTTTGGACTACAGGAGGAAACCAGCACTCAAACACACACAGTTGCCTGAGGTTAGAACTGAACCCAGGTTCCTAGTGCCCTTAAGGCACCAGTGCTAACCACCAAACCACCCCATTCTGTAACTATATCCCCAGGTTCAAGATTTGCCTGATACTGGTAACACTGTCTCAACATCCACCCTGTCAAACTCCTACAGAATCTTGTATGTTTCAGTAAGATCACCCCTGATTCTTCTAAGTTCTAATGTGTAAAGCTCCACACTGTTTATAGGATAAGTCCACTCCTAAATCCCAGGAATTAGCTGAATTCTTTCTCCTTCATGATGCATCTTGTTGCATCCTGGCCCTTGCGTTTCTGACCAGTTATCCTCTCACTCTGCTGTTGTGACCCCATGTCTATTTAACAGAGTCCATAAAACCGTAAAAAATAGGAACTGCAGTAGGCCATTCTGCCCCTTGAGTCTGCTCTGCTATTCAACAGGATCATGACTGATCTGACATTCCTCGCATCCACTTTCCTGGCATTTTCCCGTAACCCTCAATTCTCCCCGCATCTGTGTGGGTTTCCTTCCACAGCTGTGCAGGCTAGGGTGGATTGGCCAGAGTAAATTGCCCCATAGAGTCTGGGGTGGAAAATGCAGGGAGAGGATAAGGAGTGGGTCTGGGTGGGATGCTCTTCAAAGAGTTGGTGTAGACTCAGTGGGCTGAATGGCCTGCTTCCACACTGTAGGGATTCAATTCTGTTATATCAAGTTGGGGCACTGGAAGCAGCTTGAATATGTGTGGCCAGCTCTCACTGAATCAGATTTCAGGGGTTTGTTTTTTTCAGTAACTCTCAGAAGCTGCTGGGGTCTCAAAACAGTTGAAAGCTTCATTGAGTGTTTCCTGGCCGAATTTTCTCTGGATGTTTGTTCCTCCTGGACTGGAGAACTGCATGTAAGAATCTGCAGAGATAGTAGGAACTGCAGATGCCGGAGAATCTGAGATAACAAAGTGTAGAGCTGGACGAACACAGCAGGCCAAGCAGCAACAGAGTTGAAGGAGGGCTTACATTTTGGGCCTAGACCCTTCTTCAGAAAATTCTTTCCGAATTCTTTCTGAAGAAGGGTCTAGGCCTGAAACGTCAGCCTTTCTGCTCCTCTGATGCTGCATGGCTTGCTGTGTTCATTCAGCTCTACACCTTGTTATGTAAGAATCTGCATCTAAATTTACATTTCTGCAAAGGGGTCTGTTTATGGCATGATAGTATATTGAAACAATTAATTAGTAATAGCTACTGTATCTATTATTTGATTAAGTTTTCCAATGGTTAAGTTATTCTAAATTCCTCTTTCTTTTGTTTGTTTTTTTTTAACTACAGCATTTAAATAAATCATGTTTTTCTTAATGTCAAGTAGTTTGGCCAGTCTCATTGCATCTGGAACACTGCACTTCACATCTATCTTTAAAACAAGAAGGAGACAAGAGTCTAGGCTACACTCTTAAAATATACTGAGGGCGTGCGGTCTGGTCCATAACAATATCCCTTCTAAGAGATAAGTATCTTGGAAACTTTCACTTGTGTCTCCTTAATGACAAGAAGAGCAAAACAGTCTGTGCTACTAAACTCAGGAACAAGGGGAGACAGATTTAAGGACAAATGAAAGCAACATAAAGAATACGCTGGAGATCTGAAATAAAGAAAACAGAAAGTGCTGGAGAAACTCAGCAGGTTTTGTGGTATCTGAGGAGAGGAGGAACTGAGTTAATGTTCTGAAAAAGATTTAAGAGTACGGCCGAGAGCTGCAAGGAGGATGTAGGTTGGAGGCAGAACATTTTGATGTAGCAAAGTGATAGCGACTCGAAAGCCAACACTCTTGGCGCCTGGTGGAAAGTGAGCCAAAAGTCTGATTTAAAATGAACACTTGTTGGACACTTGAAGAAAATAAACTGTGAGTGCTGGAGAGATGGAGCAGCTGATTGAAACTGTGTGAGTTGCTCCCAGAAAACCAACCCCAGATGCATATGGGCTTCATCTTGTGCCATTCGCAAATTTAGACACTGTGTTTTTCTCAAGTAGCTCTAATTAGGGGCTGCTTCTAAATTTGAAATCTGGTTCGCTACTTCCTGTTTTAAAGGCAGTGCTGTCAGCTGAATCGCTATTGTTGATAGCTCGATCTACATGCTAACAGCAACATGTCCCAAATGGCTGAGGAACACAGGGAACACGGAGCACAGGGATCTCTGGGCAACTGAGGATAATCTGAGGATAAGACAGGTAAGAACAGAACCTTAAAACCAAGGTCATTGATCAGATCAATGCTGCACTGAGACGGATGATGAAGATAGAGATTTTTGCCTGCTCAAGATGCAATTCAAATTTCTTCTAACAGCCCTTGAGAGATATAGAGGCTTTTTGGAAAATTCATTGACCGTCCTCCAAAGGGCCATGTTTGTGGGAAGCAATCCTGACTTACATCTTTGGGGGTTCTTAAGTAAATTTCATTTGTACACAAACTGATTCTGACCCTGCTTACTTCCAATGATATGCTGCCACTTAAACCTCCCTTAGCTCTGCAAGGAATCATAGAAGTCAATAAAAGTGGGCAAATTTTCGGCTGAAAAGTGTTGACAGGCTAAACATATCTTATTTCCCCATACACTGTGAATTACGAGCCATTCGACAGTGTATCTTGGCTGACAGCAAACTTCTTGAACTCATTGTCTTGGGAAATATCCTGTTCTTTCTCGATGATGTGCAACAGGGGTAAACCGCAGAAACACAGTTGGTCAAACAGGAAACCAGCTGGTGGAATTCTTTCAGGACGTCTGAGATAAGATGGGCGATGTTTGATCAGTCATATCCTTCAGGTAAAAAAAGACAAGGCAATGCATGTAAGTTGTCTTGGTACATAAAGTGGGGAAAATGAGCTCTTGTGAAAAAGTGGTAGTGTCCCTATCTCTGAGCCAAGAGGCCTGGGTTCAAGTCATAGACTCATAGAGACAGACTTTTCTGTCCAACTCCTCTGCGCTGACCAAATACCCCAAATAAATCTAGTCCCATTTGCCAGTGTTTGGCCCACGTCCCTCTAAATCCTTCTTATTCAAGTACCCATCCAAATGGATTTTAAATGTAATAATTGTACCAGCGTCCACCACTTCCTCTGGCAGCTCATTTCGTACACGCACCACTCTCTGTGTGAAAAAGTTGCCCCTCAGGTCCCTTTTAAATCTTTTCCCTCTTACCTTAAACTTATGCTCTCTAGTTTTGGGCTCTCCTAACCTGGGTAACAGACCTTGACTATTCACCCCATTTATTCCCTCAGTATGAAACTCTATGAGGTCACCCCTCAAGCTCTGATGCTCCAGGCAAAATAGCCCCAGTCTATTCAGCCTCTCCCTGTAACTCAAACCCTCCAACCCTGGGAATGTGCTTGAAAATCTTTTCTGAACCCTTTCAATTTTCACAACATCCTTTCTATAGCAGGGAGGCCAAACTTGCATGCAGTAAGGGCCTAAGTCTTACCTATTCCAGAGGTATGTCATAGCATACATTAACAAGTTGATAGTGAGTATCCAAGAATAGGGAGCAACTGTGTCTCCACAGGTGGGAAGTCAGTTGTAAGATTGAGGGAGTCAACAAACTCTTTTCCCCAAAAAAAGTTTAATTTTTAATTTCGCCCTCATAGTTGGCTTGGCTTGGCTTCGATTGACAGTGCAGCAGATACACCATACATGGACCTTTGAATGCATTTAGAGTGGGCATTAAGGCTGGTATCCCAGCTGGATGGTTGTTGGGTAGTACTCACAGGTTAGCTCCTGTCCTGGAATGTCAGATCCTTACAATGATTTTCAGATAGGGTCAAAGTTAAGGTCCAACTGCAGACTTAACACAAACCGAAATGAGAAAATGATGCTGTGGATCAGAGCAAGTCGAATGAGAATGCTGATAAGATGGGGCATTAAGTGACAAGTAGCATAACAAGTGTAAGATAACATAACTTGGTGCATAAGAGTGGTGACTTATATTTGAATTAGGCAGCTAAGTATTCTGTAAGGGTAGAATTAGTGACAGGCAATAAACACTGCCAGGGAGGCCCAGTGAGAAAAAGCAGAAATTGGAACTTCAGACGAATATGATGTAAAAAAAATAAAAGAAAAACTAATGGATTACTGACAGTACAGTAAGATTGGATGGTAGATAAGGCTGCAGATTTGTGCTTGTAATTTTGGGCTTTACAATATAGAAAGGTTATTGTGATAGAGGTTGTGAGAGACAAGCGCATGGAAATCGCAAACAGGCGGCGAGACTCATCAAAAGCTGCTCCTGTTAGCATCACAAATGGAGAGAAGTGGCACAGTGATTAGCTCTGCTGCCTCACAGTGCCACGAGCATGGGTTCAATTGTACCCTTGGGTGACTGGGTGGAGTTTTCACGTTCTGTCCATGTTTGCTCTAGTTTTTTCCTACAGTCCAAAGATGTGCAGGTTAGATGGACTGATCAGGCTTAAACTGCCCTGTACTGTTCATCATGTCCAGCGTGAATGGATTAGCCATGGTAAAAATGTTAGGGCAGAGGGGTGGCGTGGGGCTGGGAGAAAGGGTTGGTGCATTCTTGATGGGCTGAACAGCCTCTTATTGCATTATAGCGATACTATAATTCGTTCAACCCATTGTTTCTGGGTTAGAAATTTGAATGCGATATCCAGAAGCAACAAAAACCACGCCTTTTACCTTTCATGTCCAGTAGCTGTTGTTGTCTATCCCTAAATGCCCTTTGAACTGAGTTGCTTGCTCAGACCATTTCAGTGGACAGTCAAGTATCAGTCCTATTACTATGGTTAGGATTCACATGCAAGTCCAGGCGGTTAAGTGTGACACATTTCCTTCACTGAAGTGCATTAGTGAACCAGATGGGTCTTTTTTTTTCTTTAGCAATTGATGATAGAGACCGTGAAACTATCTCTAGTCCTAGCTTCTACTTCTACACTAACATAACTGAATTGAAATTCTATTAGCTGCTTCAGTAGAATTTCAACCTACATCCCCTCAAAAATCAACTAAATTCTTAGTGAAATTACCACGGCATGACTGACCCTTCTGTTGTTTTGCAAATTGCTCCAAATCTATTAACAGCCTGAAATACTGCCTGTAAATGTTCCCCCAGCCTTGATAATATGCTGACAGACAAGTGGTTTTTCAGTTTTTCTCCTGCTTTTGTTGGATAAGGAAGAAACATTTTCAAATCTCCAGTCCACTAGCATTGTACTTTCATGAACATTAGACAACGGTGGTCAGAGCATTTGTATATATCCACTTCATCCGTAATCAGTCATTCAGAAAGCAAGCAAATTGCACTATTTCTTTGCTTGCTCATTTATTATCCATACATCGACTTGTTAATGATACATTTGAGCGCTGAACATCACAAAATGACTGGATAAAGGCAGTGTGCTTGAGTCTGTGTGTATTATGTGTGTGTGAGAGAGAGAATCTGTGTGAGTGTGAAACTGTGCATGTGAATCTAGGAGTGTTAGCATCTCGCATCTGCGATTATGTGGATCTGCAAGGCATGACTGTGCGTTTGTACATGTGTGTCTATTTGTGTGAATGTGTATCTGGGTTGTGTGTATGAGCATTTGACAGTGTACGTGTGTACGTCAGAATGTGTGTGTATACGAGAGTGGACATGTGAGTGCACGTGTGTGTGTATGGTCAGTCTAAGTGTGTGTGTAAGTGCATGTACGTGAATATGTGTTTATGCATCTGTCTGTATGTGTGAAGATGTGAGCTTGTTCGTAGGTGTGAGCATGTCTGTGCATGTCTGCATGCCAGAGCGTGTGCATGTTTGCAAATATGTGAGTGTCTTTCCTCCACTACGTTTGCCTTACCCAAATCATTACCACCCCCCACCACTTCTCTAGATTGAATTCCATTTTCAGCTCTTCCACTCAGTTCATCAATACCATCCTGCTATCTCCAACTTCCTTCTTCAATATTAACTATACAGTTACTCTGTATCCACTGCAAACTTCTTAATCATGGCCCTTCATCTAAGTCTAAATCATGGGTATCCATACCAGAGAAAGCAAGGGCCCCTAAATTGAACCCATTGAAAATCATGTCCAGTTGGACACTGGCTGTAACCCTTTCTTGATCCACAACTGAACAAAACTTGCATTCAACATGCCCCTGCATTCCATGGGATCTTACTTCCACAAAGAAATAGAAAATATCAGTTAGAGCTCTTGTTATCTCCTTCCTTGCTCTTCTGAGCTAAGTGAATATAAGAACATGTGAAATAGCTGTAAGAGTAGGCCGTTCGGCCCCTCAGTCATGCCCTACCAATCAATCATTTCACAAATCCTTGATTGTGATCTGAACTACACTTCTTTGTCAACCAAAACCTGGTCTAGCTTTGCTTTGATTATGTTAATTACCCCTAGCCTCTAATAGGAGGAAAATTTCATAGACTGGCGACATTTTAAGAGTAGAAATTCCTCTTCATCCCAGTCTTAAATGGGAGCTATGCCTACGTTCTACATCTGGGCCATGACAGAAGCTCCCAGCGTCTCCCCTGTCAAGCCCTCTTAGAATTTTAGCATCATTTTAAATGGCACGGCACTTTGGCCCATTTGTCTGCACTGGTCAAAAACCAAACTATTCTAATCCCATTTCCTAGCGGTTAGCCTATAGTCTTCTGTGCTTCATTGCCCACCTAAATACCCCTTAAATGCCTTAAGATCTCCTGCCTCTGCCACCTTTTTAAGCAGTGATACCATCTCTGGGTGTTTTTATTCTAATCAAATCCTATCTAAATCTACCTTAAAGTTGTACACCCCTGATCACTGACCTCCCCATTGAGCAGAAAAATCTTCTCCCTATGTGTACGCACCTCCCAACTTTGTACACCTCAATCAGATCTCTGCTCTAAGTAAAGTTTTAAAGTGTTCTTTAAGGCCATCTTGTAAGGGTCTTCTAGCATCGCCTTATGTAGGATATATAGGCCTTGGAAGGTGTACCAGATAGGTTTACAAGAATGATACCTGGACTTCAGGCGGTTTATGTTATAGGGATAGCTAATCTCCAAGTTAGAACTGTTTTCTCTAGAATTTAGAAGGTTACGAATAATTTGCTCAAAATCTTCAACAGGACAAAAGATAAAGGTAGATAAAGGCAGATAAAGATAAACTGGATAGGCTGAAGATCAGCCAGGATCTCACTAAATGGTGGAACAGGCTGTAGGGGCAGAATGGCCTACTTCTGTTCCTATGGAAGCTGGTGATTTATGCAATTTCAATCCCTTTCATATTTTCGATGTTGATCTCGTTCAATACTTCACATTCTTTGGTACAACGTCTGCGCCAGTCCTTATCTTTAGACTAGACCCAGATGTACATAACTTGTTAAAATCTGAAACAGAAACAGAAGTTGCTGGAAAAGCTCAGCAGGTGTGGCAGCATCTGTGAAGAAAAAAAATTCAGGTCCGGTGACCCTTCCTCAGAACTGTCTTTTTTTGGTTTTTATTTTGTTAAAATCTGAGCCCACATATTCACTGTCCCTTACCTCTTGGCTCTCTGGACCCTTTGTTTAGAATCATAGAATCCCTACAGTGTGGAAGCAGGTCATTCAGCCCAATAAGACAAAAAAGAACCTCCAAAAAGCATCCCATTCAGACCCTTCTCCCTACCCTAACTCTGCATGTCCCTTGACTAATACACCTAACCTACGCATACTTGGATACTATGGGTAATTTAGCATGGCCAATCCACCTAACCTGCACATCTCTATGCTGTGGGAGGAAACCGGAGCACCCGGAGGAAACCCACACAGACACGGGGAGAATGTGTAAATTCCACACAGTCACCTGAGGGGGAATTGAACTGGGATCCCTGGGGCTGTGATGCAGCAGTGTTAATCACTGAGCCACCACCTTTATCCTCAAGATGTATATTTATAAACACTGAAATATTGCAATCAGTACAAATTGATACATCGGCTGTTTTTTTTTATTATTCACATGTCAAGGGCATCGCAGGCTGGACCAGCAGTTATTGCCCATTCCTAATTGCCCCTGGAGAAGATGGTGGTGAGCTGCTTTCTCGAATGACTGCTGTAGGTTGATCTGCAATGCCCTTAGGCAGGGAGTTCCAGGATTTTGGCTAACAACACCGAGGGAAAGACAATATAATTCCAAGGCTGGATGGTGAACTCGTAGGGGTTTTCCCATGTATGTGCTGCCCTTGGACTTGCTACATGGAGGTGGATGTGGGTTTGAACGGTGTTTGTAAGGACCCTTGGTGAATTTCTGTAGTGCATCTTGGAGATAGTACACACTGCTGCTCTGAACATTGATGGTGGAAGAATGGATGTTAATGGTAGTAGCGCCAATCAATGGTCTGCTTTGTCCTGGATGGTGTCGAGATTCTTGAATGTTGTTAAAGCTGCACCAATCCATGGAGCATTCTTTAATACTCCTGACTTGTGCCTTGTCGATGGTGATCAGGTTTCAGGGAATCAGGAGGTGAGTTACTCGCCACAGTATTCCCAGCCTCTGGCCTGCTCTTGAGGTCATTGTATTTATGTGGCAAGTGCAGTTCAGTATCTGGTCGATAATAAACTCCAGGATGTTGATAGTGAGTGATTAAGTAATGGTAGTGCTGTTGAATATTAAGGGCAATGGTCTGATTTTCTGTTGTTGGAGATGGTTATTGCCTGCTGCACGTGTGGCACAAATATTACTTCCAGTTGTCATCCAAAATATAGATATTGTCTAGATCTTGCTGTATTTGGACACAAACTGCTTTCGTATCTGAGGACTCACAAATGGTGTTGCACTATTGCTATCCTTTCATAAATGCACATCTCAGAATTCTACTTAATTTACACTCCACACTCTCGCGGGTCATTTGGGAGTCCGTAGCAATTTGATTGTCCCAGCAGTATGATTGTTCCTCCTTCTGAGGTTTGACTGTGTGTCCTCATTTGATGACATTTCAAACCTTTGGACCGCAGAAAGGTTTTACATCACAGAAATGGATCATTCAGCCCCTCAAATCTGAATGAACTGTCCACCTGGGCTCATCCCAATTTCCAGCACATGGTCAGTAGCCCTACAGGTTCCAGTCCTCCAAGGGACATCTCAGGTTCCTTTTTAAATGTGTTGCTTGTTTCTGTCTCAACCATCAGCACCTTTGGTTATATTGCTCATTGTCACACAGCAATACTCACTTCAACTGTTAAAGTAACTCTCTCAGTCCATAAGTGTTGACACTATATCTTGACAACAGTCCCAATAAATAAATGTGAAGTTTGAACACCACATACAGGTAAAGACAGTACATTTATGGAGAAAAGAAACAGACACAGAAGCTTAGCTCAGGTATTCTTAGATGTTCTTAAAAAATAAAGATGGAGATCTCATCTCCATTGATGGTATTCGCAACAACCTTCAGCCATGCCCGATAACCCCACAAAATTGACACGTACAGATTATAGATAAACATTCACTTATACTTAAAAACCATACACTTCAGAATGAACGCCACATTCATCTACAAGTTGCACATCAGTCTGCAGCCACTGATTGAAAGGCATTGCAACATGATTAAACTGACCACTTCAAACTTACCTGGGAACATGAGACAGTAACCAACATGGTCAGTTGTAGTGTTTAACACACCAATCAAAAATTACCAATTTAGCCAGTCATTGAGAAACCAGTACAAACAGTCAGTAAGGAACCAGTATAGCCAGTCACTGAGTAACGAGTATAAACAGTCAGTAAGGAACCAGTATAGGCAGTCACGCAGTAACCAGTAATAAACAGGCAGTAAGGAACCAGTATAGCCAGTCACTGAGTAACCATTATAAACAGTCAGTAAGGAACCAGTATAGCCAGTCACTGAGAAAACAATACATTCCATCACTGAGGAACCAGTACAAAAAGTCAAGAAGGAAGCAGTACAACCAGGCACTGAGCAACCAATCACAAAGTAACAAGTACACCCCTCATTAAGTAACTAGTACAATCCTTCACTGTGTAACCAGTACAACCAGTCATTGAGTAACCAGTACAATCCTTCGCTATGTAATCAGGACAACCAGTCATTGAGTAACCAGTACAATCCTTCGCTGTGTAACCAGGACAACCAGTCATTGAGGAGCCAGCACAATCCTTCACTGAGTAACCAATACAACCAGTCATTGAGTAACCAGTACAACCAGTCACCAAGTAACCAGTACAATCCTTCACTGAATAACCAGTGCAGCCAATCACTGATTAACCAGTACAACCAGTCATTGAGTAACCAGTACAATCGATCATGAAGTAACCAGTACAATCCTTCACTGAGTAACCAGTACAACCAGTCAGAGTAACCAATGCGGCCATCACGAAGTGGTCTGAACTGATTTCTGGTTTGAAGTCTGTCATGTTTTATTCAATTTTTGTCATATTCTTTTCCATTCAAAGGGAAACACCAGTGCTGAGCAGCAATGGTGGCCCAGTGAATTCTGAAAGTGGAGATATTGTCAGTGGCAATGGGGGAATGGCAGACATAACTGAAAAAATTACTTTGCCTCAGTAGTTACAGTAGAAAAAGTGGACAGCTTACAGGAAGTCCCAAGGACATGAACAGCAGACTGGGGACAGGGAATGGATAAAATGACCATAAATAAAACATAGTTATTGAGGAAATTACTGGAATAGTGACAAATTTCCAGGACCTGACAGTTTCCATTTGAGGGTGTTAAAGAACATAGGGGAGCACATTGTACACAGCCTAATTACAATCTTTAAGAATTCCCTAGATACAGCAGTCGTCCATCTGGATTGGAAAATTACACTTTACTCCGCTACTTAAGAGGAAAACCAAGGAATTACAGATGAGTTAGCCTACTGGAAATTGTTGGGGTCTATAACAAAGGATAAAGTAACTGAATACCTTGGAAATTTTCAGTTAATCGGGGAGAGCCAGCGTGGATTCATGACACATCTGTGATGCTTGATAAGTCTCAGTGAACTTTTAGAAGAGGTGCGTAACATAGCGGACAGGGCTATGTCAATGGTTGTTATTTATGTTGACTTCCAGAAGGCATTTGATACAGTCCCACATAAGAAGCTACCAACTAAGATGGAGTTTAATCTGGGTAACTGTGAGGCACTGCACTCTGGGATATCAAATGTTAAGGAAAAGTGTACAGTTAATGGCAGGGCCCTGAATGGCATTGACATACAGAGTGATCTTGGGATTCATGCCTCCTGTAGCTCCATGAAAATGGCTGCACAAGTAGATAAGATGGTAAAGCAGGCATAGGGCATGCTTGCCTTTATCATTCGGGCAACGGAGTACAAGAGTCAGAATGTCATGTTACAGATCTATTAGACTTTGGCTTAGCCACACAGAGTATTGTGATCAATTCTGGTTGCCACATTTCAGGAAGCATGTGGAGGCTCTGGGGAGGGTGCAGAAGAGGTTTACCAGGATGCTGCCTGGATTAGAGGGTATGAGCTATAAGGAGAGACTAGAAAAACTTGAGTTATTTTCTCTGGAGCGGCGGAGACTGAGGGGAGACTTTATCGAAGTCTATAAAATTATGAGACACATATATAAAGTTGACAGTCAGAATCTTTTTCCCAGAGTTGAAATGTGTAATACTAAGGGGTGTGCATTTAAGGTGAGAGGGGGTAAGTTCAAAACAGATGTGAAGAGAAATTTTATTTTTACACCGAGAGTGATAGGAGTCTGGAATGTGCTGTTGGTGCGGTGGTGAAGGCAGATACGATAGGGATATTTAAGGGACTTTCAGACAAGCACATGGAGGGATATGGACCAAGGTTGGCAGAAAGGATTAGACTAATTTGGCATCATCTTCTGCACAACATTGTGGGCCAAAGGGGCCTATTGCTGTGCTGTACAGTTTTATGTTCTATGTTCAACTCCTAAGAAAGAAGCCCATGGAATTGAGGGGAAATACTGATGAGGCTGGGAAATTTGGTGACAGACAGAAAGAGGGATAATTGGTAGGTATTCAAACTGTGACAAGTGGTGTCCTACTAGCGTGTGTGCTAGAATCTCAATTATCCAGCTTCTTTACTAACGGCTTGGGTAATGGCACAGAAAGTCGTATATATCCAAATCTGCTGATGACGATAAAGTTAGGTGGCATTACATACAGTGTAGATGATAGCATAAAATTGCAAAGGGATATTGACTGACTAAATGAATGGGCATGGTTGTGGAAGATGGAGTTCAAAGAAAACACCCGTGAGGTTATCAATTTCACACCGAGAAAGGATAGATCAAGGTAGTTTCCAGTTGTTATCAAGTTAAAAACAGGGCAAAGAGACTGTGGGTTAAGGTGCATACATCTTTAAACTACCAATAACAGGTGCCGACAGCACTCAGGAAAACTAATAGAATGCTGGCCCTTTTATGTAGAGGGCTAGACTATGAGGATGCAGAAGTTAATCTGCAGCTGTACAAAATCCTAGTTGGATTGCACATGGAGTGTTGTGAGCAGATCTGGGTGCCACACCTTAGGAAGGATGCATTGGCTTTGGGAGAGAACACACTGTAGGTTTCCAATGATACCCAGACTTCAGAGGTTACATTATGAGGACTATCTCCAAATTAGGCCTGTTTTCTCTAAAACTGAGAAGGTTTTATGGGCTGATCTAAACAAAACTGTAAAGATAATAACAGGAAAAAGCAGAGTAGATAAAAAGAAACTATTTCCATTTGTTGGAAATTCTAGGAAATTCTAGGAAGTAGTCTGAAAATAAGGCAAACAGTTCAGGAGAAATGTTTGGAAGAACTTCTACACACAGTGGATGATGGACCAGTGCTTTCCTTTAAATCTGAGAGAGATCATTTTATTGGATAAGCAGAGGTATTAAGGGATATGGGTCAAAGGGTATGGAGTTAGGCTACTGATTAGCCATGATCTCATTGTATGGCAGAACAAACTCAATGGGCTGAATGACCTCAGAGATATTAGGAACTGCAGATGCTGCAGAATCTGAGATAACAAGGTGTAGAGCTGGATGAACACAGCAGAACAAGCAGTACCATAGGAGCAGGAAAGCTGACGTTTTGGGCCTAGACCCTTCTTCAGAAAATTTTACGAAAAAGGGTCTAGGCCTGAAACGTCAGCCTTCCTGCTCCTCTGATGCTGCTTGTCCTGCTGTGTTCACCCAGCTGTACACCTTGTTATCTCGGTTGAATGACCTACTTTTCTTCCTATGTTTTACATGAACCCTTACATTTATCAGTTTAAGAATGACTGGATTTGTGGTGAAGGCTGTTTGCCAGTCACTCATTTAGTGACGGGTTATTATCAAATTATTTATGAGGGCGCAGGGCATGTGCATCACCAAGATGATGGGCATATCAACCAGTCAATTGCTGATATGTTTTGTGGTCTCCTGTTACCAGCAGTGCCTCCTGGCACATGGCTAGTCACTTTGACTAACCAGGTGAAGCACTAGGTTATCCTCAGAAACAGCTAGGCTGAGAAATGAGTTCAAGAAGGCAATAAACCACTGCCCAACTTCTCCACTGCAATTCGGGACGTGGCCTGAATTCTGGGCCAGACAATAAAGAAAATAAATTTGTACAATGGAGGTTTAAATTTGGTCTAACTGAAACCACAATGACATTTTTAACTCTCCCGTGATACATGGGCAACAAAGCTGGCCCAGCATTCATTACCCGTCCCTAGTTGCTCCTTGAGAAGATGGTGGTTGAGCTGCCTTCTTGAACCACTGCTGTTCTCCTGCTTTGAGTTGACCCACAATGCCATCAGGGAGGGGATTCCAGGATTTTGACCCAGCAATGGTGAAGGAAAGGCAATATATTTCCAAGTCATCACGGTGAGGGGCTTGGAGGGGATGTTGCAGGGGTCGGTGTTCCCATGTATCTGTTGCCCCCTTGCTCTTCCAGATGGAAGTGGTTGTGGGTTTGGAAGATGCTTTTTAAGGATCTAGGGTGAATTTCTACAGCCTATCTTGTAGATGGTACGCACTGCTGCTCCTGAGGTTTGGTGATGTAGGGAGTGGATGCTTGTAGATATGACGCCAATCAGGTATTCTGTTTTGCCTTGGATAGTGGCACGCTTCTCAAGTGTTGTTGGAGCTACAGTCATCCAGACAAGTCTATCACACTCCTGACATGTTCGCTGTAGACGGTGGCCAGGTTTTGGGGAGTCAGGAGGTGGGGCACTCGTCGCAGAATTCCTAGCCTCTGATCTGTTCCGGTACCCACTGTATTTGTATGGCAAATCTTTTTAGTTTCTGATCAATGGTTAACCCCAGGATGTTGATCATAGGAGATTTAGTGATGTTAATGTCACTGAATGTCATGTGGTGGAGGTTAGATTGTCTCTCATTGATAACAGTCATAGCCTGGCATTTGTGTGGCGCAAATGTTACTTGCCACTTGTCAGCTCAAGCCTGGATATTTTCCAGGTCTTGTTGCATCTGAACTGCTTCAGTATCTGCCAAGTTGTGAATGATGTTGAATATTGTGCATCGGCAAACTGCCCCATTTCTGATCTTATGGTGGAGGGAAGGTAATTGATGAAGCAGCTGAAGATGGTTGGGCCTAAGACACTACCCTGAGGAACTCCTGCAGAGATGTCCTGGAGCAGAGATGACTGACCTCCAACGATCATGACCATCTTTCTGTGTCAGGTATGACTCTAATTGCTGGTAAGTTTGGCCCCGATAACCATTGATTCCAGCTTTGCCAGGGATCCTTGATGTTACACTTTGTCAAGAGCAGTCTTGATGTCAAGGGCTGTCACTCTCACCTCACTTCTGGAATTCAACTCTTTCCGTCCATGTTTGAATCAAGGCTGTAACGAGATCAAGAGCTGAGTGGCAGTGGCAGAACCCAAACAGCGTCAGAGAGCAGGTTATTGCTGAGCAGATGCTGCTTGATAGCGCTGTTACTGACATCTTCCATCACTTTATTGATGATTGAGAGTAGACTGATGGGGCGGTAATTGGCCAGGTTGGTTTTGTCTTGCTCTTTATATACAGGACATACTTGGGCAATTTTCCACATTGTCGGGTAGATGCCAGTGTTATAACAGTACTGGAACAGCTTGGATAGGGAACAGCAAGTTCTGGAGCACGAGGCTTCAATACTATTGTCAGAATATTGCCAGGGCCCATAGCCTTTGCACTATACGCCTCCAGTCATTTCTTCATATCACGTGGAGTGAATTGAATTGGCTGAAAACTGGTATTTATGATGCTGAGGACCACTGGAGGCAGCCAAGATGGATCATCTACTAGACAATTCTTGCTGAAGACTGTTACAAATGCCTCAGCCTTATCCTTTACACTGATGAGCTGGGCTCTTCCATCATTGAGGATGAGGATATTTATGGATCGTCCTCCTCCAGTGAGTTGTTTAATTGTCCACCACCATTCGCGACTGGATGTGGCAGGACTGCAGAGCTTAGATCCAAACCGTTGGTTGTAAGATTGTTTAGCTCTGTCTATCACTTGCTGCTTATTTTGTTTGACAAGGCCTGTTTGGTAGTTTCGGCATGTCGATGACTCATTTTTAGGTCTGCCTGGTACAGCTCCTGGCATGCCCTCCTGCACTGTCCATTGATATAAATGGTTGAAAAGTTCAGTATTTGACAGGAGGTTGGAGGCACTTGGAAGAATATAGGTTCTGTGGAGTGTACATGAGGAACTTTAGCCCTATTAGAAGTAGCTAGAAACATACTGGCCATGCACTAAATTAAAGGCTACGGGAGAGGACATGCTTTCAGAATAGTTGGGATGGTATCTGAGTATATACTCGAAGAATAAGGAACCAAGTGTATCTGAGCAAGTTCAGTTACAGCAAGCAGTATAGGAGGTATGCAGATGGGAATAAATTTCAGAAGTCAGCAGAGTTCAGGCACATGGTAGTTTATCTGAGCAAGGACTGGTATCTTGCAAGGAGAGGAATACTGAGATACAGGCTACTAGACTAGGTGGGATTGAGGTTCACAAGGAAGAGTTATTAGAAATCCTTCAGAAGGTGAAGCTAGATAAGTCCCCTGGGCCGGATGGGATTTATCCTCGGATCCTCTGGGAAGCCAGGGAGGAGATTGCCGAGCCTTTGGCATTGATCTTTAACTCGTCATTGTCTACAGGAATAGTGCCAGATGACTGGAGGATAGCAAATGTGGCTCCCCTGTTCAAGAAGGGGAGTAGAGACAACCCTGGTAATTATAGACCAGTGAGCCTTACCTCAGTTGTTGGTAACGTGTTGGAAAAGGTTAAAGGGATAGGATTTATAATCATCTAGAAAAGAATAAATTGATTAGGGATAGTCAGCACGGTTTTGTGAAGGGAAGGTCGTGCCTCACGAACCTTATTGAGTTCTTTGAGAAGGTGACCAAACAGGTAGATGAGAGTAAACCGGTTGATGTGGTGTATATGGATTTCAGCAAGGCGTTCGTTAAGGTTCCCCACAATAGGCCATTGTTCAAAATGCGGAGGAATGGAATTGTGGGAGATATAGCAGTTTGGATCGGAAATTGGCTTGCTTAAAGAAGACAGAGGGTGGTAGTTGAAGGGAAATGTTCATCCTGGAGACAAGTTACTAGTGGCGTACCGCAAGGGTCGGTGTTGGGTCCACTGCTGTTTATCATTTTTATAAATGACCTGGATAAGGGCATAGAAGGATGGGTTAGTAAATTTGCAGATGACACTAAGATCGGTGGAGTTGTGGATAGTGACGAAGGATGCTGTAGGTTGCAGAGAGACATAGATAAGCTGCAGAGCTGGGCTGAGAGGTGGCAAATGGAGTTTAATGCAGACAAGTGTGAGGTGATGCACTTTGGTAGGAGTAACCAGAAGGCAAAGTACAGGGCTAATGGTAAGTTTCTTGGCAGTGTAGATGAGCAGAGAGATCTCGGTGTCCATGTACACAGATCCTTGAAAGTTGCCACCCAGTTTGACAGGGCTGTTAAGAAGGCATACAGTGTTTTAACTTTTATTAATAGAGAGATCGAGTTCCGGAACCAAGAGGTTATGGTGAAGCTGTACAAAACTCTGGTGCGGCCGCACTTGGAGTATTGTGTACAGTTCTGGTCACCGCATTATAAGAAGGATGTGGAAGCTTTGGAAAGGGTGCAGAGGAGATTTACTAGGATGTTGCCTGGTATGGAGGGAAGGTCTTACGAGGAAAGGCTGAGGGAATTGAGGCTGTTTTCATTAGAGAGGAGGAGGTTGAGAGGTGACTTAACTGAAACATATAAAATAATCAGAGGGTTAGATAGGGTGGATAGGGAGAGCCTTTTTCCTAGGATGGTGACGGCGAGCACGAGGGGGCATAGCTTTAAATTGAGAGGTGAAAGATATAGGACAGATGTCAGAGGTAGTTTCTTTACTCAGAGAGTAGTAAGGGAATGGAACGCTTTGCCTGCAACAGTAGTAGATTCACCAACTTTAGGTACATATAAGTCGTCATTGGACAAGCATATGGACGTACGTAGAATAGTGTCGGTTAGATGGGCTTGAGATCGGTATGACGGGTCGGCACAACATCGAGGGCCGAAGGGCCTGTACTGTGTTGTAATGTTCTATGTTATCTATTAACAGTGGACCACATAATGTAGGATTAGCCAACAGCACCCCACCCCACCCCACGCCCCCCCACCCCCTCCCCCCCCCCCTCCCCCCCCCCCTCCCCCACCCCCGAGGGAAAAGACTGATCGTTTTCAGAAACACAAACTCATCACTAATTTCTACCAAAACAAACAGCTCTCAAAATTGTTTTCACTGGAATATCCAGAGGGTAGTAACTGAATCCTGGTTAGCGTTCCCCATACTTCCCTTCCTCCCAAGAATCAATCATTTAAGACTGAATTAATAATCACTTAGGAAAATGTAGATGAGTTGGCACGGGATCGTCCAGGGAAATTGTGTCCAATGAAATTTCTGGAGACTTTGGAAGAGTTAATGGAGAGGGTTGATGAAGGTAGTGCTGCTGATGTGGTGTACGTAGACTTCCAGAAGATGTTTGACATAGTGCCACATAACAGTCTTCTGCAGAAAGTTATGAGATATGGAATAAAAGGGACAACAGCAATATGTGTTCAAAATTGGCTGAGGGATTGGAAACAGAGGGTACATAGAACATGGAACAGTACAGCATAAGAACAGGCCCACGAGGTTATGCCGAGCATGTTGCCAAATTAAAATAATCCCTTCTGCCTGTCCTTGGTCCCCTCACGTCTCCTTTGAACTTTCCCCCTCTAACCTTAAATGCATGTCCCTCGTATTAGATGTTTCAACTCTGGGAAAAAGAATCTAAACATCATTCCTAACTATGCATCTCATAATTTTATAGACTTCTATCAAGTCTCCCCTCAGTGTCCACCACTCCAGAGAAAATAACACAAGTTTTTCCAGTCTCTCCTTATAGCTTATACCCTCTAATCCAGGTAGCATCCTGGTAAACCTCTTCTGCACCCTCCCCAAAGCCTCCACAGGCTTCCTGTAGTGTAGCAATCAAAATTGAACACAGTACTACAAGGGTGGTCTAACCTAACTCATATAAAGCTACAATATGACATCCTGACTCTTGCACTCAGTTCCCCACCAATAACGACAAGCATGCAATATGCCTTCTTTATCACCCAACGTATACTTGCGTGGCCACTTTCAGGGTACTTCAGTGCTGTCCAGGGTCCTGCCATAACCGTATACTTTTCCTTGACATTTTATCTTCCAAAGTGCAGTGCCACACACTTGCCCAAATTTAGCTCCTCCTGCCATTTCTCTACCCATACCTGCAGCTGATCTATATCTCACCTGGTAAGTGGATATTTGATAGGTTGAAGGAAGGTTTGTAGTTCAGGTTCCCAAGTTAGCGTTTGGGATCCTTGTTATCTCGGTGGGCAAGGGACATTACAAAGTTTTCAGATGATACAAAACTTGGGAGAATTATAAACTGTGATTAGGACGATGTGGAGCTCTGAAAGGAAGTCGGTAGATTGAACTGAAAGGTAGGAGATGAAGTTCAATATAATGAAGTGTAAAGGAATACAATTTGTTAAAAAGGACAGAGAGGGAGTTTAGGATAAAGTACCCAGTTGTAAGAGCTGTGCAAAAGTACAGAGACCTGAACGTAAAAGTACATAATTTACTGAAGATGGAAGGACATATGGAGAGTGACGCTAGTAAGACACACAATGGCTTTATTAACAAGGGAATAGGGTACTAAAGCAGGGAGATTACATGAACATATATAGGATACTGGTTAGATCTCACCTGGTGTATTGGGTGCAGTTTTGGGTGCCACATTGTCAGAACAATATGAATGCATTGGGGAGGGTGCAGAAGAATGATTCGGGGTAAGGAATTTCAGTCATGAGGATAGATGGGAGAAGTTGGGATTGTTTTTCTTGGGGAAGAGAATGTTGAAGGGAGATTTGGTAAATGTTTTCAAAATCATGAGCGATCTAGGCAGCGTAGTTAGGGAGAAACTGTTCCCACTTACAAATATCTTAACTGTAAGTCTAAATAAGCCTTATCTTCAGGACAGCTTCTTCCGGCTGCTCAGAGAAGCTATGTTCTTGCACCTTTAATATAATTTAATCAACCACATGATATTTACACAGCAATGGTAATCTGTTAACTGATAAATAGTTCACTTTATCGCATCGAATTTACTGGAGCTGTTTTAAATAGAAAATGCAGAAACACATCCAGAACGAAAAGAAGCATCACAGGACTCAAATCGTTAACACAGTTTCTCTCTCCACCTGCTGAGTTTCTCCCAACAGTTTTGGTTAACGTTGGTTTTATATCCCCAGCATCTGCAGTTTTTGCTTTGTTAAATTTTACACCTGTGATGCAGAGAATAGTTCGAGTTTGGAATGCGCTGCCTGGAAACATGCCGGAGGCAAGTTCAATTGAGGCATTTGAAAGGGGCATTGGATGGATATTTGTACAGAAAGAATGTGCATGGTTACAGGGTGAAAGGCGCGGCATTGGCAGGAAATGAAAATGCTCTGGCGAGCCAGTACAGACACAATGGGATGAATGGCCACCCTCCACACAGCGACAATTTGTGTGCTGCTGTCAATCACTGGCTCAGACACGTACTGGTATAGCTAGAGTACAAAGTGTGAAATTTTGCATGCAGTTTTGGTCCCCTCACTAACAGAAGGAATTGATTGCACTGGAGGGAGGCAGAGCAGATTCACCAAGATGTTGCCTGGCATGGAGCATTTCAGTGATGAACAGATGTAACTGGGGCCTTTTGCCATTTAGAAGACCGAGGTGAATAAGATGTTAAAAGACATGGACAGAGTAGACATGGAATGGATGTTTCCCCTTGTGGGGCAATCTAAAACAAGAGGTCATAACTCTTTGCCATCTTGTGATAGCTAAAGTAAAAAGCCCAAGTGGCCATCTTGTCAACTTTAGTCCTGGGCCATTACAACACATAGTTTCAGGATAAAGGGTCACTGATTTAAAAAAAAATGAAGAGGAATTTCTTCTCTCACATCTGTGGAATTCACTACCTTTGGAATATGGTGCATGCGGGAGATTTAAGGAGGTTTTTAATTTGTAGTGTTAAAGGATTATGGGGAAGCAGGCAGGAAAGTAGGTTTGAGGCTGAAATGAGATCAGTCACGATTGTGTTAAATGGTGAAGCAGGCTCAAGGGGCTAAATGGCCGACTCTGCTTCTAGTTCTCACCTATTTAACCACATGTCACAGGCTGTGCCAAAAACATTTCTTTTATTCATTTGTGGGATGTGGACATCGCTGGCTGAGCCAGCATATACTGCCTGTCCTTAGTTGCCCTTGAGAAAGTGGTGGTGAGCTGACACCTTGAACCGCTGCAGTCCTCCTGCTGTGGGTTGACCGACAATGGCCTTAGAAAGGGAATTCCAGGATTTTGACCCAGCGGCAGAGAAAGAATGGCAATATATTTCCAAGTCAGGTGAGCAGCCTGGAGGAGAACTTGGAGGTGGCAGTGTTCTCATGTATCTGCTGCCCTTGTCCTTCTAGAAGGTGGTGGTCTTGGGTTGGTTAATTTCTCAGTGCATCTTGTAGATAGTACTCTGCTGCTACTGAGCCCCGGTGGTGGAGGGAGTGAATGCTTGTAGATGTGGTGCCAAGCAAGCGGGCTTCTTTGTCCTGGACAGTGTCAAACGTCTTGAGTATTGTTGGGGCTGCACTCATCCAGGCAAGTGGGGCGTATTCCCTCACACTCCTGACTTGTCAATAGTGGGCGGGCTTTGAGGAGTCAGGAGGTGAGTTACTCGCCACAGAATTCCTAGCTTCTGACCTGCTCTTGGGACAAGTGCTGCTCAGAGCAGAGAATTCCAACGCCTTATCATCATGTGTATACCACAACTGACAGCCATAAGAAAACATGATCCTTCCTATTTTTTGAGGTATGTTTTCAAACATTTCCCACCAGCTTAATATAAACATTCTGTGACTGCTGTTTTGGTGAGTGTGCAGCTCCATGGTAGAATACAGCTGTGGTTCTTTGTAAGTTAAATAACTCGAGAACTGCTCATTGTATTTTCTAGCTCAATAAAGCCACAGAACTGTTTTGGTTGCAAGATGAGTCATTGCGACCCAGCATCAGCACAAAGTGCAGGCAATCCAAAAAAGAGCCCGACCCAGGACAGTGATTTCCTTTAAGCATCATTTCCTGGCTTGTTTGTTGCATCGCTTCACACAATTTCAGCAGCTCTTGTACCCATCACCCCCTCTTATAGAGCCATAGAGTCAAATAGCACAGAAACAGACTCTTCAGAAAAACCTGTTCATGTTGAACATAATCCCAAACTAAACTAGTCCCGCCTGCCTGCTCTTGGGCCATATCCTCCCCAAACCATTCCTATTCATGTAATTAACCCAAACTCTATTAAATATTGTAATTGTGGCCATATCATCATTACATCAGAAAGCTCATTCCACATTTGAACCACGCCGTGTGTAAAAAAATTGCCCCTCATGTCTTTTGCAAATTTCTCTCCTCTCACCTTAAAAAGTGCTTCCTAATCTTGAAACCTCCCATCTTGAGGCAAAGCCAACTGCCATTAACTCTATCTACACCTCTCAGAATTTTATAAACTTCTACAAGGTTGCCTCTCATCCTCCTACGCTCCAGCGAGAAAGGTCCCAACTAAACAGCCTTTCTTTAAAACTCAAACCTTACATACCCAGCAACATCCTGGTATATCTCTTCTGAACCCTCTTCAGCTTAATAATACCTTGAAGTCTCCCCCTCTGGCCTAAATCCAAAAATATTTCTTTATCCAATGCCGATATATCCAATTATAAATTCCGACTGCACTTGCTTCCTCTGATTTTTTTTGCAAGATGCCACGTCAAAGGTTAATGCTGAAAATAACAGCTCTTGGAGTGGGCAATAGCATACTGGCAAAGGTTAACTGGAGGCAGACAGTAAGAATTCAGTGTGTCTATTCTGACTGATGAAATATAATGAATGGAGCACACAGGGGCCAGTTATGAGACCTCACCTGTCTACCGCTTATAGACGTGACTCAGAAGAAGGGCCCGAAGGTATGGTAGCTACATTTGTTGGCGACACAAAGATAGCTCGGAAAGTGAGCTGTGAAGAAGAGGTAAGGAGACTACAAAGGGATACAGACTTGACTTTGGCAAATGTGGGAAAGTTGCCATTTTTTGCAGGAAGAATTTAAATAAAAAGAAGTGTACTGTTTAATTGGCTGCAAAGTTCTGAGATCCAGAGTAATCTGGGTGCCCTACTGCATCTCACAAAAGGTTAGTCTGCAGGTAAAGCAAGCAGTCCATAAAGCTAATAGAATCCAAATTTTTATTGCAAGGAGAATTGAATACAGAAGTAGAGAGGTTATACGCAGTTATACAGGGCAGTGATGAGAGTACATTTGGAATACTGTGTCCAGTGTTGGTCACAGTGGCACAGTGTTTAGCACTGTTGCCTCACAGCACCAGTGATCTCGGTTCCATTCTACCCTCAGGCAACTGCCTGTGTGGAGATTGTATCGTCTTCTTGTGAGTGTGTACGTGCCTGTTTCTGTTGTGTTCTCTGGTTTCCTCCCACAGTCCCAAGATGTGCAGATTATGTGGATTAGCCATGCTAAATTGTGCAGGCTAGGTGGATTAGCCTTGGGAAATGCAAGATTACATAGATAGGGTGGGATGTTCTTCTGAGGATCAGTGTAACTCAAAGGGCTGCATGGCCTGCTTTCACGCTATAGGGATTCAATGGATCTTATTTAAGGAAGGATGAAAAGACACTAGAGGCAGTTTAAACACAGTTTCACAAATGAACACCTGTAATGGGGACGTTGCCTTACGAGAAAAAATTGAACAGGATGGAGTTGTATCTGCTGAAGAGTGAGAGGCAATTCGATTAAAACATATATGGGTCTGAGGGTCCTTGGCAGGGCAGATGTGATGATGACGTTTCCCATTTGGGGAGAATCTAGAACCAAGGAACAGTGTTTAAAAATCTGGGCTCACCCATTTAAAACAGAGATGAAGTGGAAAAAAAATTGTCTGTAGGGGTCATGGCGGGTTCAGCTCAAGGGGCTGAATGATTACATCCGCTCCTGATTTGTATGCATGCAGGCATATTTAAAAGACATGAAACCTCACAGTTCTTGAAAGGGCCAAGAGACACATCCTTTTTTCTGCAGTTTGATGTTGGTTTGCAGATTAAGTTTGGTCAATGAAAGATTTAATTTTGATCAAAGGATGAGTGATTCTTGATTCACAATGAAACTCAATTAACACTCTTTCACAGTAACAAATGAAGCACGGTAATAGAAATAGCCTGACATACAGTACAAGGTAAATATAGTTTTCACTGTTCATTGGAGATAATTCGCCTTGATGACCTTTCATAGGTACCCAGGCAAATGCTGGAATTAGAGAGTGTGGGAACTTGTGGTTCCCGTCTTAAGTAATCCGTTATAGAACACCTATAATGTGGAATTCATGTAGGCATTCAGCCTACACCAACACTCTGGAAAGTATCCCACCCAGCTACCCAGTCCCCATAACCCAGCATTTCCCCATGACTAATCCATCTAGTTTGCACATCTCTAGTCACTGTGGGCAATTTAGCATGGTTCATCTACCCTTCACTGCAAATCCTCAGACTATGGGAGGAAACCCATGCAGACATGGGGTGAACGTACAAACTCCACACAGACAGTCACCCAAGGCTGGAATTGAATCCAGGTCCCTGGTATGATGAGGTAGTAATGCTAACCACTGAGCCAAACTGCCACTCTGATAACAGCTAGTATGGGATTCCATGGAGTTGGAAAAATGGAAACTTCCAGGAGCTTAAGACATCTTCTAGGAATGTAGGAGCAGGAGTAAGCCTTCAGCCCCTTGAGCTTGTGCTTTCATTCAAAGAGATCACAGTTGCTCTGTGGCCTAACTCCATATACTTTGGCCCACACCCCTTAATGTCTTTGTTTAACAAAAATTTATCTAACTCAGATTTAAAATTAACAACTGATACTGCACCTACCTCCATTTGTGGAAGCGAGTTCAAAACATTTACCACCCTCCATGTATGGAAGTGCTTCCTGACATCTCTCCTCAATGGTCAAGCCTTAATTCTTAAGACTTTATCCTCTTATTCCAGATTCTCTAACCAGTGGAAATCGTTCTTTTTTTATCTCCCATGTCCTTTCCTGTTAATATCTTGAAAAATCCCAGTCTTGCAATTGCAAAAGTCAGATGATCCTTTGGCGGCCAGTGTATGATCCTTCAGGTTGCATCTTAAAAAAGGAATACAGATTGTAAGAATTTGCAATGTTTTCATGTCTGCGCAGGTATAACATTGTCAAGACCTAGGTGGAAAAACTCCACAATACACTACCTAACAGTCTACCTGTCATCATGTTGCCCACTTACCTCAACTTGTCTATTTCACTTTGTAGCCACTCTGTGTCCACCCGACAGCCCACCCTTCCACCTAACTTGTAGCCTCAGTAAAATTAGCTACATTACTGTCGGTCTCTTGTACTTGTTGAGTGCTCTAACTGATCCTCTATAAACTCTAAGAAATTATCCCCATTTTGGTAAGTCCCTATTTGTAAAGCACACTCCTGAATCCCAGGTATATCACAGTGTTGATTGACCTAACCTCAGAAAATACTGACTAAATTTGTCAGGCCAGGCAGCATCGCAGGAGCAGGATAGCTGACTTTTCAAGTCGGGACTCTTCTTTAGAGGTGGCAACATTGGCAGTAGGGATAAAGGGGGCATTTTCAGGATGTAACTGACAGCAGGTAACTAAATGAGATAACAAGATGTAGAGCGGGATGAACGCAGCAAGTCAGGCAGCATCAGAGGAGCAGAAAAGCTGACGTTTTGGGTCTGAACCCTTCTTCAGAAATGGGGGAGGGGAAGGGGGCTCTGGAATAAATAGAGAGGCGGAGGAGGCGATAAGGGAAGATGGATAAAGGAGCAGGTAGGTGGAGAGAAGTCAGACAGGTCAAGGAGGCAGGGATGGAGCCAGTAAAGGTGAGTGTAGGTAGGGAGTTGGTCAATTGAGGGAAGACAGACAGGTCAAGGAGGCAGAGATGACGCTGGTAGGTAGGAAGTGGGGTGGGGAATTGATCAGTGAGATGGGAGGAGCAGATACATGGGAGGAAAGATGGGTAGATCAAGGAGGCAGGGACGAGCTGGGTTGGCTTTGGGATGAGTTTAGGGGTGGGGAGATTTTGAAGCTGGTGAAGGACTTCGAAAGGCTAGGTGAGTAGCAGACATAACACAATGTGGGAAAGCATGATATTATGCAGTTTGGTAGGAAGAATAGAGGTGGAAACTAGTTTCTGAATGGGCAAAGGCTTCAGAAATCTGAAACACAAAGTGACTTGTTAGTCCTGGTACAGGATTCTCTAAAGGTTAACTTGCAGGTTCAGTTGGCAGTTAAAAAGGCAAATGCAATTTTAGCATTCATTTCAAATGAACTACAATACAGAAGCAGAGATGTACTGCTGAGGCTGTATAAGGCTGTGGTCAGACTGCATTTGGAACACTGTCAGCAGTTTTGGGTCCTTTGTCTAAAGAAGGATGTGCTGACATTGGAGAGAGTCCAGAGGATGTTTATAAGAATGATCCTGAGGACAAAGGACTTGTCATATGAGGAGCAATTGAGGACTCTGAGCCTGCACTCAATGGAGTTTAGAAGGATGCGGCGGGATTTCAGTTGAAATTTACTAAGATGCCTGGACAGAGTGGATGTAGAGAAAATGTTTCCATTTGTAGGACAGACTACGGCCTAAGGGTACAGCATTTGGATGAAGAACTGTTCCTTCAGAACTGGGATGAGGAGGAATTTCTTTCAGCCAGAGGGTAGTGAATGAGTGGAACTCACTGCTGCAGAAGTTTGTGGGGGCCAAAGTCATTAAGTCTATTTAAGGCAGAGATAGATAGGTTCTTGATTAGTACGGGGATCAACTTTTTGGGAAAATGGGGTTGAGTATTTACCTGACAAAAGGGCAATGTTCCGAAAGCTTGTGATTTCAAATAAACCTGTTGGTCTTTAACCTGGTGTCATGTGACTTCTGACCTTGCCCACCCTAGTCCAATGTTGGCACGTCCACATCATGGCAAAAGTGGGAAGGCATGTGGTGAGATTGCTCAGAGAGGTGTAGAGACAGGTTAGGCAAGCAGGCCAAAGCTTGGCAAATGGAATATAATGTGGGGAAATGTGAGGAGATGTACTTTCGCAGCAAGAAAAGAGGAGTTGTATGTTATTTAAGTGGACAAAGACTTTGAGAGAGCCACAAAAGAAAGGGATTCAGGAGTCCTCGAGTCCTTGTCCATGAAACGCAAAAAGCAACCAGGTGGTAATAGGGAAGCCAAATAGAACATTGGTCTTTGTTTCAAAAGGAATGGAGTATAAAAATAGAGTGGTTTTGCTAAAACTATACAAGGTTATATCACATGAGTTATACCACAGCAAGAATACTGTGCACAGTTCTGGTTCCCTCATCTAAGCAAAGATACTCTGGCATTGGAGGCCATCCAGAGAAGGTTCATTGGGTTGGTCCCAGGCATTACCCTCTCTGATTTTACTTTGTCAGTACAAGGACTTCTAAGAAACCTTGGAGAAACTGTGTGGCTATGTAGATAGGTTAGAGGGAATGTTGCTTTTGGTGATGGAGGGACTATCTTACGAGATGACATTGAGAAGCCTGAGGCTGCATTCATTGGCGTTTAGGACAATGAGGGGTGACCTTACAGAAGCATACATAGTGGCTCAGTGGTCAGTGCTGCAGCACCTCACAGCTTCCGGGACCTGGGTTCAATCCCAACCTTGGGCAAGTGTCTGCACGGAGCTTGCACATTCTCTCTCTGTCTGCCTGGGTTTCTTTCCGCAGTCCAAAGACATGCGGATTAGGTGGGTTGGCCATGGGAAATGCAGGTGGGGAATGGGATGCTCTTCGGAGGGTTGGTGTGAGCCAAATGGCCTGCTTCCACACAATAGGGATTCTATGATTTGACAAGATTCTTAGGGGCCCAGGTACGATAGAAGTGGAAAGGTCATTTCTTTTTGGGAGAGAGAGTAGAACCAGAGGGCATAATCTCAGAATAAGGGGTCACACATTTAAGGCAGAGATGGGTAGGAATTTCTAATCTCAGAGGGGGATGAATCTGAGGAATTCTTTACTACAGAGAGCCGTCGAGGCTGGGTCCTTAAGTATATTCAAGGCTGAGACAGATTTTGATCAGCAAGGGAGCAAAGGGGTGGAGTAGACTCAATGGGCTGAACAGCCTACTTCTGCTCCTCTTCTACAGACTTACAAGTGAAAAACATCAAAAGCCAGTGAACAGTGGTGGACCTGAAGAAAAACTTCCCTCTCGCTCAGTGCAATCGAGCATTTCAAAGTGCATCTCTCTGAAAAGGGAAGATATACAGGGCAGCGTAGGGACAATGATGTTCGTCCAGAGGGGCCAGCACAGAAATGGTGGGCCAAACAGCCTCCACATGTGTTTTTTTAATTCTACGGGAATCATCAATTTCCTCTAATATAGACTGGGGCTAAGAGGAGAGAAAGTGACAAGAGCTAAGAGGAGGAGGAACTCCTAAAATGTGTGCAAGACAGTATCTATTTGTTGTCACTGCTTTCAGGAAGGAAACAGTGCAGTGTTTGGTTCTGAGGATGAGATTGGGCAACGGGATAGGTGTCAAGTGGGATGGGTGGAGAAGGAGATCATTTCTTGCTAACAGTCTCCACAGCTGCACGCAGTCAAGAGCAAATACCAAGCAGGACGAGGGAAGATCAAACATGAGTATACTCCGCTGGAGGAGGGCCAATCTTCACACGGTACTGAGCTGGTTTCTGAATGAAGAATTACGAGATAAAAGAGCAAGTGAGCTACTGGAGACCTGCAAAGGGTGACAGGCTGCACTCGGGCACTTTTCTTGTGAAGCAAAGAGCTGTGTTTCTGAAGTTAGAAATCTCTGGGTGGCTAAAAGTTAGGCAATTCAAATGTGCATAGTGGAGGATGAAACGAGAGGCTCAGGGAGTCATTTTAACAGCATGGAATGAGGCTCTTCAGCCCATTTTGTGATCACAGTCAGGTGAGGGGGTCAGTTGTCTGGATGGCCAGTTTGTGGAGGTTCGGTTCCCAATGATGTTACCCACTGATGTCTCTCTTTCTTCAGCCTCTCCCTTCACCTCAGGCGAGCCTAGGGCTAAACCACCACCACTCAAAGATAGCAAAAGAACAGTACTACACAGGAACAGGCCCTTCGGCTCTCCAAGCCTGTGCCAACACGTTTTTGTCCTTCCAAACCAAAAGTGTTCACACTTGGAGAGGTAGTGGGCCCTCCTAGAGAATCTGAGATTTAAAAAATTGTGTAGAGCTGGATGAACATAGCAGGCTAGGCAGCATCAGAGGAGCAGGAAAGCTGACGTTTCGGGTCTGGACCCTTCTTCAGAAAATTTCTGAATTTCTTTCTCAAGAAGGGTCTGGGCCGAAGCGTCAGCTTTCCTGCCTAACCTCATCCCACCTCCTTGACCTGTCCGTCTTCCCTGGACTGACCGATCCCCTCCCTACCTCCCCACCTACACTCTCTCCACCTATCTTCTTTACTCTCCATCTTCGGTCCGCCTCCCCCTCTCTCCCTATTTATTCCAGTTCCCTCCCCCCATCCCCTTCTCTGATGAAGGGTCTAGGCCCGAAACGTCAGCTTTTGTGCTCCTGAGATGCTGCTTGGCCTGCTGTGTTCATCTAGCCTCACATCTTATTACCATTAAGTATCAGGCTGGTCACTTCTGTGGAGAGTAAAGCTGGATGTGGAGAACACGAAGCTTGGGGAAAAAAAAGCGGGCACTAGTTTTCTATGAAACACTTGCGAGGTCTCTTCATTGACAATTTTTTTTGTCTTGTGTTTCTTTGGTGCTGGAAGAAACGAGCAACTAATCTCTCTCTCCTTCACCCCCCCCCCAACACCCAAACACCCCACACCCAAACCCCTTCACCACCCCCCACACCCAAACCCCTTCAACCCCCGCCCAACCAAACCACTTTACCCCCCCCCCCCACCTCAGGCAGGCCTCTCCCAAGCTTGAAGAGAAGCGGGAAAGTCCCGGTGGGCAGCAGAATGGGGGACGCGAACGAAACCTGCGCGAGCTCCAAGCTGTCGGACCGCTTCTACGTGACGGCCTTCAGCGTGATCTTCTTGCTCGGGTTGCTGTTCAACAGCCTCGCCCTGGTCTTCTTCTTCCGCTTCACCAAGATCCGCTCGCAGACCACGGTCTACATGAAGAACCTGGCCTGCGCCGACCTGCTGCTGGTGGGCTCCCTGCCGGTGCGGATCCTGTACTATGTCACCCGCCAGCCGCTCCCGCCTCTGCTGTGCGAGCTCACGGGCCTCGTCTTCCTGGTGAACATGTACGGCAGCATCTTCTTCCTCACGTGCATCAGCCTGGACCGCTGCGTCGCCATCTGTTTCCCGATGAAGTCGCGGCTCAACTCGCTCCGCGGCCGCGCCAAGTGGATCAGCGCCGGCGTCTGGCTGCTGGTTGTGGGCGCCAGCATCCCGCCTTACCTGGCCATCCCGAAGGCCGGCAACGAGACCGGCGCCTGCACGCTGTGCTTCGACAAGAAGCCCACCTACGTCACCAACCCGGCCACGGTGGCGCCCACCCTGCTGGTGGGCTACGGCATCCCGCTGGGCACCATCTTGGCCTGCTCGCTGTCCCTGCTGCGGGCAGTCAGGCGCAGCTCCGCCACCCGCATGGACTACGTCGACTGGCGCAAGATCCGCAACATGGTGGCGGCCAACGTGGTCATCTTCGTCGTCTGCTTCCTGCCGTACCACACGGTGCTGCTGCTGTACGTCGCGGTGCGCGCCCCGGAGCGGGAGCCGACGCTGCGCGCGTCCTACCGCGCCGCCATCGCCGTGGCGTGCCTCAACGCCATCTTCGACCCGCTGGCCTACTACTTCGTCACGGAGACCTTCCAGAAGAGCGTCGGCATGAAGGCCTTGAAGAACGCGCTGACGTCCAACACGGACAGCGCCGAGGGCAACAACCGCTCGCTGTCCCCACAGCGGGCGAAGCAGGTGAACGACGCCCGGATGATAACGACTTGAGAGATAAGAGACATTGTGTGGGTGGGGCTGCTGGGGAACGGTTTGAGCACGAAATGGCCACGCAAGGGGTGGCAGCCCTGTGTGAGGGGGTGGGCTGGGTTCGAACAAGAACAAGGTTGTTGGAAAACCTGAGCAGGTCTGGCAGCGTCTGTGACGGATAAACATTTCGTAGATAGCGGGAGATAACAAGGTGTGGAGATAGTGGGAACTGCAGACTTTGGAGATTTCTGAAGGGGCCCAGACCCGAAACGTGAGCCTCCCCGCTCCTCTGATGCTGCTTGGCCTGCTGTGTTCATCCAGCACTTGTTATAACAAAGTGTAGAGCTGGAGGAGCACAACAGACCAAGCAGCATCAGAGGAGCAGGAAGGCTGACGATTCAGGTCTGGGCCCCTTCAGAAAATCATTCTATCTGATCCTTTATCCACCTTCCATCATCACCTGCCACCTCCCCCCTTCTCTATTTATTTCAGAATCTCCTTCCCCTTTCCTAATTTAGAAAAACCCAAAACGTCAGCTTTCCCGCCCCTATGATGCTGCCTGGCCTGCTGTGTTCATCCAGCTCCACACCTTGTTATCTCTGTAATGTTTGGGGCTCTGTGACCCTTCCTCAGAACTGATGGTGGCTGTGAAAAACGCCAGTTTATATGCAGAGAGTTAGGGATGTAGGTGTATGGGGTAGTGAGTAAATGATAGGATAGGGTCCCAAAGAGAGAGAGAGAGAGAGTTGGACAGATAAAGGAGTTGCTAACAATCAGGCTGGGAGGGCGAATAGTTGTTAGTGGGGATTGTTGGTGACCAAAGCTGTTGGCTAAGTCAAGAGGACAGCCGATAAGATGAGGGGCTCTGAGATGGTAGGAACTGCTCATGCAGGAGAATCTGAGATAACAAGGTGTGGAGCTGTATGAATGCAGCAGGCCAAGCAACGTCAGAGGAGCACAAAAGTTGACGTTTCTGAAGAAGGGTTCAGACCTGAAAAGTCAGCTTTCCTGCTCCTTTGATGCTGTCTGGCCTGTTATAGTCGTCCAGGTCCACACTATGTTATCTAAGATGAGGGACTCAGCATTTTATTGTTCGGAGCTGTGGGTGAGAGAAACCCCCGTGCACTTTCAGCGCAGAAATAAAATGGTGACATCAGCCTCTTTGTCCCCTACACGGAGGGTGGAAACCAATGGAGGAAACCCTGTTCTGAGATTTTTGTTTTTCCAGTCTGTTCACAGGATGTGGGCCAGCATTTAATGCCTCACCCCCACCCACCATCCTTAAGGGCCCAGAGGGCAGTAAAATGTCAACCACGTTGTGAGTTTGGAGTCACATATAGGCCTGACCAGCTAAGGATGGCAGTCTCCTTCCCTCAAGGATATTGGTAAATCAGATGGATTTTTCGCCCCAACAATTGACACCAGGATTCACGGCCATCATTAGCCTCTTAAATCCAGATTTTTTTTTGTTTCAGGTTCAAATTCCACCATCTGCCATGGTAGGATTCAAACCCGAGCCCCCAGAGCATTACTCGGGTTCTCTGCATTAACAGTCCAGCAATAATACCACTCGGTCATCACCTCCCGCCAGGAGGAATCAGGAGAAAATTTCAGATGTAGCAAAAAAAATTCCAAGCACCTTATGCCGACTTGTTCGAAACATTCAAGCTTTTTGCTTGAAGTGGTATTCACGATTGTGGAGAATGCCCCTCAAGGCCTGAAGGGTCTTTTTTTTTGTTAGCAACGCTGTGGACCTTCATTCTCACAATCTGCCAGAAGTGGGTTTCACAGAGAGCTGAAATCGCTTTGTTGTGTTACTTCTCCCAAAATACTTTCACTTCTGAAGCTATATCTGCTAAAAGGAAAGGGCAGCTGGGTGTGGTGGCATCATATTCACTAAAGGCCATTGACAAGTGAAAACAACTTGGACTTTAAGATCCCCATTTACTAGAGTGGAAAGGGTGAAGACGCCACATTATTGTGACAGATTGAACCCTGAACCATGTGATTACTAATAAACCCATTAGACTATAACTGACAGTGTGACTTCTGACCTTGCTCACTTTAGTCCAACACTGGCACCTCCACATCAAGGCACCCCAAATTACAAACAAAGACCGCTGGAGAAATTCGACAGGTCCAGCAATATCTGTGATGAGAGAAAAACAGAGCTCACAGTTTGAGTCTGGTATAAGTCTTCTTTGAGAATCACCAAAATAATGGTCACCGTTAACTATAGGCCAACTTTTAGACAAGTAAGAAATGCTGTGATGTTCGAGGTGTGGGGTAATTAAAAATTGAGGAAATCAGTCTAGGATTCATTGAGGGAAAGTTGCATAGTGCGTAACTTTTTAGTTTATTGATCTGTCTTCAGAGAAGGTTGATGAAGGTAATGTTATGGATCCAATGTACCCAGGCTGACTTGTAAAAGGGGTTGGTGGCATTAAAGATACAGAGATTCTGATTGACCACCTCAGTACATAAGTCCTGGGCAAGAAAGTCCAGGAGTGGCCATCTCAACTCAACATTAGTGAAAGCCCTTAAGGTGTCACTTAATGTCCCCTGATGGGCCCACAACTCACCACCAACTGAATAACCTGAGGCTCCATTTGTCTCAAAGCACAGCCAAAAGGACACATTGCCTCCTATCTCCCTGACTCCCACCTCACAAGAGCCTGAAAAAAAGCATTTGCCTTCTTGCTGCTGAGGTCTGGGGCTCCAACGGTGATCTCCAACACCCACAGACTGCTTGCTTCAATTGGCTTGCAGCACCTGATGAGGTGAGGCCTCAGTATCGAGGCTCCTGATTCACTGAGAAGCTTGTCCATCCGCCCACAAGTGGCAAATTGGACCTTGATCCTGGGAACTTTCTCTCCAGTTGGGACGGGGTGTGAGCATCCCCAGTGACAAAGCGCACTAAGCCTGAGTTTAAGACTTCAGGTAGATTGGAAAAGCTGAAACAGACAAAGGGGATGCTGGACAAACTCAGCAAGCCTGGTTTCACGTGCGAACACAGAGAGAAACACAGTTAATGTTGAGATGATTTCTTCAGAACTCTTCAGTGAAACTGGACTTAAAAAGTTAAATCTGTCTCTCTCTCCACAGACCTGCTGAGCTTTTCCAATATTCTCCGTCTTTGTCTCAGGTTTCCAGCCTCTGCAGTGTTTTGCTTCTACCGCAAAAAAAAAGCTCAGATTGAGTTTCTTGGGAGAAGCAAGACTGAGGGGAGGGTTGAGACTAGAAGGTGCGTTCCTACTCCTGAGATATCCAGGCAGAGAGAAACTGTTCTCATTTACGGCAGGATTAAGAACGAGAGATAACACAGAAATGGGGAGGGGAGTGGGAACTCAGAAATAAATAGAAAGAGGAGGGGTGAGCCTGGGGAAGGTAGGTGGTGTGGTGGTAAGTGAGTGCAGGTAGGGAGTGATGGGGATTGGTCAGTGAGGTGGGAGGATCAGATAGGTGAGAGAGAAGATGGACAGGTTGTGTCTGGTGATTGTGGCAGGGATGAGAGGGAGGGTTGGTCATGGGATGAGGAAGTTTTGAAACTGGTAAAATCTACATTTATGCCATTGGGCTATAGGTTTCCAAAATGGAATATGAGGTGCTGCTCCTCCAGTTTGCGGGTGTTTAAGAATGAAAGGGCAGACTTTGAGACTTGAGTGACTTACTACTGCTACTTGATTGTATAATTGGCATTAGAACCAAGGGCAAAGAAGAGTGTGGTCAGAATTTGAATAGCACTGCTTTGTGACGGTTTGAGGGGCATATTTAATCACGGTCTCCAAAGGGAAACCTGATCATTATTTAATAAGAAAAGAAAAATTTGTCGGGGAGGAAAAAGTATGGTATCTATAGATGAGTTGATCTTATAGAAAGCCAGCATTGACCTGATGGGTTGATTGGCCTGTACCTGTTCAGTAAAGTAGCCATAGTCCTAGGGAGAATAATAGCGGCAAGTTTAAGCTGAGGGGCACCATACCTCAGCTGATGGGTTGAGAAGGAGAGTCTTTCACCTCCGCCAGTGAAGAAATCGATGCCATGCTTCCTTACTACTTGATTCCTTACTCTGTCTCATAAGCCAGAAATCTGAGCTAACCAAGCCCCTGCCTATGCATTACCTTTCTATGACTTTATAATTCTTTGATTTATGACAATCCAATATCGACTGAAGAATTTGACTGTTCAGAATTTGCAATTCATTATTATCATGCATGGGACCAGAACCTCGGCCAAGCTGTCAAATCCTCTGTGTCTCATTGGGAAACTGAGACCCACTGTTTGGAATACTTTTTTGAACATGGCTGGAACTTGTCTGTAAAACGTGTCTGAGCAGATTCCAGTCAAAACAGCTCCAACATGATTGAAAATGTGTGATGCCTAGCTGAAAGACAGGAAGACTTCACAGATGTTGCTGGAAAATGCTTAAATACCTGACTGGCCTTGCCACTCATCATCAGCATCATCACTGACAAGAAGTATGATCAACCACCTCGGAAATTCCGAGTTATTAGTCATGTGTTCTGTGGGTCCTTGCGTAACCGATGAGTCTGATTCTAGAGCCACATCTCAGACCACAGCTATTTCCGGGAGGTGGAATTGGTCCTCGGCCTTGAGTGGCAGAGGTGATTTGCTACGGTTGAAGGAACTCAGCCATCCCAATTTTGTAGCTGGCCCAACTCAGTTGATTTTGGATAATCGAGGCCTCAACACTGATATTAGCACATCCTGCTGTGGTGGAGGATCGGTCTCAAGAAGTGTTGGTGATGCGCCTCAAGGGCTTTGAAGTGGCATCTGTGTGAAGCCCAATTTTTGAGGCAAGTAGATGCAGGATGACTGCCTTATACCCAAGGATCTTGGTATCATCACAGATGACACGGTCTTCAAGAACTGTCATCCATTCAGCTTGCTACAAAACACTTCAATTCCCACCTCCAACTGCCACTACCTCTTGTGACAATTCCACAAAAATATCTATGCAATTAAATTCGGAAGCAGAAAAGATTTGTGTGATCGATAGACAATGGGACACTACTTTACAATAAAAAGTACATAAATTGTAATTGAATGGTGATGAATTTTGCAAAGCATGCAATTATTGCAGTGTATATTAAACATGTCTGTAACTGCAATCATCTGATTAGTTTTATATTAACTGTTTTATGAATGATAAGTGCAGCAAGCTTGTTATTAACTAGCACCTGTGTGGACCAGGAGTGTACTGGCTCGTCAAAATATTTGGGATAATCAAGAGTTCCATATAATTAACATAAAAACACAATCTTTAGTGATAAGCAACACAATGCAGAGGAGGGTTTTATTTACAGCACGTTTTATTTACAGTACAAATCACTTCAATAATATTGCAGCTTCGCCCTAATAAAACTTACCAGCAGAGAGACTTCTGACTGACACCCTCAACTGACTACTCGGACAACGTGAGAGACTGGTATTTGGGGAGAAATTGACTTGAAATATTTGATATTTTGTGTGGCCATTCAATTAGACAAGTATATTTACATTGAGGCAAATAAATTTTGAAAACTTAAGTGACTGGACACAACAATGTGATACATTTTACAATATTTGTGCCAGTTTATCAAGTTCACAAGGTGCTATTTAAAACAAGGTTAGAGTAAAAAAAAACTGCAGATGCTGGAATTCAAGGTAGACCAACAGGAGGCTGATCAGACACAACAAGCCAGTCAGCATCTGAATCTGGGCTTGCTGCCTTCTTCCAGCCTCCTGTTTGCCTGCCATTTAAAACAAAGCTTGCTGTACTTATCATAAAAGGCATTGTGTTGCAACTGCTCTTTCTTCTCCTTTCTACTCCCTTAAAGGAATCTGCAACCTGTTCTGATCAACCCTAACTGCATTCAGATGGGATTCACCCGATTTGACCCAACTGGATCGTTTCTTGTCTTCCAGTAGTTCTTTTTTTAAGTAGTTTGTGAGATGTGAGCATCTCAGGCTAAGGTGGCACTTATTGCCCATGCTTATCAGAGTCAGAGACTCATCAGCTGTATTGCTATGAGTTTGAAGTCTTTTAGGAAAGAAAAACCAAAATAACTGTGGATGCTGTAAATCCAGAACAAAAACAGAAGTTGCTAGAAAAGCTCAGCATCTGTGAAGGAAAAATCAGAGTTAGCGTTTCGGGTCCGGTGACCCTTCCTCGGAGCATGTCCTTTAGGAAAGGAAGTCTAGATATTTGCCAGGAAGATTTTCTTTCCTAAAGGACATTAATGATCCAGATGATAAGCCCCAGCCTGTTCAGTCTCTCCCTACAACTCAAACCCTGTTACCCTGGCAACATCATTGTTAATCCTTTCTGAATCCTTTCAAGTTTAACAACAGCTTTCTTATAGCAGGGAAACCAGAGTTGAATGCAGTATGCTGTAGGTGGCCTTTACAAGAGTGGTTACATGGCAACCATTAGGATAGCTTTTATCCTACATTTTCTTTTAAATATTGAATGCAAATTTCACCATTTACCAAAGTGGGAATTGGGATAAAAGGGTCTTTTTCCCAAATGGCAACCAGTGACTAGAGGGTACAGCAGGATTTGGTGCTTGTATTTCAACTGTCCACAGTAGACAGTGATGAGGGAACTAAATGTAATATTTCTAAGTTTACAGGCAAAGCAAAGCTGGGTGGATGTGAAGGGGATGCACTCAAGTTTCAGACAAATTCAGTGAGTGGGCAAATGCATTGAGGATTAAGTATAATGTGGACAAATGGGAGGTTATCCGCTTTGGGAGCAAGAATGGGAAGGCCAATTATTAACTGGATGATGATAGATTGGCAAAGGGTGAGGTGCCATGAGACTTAGGTGTTCACCAATCATTGAAGGTAAGCATGCAGGTGCAGCAGGCAGTAAGGAAGGCATGGTGATATTCAGAATGAGCAGATTCAAGTACAGGAACAGGGATGTTTTACTGCAGTTGTACCGGGCCTTAGTGAGACCGCACCTGGAATATTGTGTGCAGTTTTGCTCTCCTTACGTGGAGGGAGGATGTTCTGGAAATGGAGGGGAGTGCAGGAAAGGTTTGCCAAACCAAAATGTCGGATGGCAGGATTAATATTTGAAGAGAAACTGAATCAGCTTTTTCTGGATGGCAAGAAGTAACAAGTGGGGTGCCACAGAGTTTGGTTGTTAGACCCCAACTATTTAAAGTAAACATTAATTACTTGGGCACAAGGATAGGAGGCTCTGCAGCCAGATTTGCTGACAACACAAAAATAAGAGGGATGGTAAAAAGCAATGAGGAAATAAGAACCTTACAATTGGATACAGGTAGGTTAGAAAAGTGGGCCAAAATGTGGCAGATGGAGTTTAACATGGATAAGTGTGAGGTCATGCATTTTGATTGGAAAAATGGGAAGGCGACCTACTGTCTAAATGGGGAGAGACTTTGAGCTGCTTTGGTGCAGATGGATCTGGGTGTCCTCATTCATGAGTTACAGAAAGCTGTCATGCAGGTACAGCAGATAATAAAGATATTGATTGGAATGTTGGCCTTTATAGAAATAGAATATAAAGACAAGGAAGTATTGTTGCAACTTTACAAGGCATTGGTGAAACCACACCTGGAGTATTGTGCACAGTTTTGGTTCCCTTATTTGAGGAAAGATGTAGTACTTGTGGAGGCAGTACAGAGATAAGGATCACTAAATTGATCACAAAAATGAGGGATTTGTTGTATGAAGAAAGATAGAATAGTTTAGGTCTATACTGTCTGAAAATTAGAAAAAATAGGGGAGATCAAATTGAGGTATTCAAGATGATAAAAGGTATAAACAAAATAGCCGTGGAGTGGATGCTTGCTCTTGTGGGACAATTCCAGGATGAGGGGTCGTAGTCTTAGGATAAGGGGTAGAAAATTTAAAAGTTAAAGAGAAACTACTTCTCCCAAAGGTTAGTGAATCTGTGGAATTTGCAACCCCAAAGTGCAGTGGATGCTGCGACAGTGAGTAAATTTAAGGAAGAGTTAGACAGATTTTTCATTGGTAATAGGAAGGGTTTTGGGGAGAAGGCAGGAAAATGGAGGTGAGGGACATATCAGCCATGATTGAATGGCGGGGGAGCCTTCAAAGGGCCAAATGGCCTAATTCTGCCCCTTTTTTTATGAATTTATATTCTGAAGAATGGGGGGAGTCTCACTGAAACAAGGACTAGACAGCATATGTGCAAGAAGGATGTTCCTGATGACTGAGAAGTCCACAACGAGAGGCCACAGTCTTAAGGGTGCAAGGTAGGCCATTTGGGACTGAGTTGAGGAGGAATATCTTTACCCAGAGAGTGGTAAGCCTGCGGAATTCTCTACCACAGAAAGCAGTTGAGGCTGAACGTACTGCATCCACTGTACCCGGTGCGGCTGCCTCTACATTGGGGAAACCAAGCGGAGGCTTGGGGACCGCTTTGCAGAACACCTCCGCTCGGTTCGCAACAAACAACTGCACCTCCCAGTCGCAAACCATTTCCACTCCCCCTCCCATTCCTTAGATGACATGTCCATCATGGGCCTCCTGCAGTGCCACAATGATGCCACCCGAAGGTTGCAGGAACAGCAACTCATATTCCGCTTGGGAACCCTGCAGCCCAATGGTATCAATGTGGACTTCACCAGCTTCAAAATCTCCCCTTCCCCCACCGCATCCCTAAACCAGCCCAGTTCGTCCCCTCCCCCCACTGCACCACACAACCAGCCCAGCTCTTCCCCTCCACCCACTGCATCCCAAAACCAGTCCAACCTGTCTCTGCCTCCCCAACCTGTTCTTCCTCTCACCCATCCCTTCCTCCCACCCCAAGCCGCACCTCCATCTCCTACCTACTAACCTCATCCCACCTCCTTGACCTGTCCGTCTTCCCTGGACTGACCTATCCCCTCCCTACCTCCCCACCTATACTCTCTCCACCTATCTTCTTTTCTGTCCATCTTCGGTCCGCCTCCCCCTCTCTCCCTATTTATTCCAGAACCCTCACCCCATCCCCCTCTCTGATGAAGGGTCTAGGCCTGAAACGTCAGCTTTTGTGCTCCTGAGATGCTGCTTGGCCTGCTGTGTTCATCCAGCCTCACATTTTACTATCTTGGATTCTCCAGCATCTGCAGTTCCCATTATCACTCACACCCAACAATCTCTTCCTATTCCCACAAAGTTCTGGGAAACAACTGATCAAATCCCAGGGATTTATCCATCTTTACACATTTTTAGGACATCCAACACCTCGTCTTCTGAAATATGGACACTTCTTGAGATTTCCTCAAGTTCTCTGGTTTCCCTGTCCTTCACAGCAAATACTGACACGAAATACTCATTTAGTATCTCGCTCGTTGCCTGCGGTTCCACGTTGCTGATCTTTAAGTGGCCTTGCTGATCTTTAAGGGGCCCTATTGTCTTCCTACTTACTCTTTTATTTGTAGAATCTCTTTGGATTCCCCTTTACCCTATTTGCCAAAGCTTTCTCATATCCTCTTTTTGCCCTCCTGACTTCCCTCTTGACTATATACCTACTGTCCCTGTACTCCTCTAGGAAGAGAAGACTGAAATAAATCTCCAGGCTGAATGGTTTCCTCATATTTTGTGGTTACTGTTTTTATAGGTCTCCCTCAACATAAGGCATTAAAACACCCAATCCCCTCAGCTCCTTTAACCATTCTTAAACATCTCAATAACCTCAACATTGATAACTTCACCCAATTTTTTTTCTCAGGTTTCAACCATTTACTTTCTGCAGAGCATTTCAATCAATCTGCATTGTAGCCCCTCCAGGATCGATTAACCCTTCCTGTGGTATGATTTCTAACATTAGAAACATCGAAAATAGTAGCAGTAGTAGGTCATTCGGCCCTTTGGACCTACTCTGCCATTCATAGAAACATAGATAAGTACAAAATAGGAACATATAAAAGCCCTTGGTGCCTTGGCCCTCCTTCATAAACACATCCTTCATGTGTTCGGTTCAGATTGCTTCTTTGTAGGAAGGATGTGGAAGCTTTAGAGAGGGTGCAGAGGAGATTTACAAGGATACTGCCTGGACTGGAGGGCAGGTCTTATGAGGAAAGGTTGAGGGAGCTGGTGCTTTTCTCATTGGAGGGAAGAAGGATGAGAGGTGACTTGATAGAGGTGTACATGATGATGAAAGGCATAGATAAAGTGGATACCAGAGGCTTTTTCCTAGGGCGGAAATGGCTATCATGCAGGGACATAATTTTAATGTGATTGGAGGAAGATATAGGGGAGATGTCAGAGGTAAATTCTTTACACAGAGAGTGGTGAGTGCATGGAGCGCACTGTCGGCTGTAGTAGGGGAGTCAGATACTTCAGGGACATTTAAGCAACTCTTGGATAGGCACATGGATGATAGTAAAATGAAGGGTATGCAGGTTAGTTTGATCTTAAGAGTAGGATAATAGGTCAGCACAACATTGTGGGCCAAACAGCCAGTACTGTGCTGTACTGTTCTCTGTTCTATAAAACCCTAGAAAATAGGATCAGGAGGAGGCCAAGCAGCCCTTTGAGTCTGCTGTGCCATTCATAGAAATGTAGAAACATGCAAAATAGAAATGGAAATTGGCCCATTCAGCCCGTCCACTCATTACGACATGGCTGACCATCCAGGACTACAGTCTTGTCCCCCATTCCCTTTAGCCCCAGCTGGATCATTACCAGGTTGTGGGTTGGGATTTCTTCGAGCTAGGCAAGGGTGGCCTGGAGGAGGGAGACCTCTGAAGGACAGCTCAGCAAGGAAGCTATCATCCTAAACATTGACTCTCCTCGGAGACCTGCTTTTGTTTGCTGCTGGGTTAATTTTAGAAATTGCAGTCAGAGCTGATGAGAAACGAATATTTGAACAGTATCTATAAACCAAGCTGTGGGTGTAGGCTGTTGTTTCTCGGTATCTTTTCGCAGATGCAAAACAGAAAAACCTAAACCCCAAACAAGTTGTTTGTTTTATCACATCCCCTGTTGCTCAAAGCCAAGGTCACACTGAAAGCAAAGGGAGAACCGCACTGATCACGCTGCAGTTGTGCACTGCAGTCTTCACTCGGAGATTCTGTGTAATGTGTGTGGGATATTCCTACAACTTGCACTCAAGTGGCACATTTCACAATTGCAGTTCCACCTCAGAAGTGTTTTCGGAAGCAGCGCAGGACGGTTGACGTCCCTGCGTTATTTAACTCAGGAAACAGCAAGGTCAGACAAACAGCTGTGTGGCCAGCAACCAATACCAAAGCATTCCTCTCTCCAATCGATTTTTTTAAAAACTTTTCAGAATTCACCAATCCCTCCTCAATTGAAGCAGGATCCCAGGGATCTTCAACAAAAACTGAAAGAACTGCAGATATTCTAAATCAGAAACTGAAACAGAAGTGGCTAGAAAAAGCTCAGCATGTCTGAGGAAGGGTCTCTCAACTTGAAACGTGAATTGATTGATTGCTTTTATTGTCACGTACCAAAATACAGTGAAAAGCTTTGTTTGTGAGCGGTACAGGCAGATCACAGCAAGCAAAGGATGTACAGATCAAAAAGACTTAGAAGCTTACAGGTTACGTTACAGGTTATTTTATTTGAGGCTGATAATGGCCAGAAAGAAGCTGTTCCTGAACCTGCTTGTGCATGTGTTCAGGCTTCTGTATCTTCTGTGTGGTGGAAAAGACTGTAGGAGATCATTACCAGGGTGCAATGGGTCTTTGATGATGTGGGCCACCTTTCCACAGCAGCAAGTCCTGTAAATGGAGTCCATGGTTGAAAGGTTGGCTTCTGTGATGGTCTGGGCTGTGCACATGACCTTCTGCAGTTTCTTACAGTCCTGGGCAGAGCAGCTTCCATACCAGGCAGTTATGCACCCAGAAAGTGTGCTTTCAAAGGTGCATCTGTAGAAGTTCCTGGGCCACCTGAGGAAGAGACATTGTTGTGTCTTCTTGACTGTTGCATCTACGTGGGAAGTCCATGACGTGTCGATTATCGGGGGAGCATGATGCTTTTTGCCCTCTCAACCTCAGTTTCGTTGATGTAGATGGGGGCGTGTTCTACTCCTTTCTTTTTGAAGTCTGATTTCTCTCCACAGATGCTGAACTTTTCCAGCAATTCCTGTTTTTGTTGTCCATGGGATCTTCCATGCCCATGCAGGAGGCCAGATGGAACCTCCTTTAGGTGAACATCCCACCTGAAAAAAACACCTGTGACAATTGGCATTCCATCGGCTCTGGCCAGGGAACTTGGCCTAGATGATAAACCTAACCTCCAGTGGACCTGAGGTTGCCCATGCATTAAATCAGAGAGCATCCCATTCTCTGATTCCTTTCTGCATTTGTCCCTCAGTCAAGCAATTTTAAAATGTTCCTTTAAAATCCCTGCACAGTCTCGCCCTTATCTTGAACTGTAATCTCCTTCAACCCCACAATCATCCAAGATATTCTTTGGGATGGCTCTACTTAAAATCTCTTGGAGACTGGTGAACACAGGGAATGCTGGAGAAACTCAACAGCATCCGTGGAGTGCTAGAGAAACAAAGGCACTATTTCAAGTCTGGTGTCCCTCTTCTTCACGGTGAGTTTCCCTGTGTTTGTTTCAGATTTCCAGTATCTGCAGTCTTGAGTCTTTATTGAAGTTCATGCTGCCTGGTCTGTAACGTTACAGAAATCCATGCCTGTATTTCTCTACTGCACTTCCTCCCTTGCATAACTCTTTTCAAAGTCCCTTTGTTCAAGCTTTTGGTGACCTGACCTAATGCCTCCTTTGTGTTGATCAGTGTTCTCCTTTAAAGAGCTAACTTATTTTTCTCACAACCAGTAAAGGTAGTCAGCACGTACTGTTTTCTCGTGAGATAGAGAGACAATTTGTAGTGGTTTAACCTGTATCTCAAGAGGATTGGTTCATTCAGCTGGCTGGCTTGTGGTACAGATCCCAATTCTCACAACAGTTGAGGTTACAACCAAGGCCCCACCTCCTCAACCTGTCCCTATATCTGAGGCACAGGGACACTCAGCTTAAGCTCACCACCAATTGTCTCTCTCCAATGAGAGACTGGGATAATGGTGACTTTCACATCCACTGAAGAACTCAAAGCCATCTGGAGGAAATTCGCTATTATTTTCCCCCCGGGTGGTGTGATGGTTCAGTAGTTAGCACTGCTGCCTCACAGTGCCAAGGATCTGAATTCCAAATCCAAACAAGACAGCTATCAGTGAGATTAGGAGAAACTTTTTTACTTGTTTGGATTTGGAATTTGCTGCCTGGAATGTTCATTGGAGGCAGATTCCACTAGAGGCTTCAAAATTATGAGAGGTGATGGCCTAGTAGTATTATCAGGGTCTTAGAGACCCAGATAATGTTCTGGGGACCTGGGTTCAAATCCTGCTGTGGTAGAATTTGAATTCAGTTTTCTTTAAAAAAGTATCTGGGAACCAAGAATCTAATGATAACCATGAATCCATTACTGATTTTTGGAAAAACCCATCTGGTTCACTACTGTCTTTTAGCGAAGTAAACTACCATCCTTACCTGATCTGGCCTACACGTGACTTCAGACCTGCAGCAATGCAGTTGATTCTGAACTTCCATCTGGGCAATAAATGATGCCCCAGTCAGCAATGCCCTCACCCCATTGAAGAATAAAGGGAAAAAAAACTGGAGCTGGATCTATGTTTGAAAGAAATGAATTTACAGAGCTACGGAGATAGGACCGGAGAGCGAGGCTTGCTCTTTTGGGAGCCAGCACAGACGTGACAAGTCGAATGACCTCCTGTGCCGTAAATTCTAGGATTTCATAAGTTTCAGCTGGATGGGTGAAAGTGCCGGATTGTTAACTTCCTGGTCGCCAATACGTGGAACTGACCAAAAAGAATATGAAGCAGCTCCTTTTGCGAAGCGTAGCCTTTGTATTCACAGTCACTGTGTGGCTCATTTTCATTGGCTCACTGCATGAGGGGCTTTAGGGGTCAGATGCTGGTCAAGGGCAACTGGTCACATGCCTTTCATTTTTAGCAAATTGAACCTCAGACTCTCAGTCATTCCAAAATGACCTGCAACAGTCTGTGCTAGCCAGTGAGAAATCACAATTAGTACCTCCAACAGGTTTGAGTCCTCATCTAAGTTGACAATCGCATGAAATGCAATATGAGAATCAGCGATAATGGGAACTGCAAATGCTGGAGAATCCAAGATAACAAAGTGTGAAGCTGGATGAACACAGTAGGCCAAGCAGCATCTCAGGAGCACAAAAGCTGACGTTTCAGGCCTAGACCCTTCATCAGAGAGGGCAATGGGAAGAGGGTTCTGAAATAAATAGGGAGAGAGCGGGAGGCGGACCGAAGATGGATAGAGGAGAAGATAGGTGGACAAACCCCACCTCTTCCTCCGCTACATTGATGACTGTATCGGCGCCGCCTCTTGCTCACAAGAGGAGCTCGAACAGTTCATCCACTTCACCAACACCTTGCACCCCAACCTCACCTGGACCATCTCCAACATATCCCTCACCTTCCTGGACCTCTCTGTCTCCATCTCAGGCAATCAGCTAGAAACTGATGTCCATTTCAAGCCCACCGACTCCCACGGCTATCTAGAATACACCTCCTCCCACCCACCCTCCTGCAAAAATTCCTATTCCCAATTCCTTCGCCTCTGCTGCATCTGTTGCCAGGATGAGGCATTCCACTCCCGCACATCCCAGATGTCCACGTTCTTCAAGGACTGCAACTTCCCCCCTGCAGTGTTCGAGAATGCCCTTGACCGTGTCTCCCGCATTTCCCGTAACACATCCCTCACACCCCGCCCCTGCAAGAACTGCCCAAAGAGGATCCCCCTCGTCCTCACATACCACCACACCAACCTCCGGATACAACGCATCATGCTCCGCCACTTCCGCCATCGACAATCCAACCCCACCACCCAAGACATTTTTTCATCCCCACCCTTGTCTGCCTTCCAGAGAGACCACTCTCTGTGTGACTCCCTTGTCCACTCCACACTCCCCCCCAACCCCACCACACCCGGCACCTTTCCCTGCACCTGCACGAAGTGCTACACTTGCCCCCACACCTCCTCCCTCACACCCCATCCCAGGCCCCAAGATGACTTTCCATATCAAGCAGATATTCACCTGCACATCTGCCAATGTGGTATACTGTCTCCACTGTACCCGTTGTGGCTTCCTCTACATTGGGGAAACCAAGCGGAGGCTTGGGGACCGCTTTGCAGAACACCTCCACTCGGTTCGCGATAAACAACTCCACCTCCTAGTCGCGAACCATTTTAACTCCCCCTCCCATTCCTTAGATGACATGTCCATCCTGGGCCTCCTGCAGTGCCACAATGATGCCACCCGAAGGTTGCAGGAACAGCAACTCATATTCCGCTTGGGAACCCTGCAGCCCAATGGTATCAATGTGGACTTCACAAGCTTCAAAATCTCCCCTTCCCCCACTGCATCCCAAAACCAGCCCAGCTCACCCCCGTCTCCCTAACCTGTTCTTCCTCTCACCTATCCCCTCCTCCCACCTCAAGCTGCACCTCCATTTCCTACCTACTAACCTCATCCCGCCTCCTTGACCCATCCGTCCTCCCGGGACTGACCTATCCCCTCCCCACCTTTACTCTCCTCTCCACCTATCTTCTCCTCAATCCATCTTTGGTCCGCCTCCCCCTCTCTCCCTATTTATTCCAGTTCCCTCTCCCCATCCCCCTCTCTGATGAAGGGTCTAGGCCCGAAATGTCAGCTTTTGTGCTCCTGAGATGCTGCTTGGCCTGCTGTGTTCATCCAGTTTCACACTTTGTTATCTATGAGAATCAGCGTTTGATGTGGGTGTATCACTGGCTGGGTGAAGTAGCACTGCAAAAATCCCCTATTCACTGTCATGCAATGGTTACTGTATGTCACCTCCAACACACACTGAAGTGGTTCCTTGGTGCCGGCTGCAGTCTTGTCTTTCCAGGGCCAAAAGTGCTCAGATACTTGCCCAATACAGGCCAAACAATGGCTTTAATAAAATAAAACAAAATGAGAAGTTGTTGGAGAAAGTCAGTTCGTCTGGCAGCGAGACAGAAACAGAGTTAACATTTCAAGTCTAAAGCCTCTTGTTTTGAACTGCAGGAGCAAATTACTGCAGATGCTGGAGTCTGTGCTAAAAGCAACAAATGTTGGAGATCCCACCCGGTCAGACAGCATCCATGGAGAGAGAGCAGTCTGGATGACTCTTCATCAGAGCTGAAGTGTGGAGGGGGACAGCATTTATGCAAGACTTGCAAGGGGCGGGGGTGTAAGGGTGGTGGAGTGTAGTGTGCTGGTGGAGGAAAGATACTGACAGTTCAGATGAAGTGATGGGAATGTGAGAATGGCGGAACAATAGAGTGTCTAACTGCCAGACTTGAAAGAGGAGGCAGTCCCACTGGGGTTGGGGAGCAGGAGATAAAGGACATGATAACAGAATATAACAAGTAAAGCTAAAAATAGGGAAGGAACGGGAGTGGGTTCACAATATGAGGGTGTTGAACTCAATATTAGGTCCTAAAGGTTGTAAAGTGCCTTGTCTGAAAATGAGATCTTATTTCTCCAGTTTAGAACATAGAACATTACAGCGCAGTACAGGCCCTTTGGCTGTCAATGTTGTGCCAACCTGTGAAACCAATCTGAAACCCATCCAACCTACATTATTCCATGATCATCCATATGTTTATCCAATGACCATTTAAATGCCCTTAAAGTTGGCGAGTCTACTACTGTCGCAGGCAGGGCTTTCCATGTCCTTGCTACTCTCTGAGTAAAGAACCTACCTCTGACTTCTGTCCTATATCTATCACCCCTCAATTTAAAGCTATGTCCCTCATGCTAGCCATCACCATCCGAGGAAAAAAGCCCTCACTGTCCACCCTATCTAATCGTCTGATCATCTTGTACGTCTCTATTGAGTCACCTCTTAACCTTCTCTCTAACAAAAACAGCCTCAAGTACCTCAACCATTCCTCGTAAAACCTTCACTCCAGACCAGGCAACATCCTCGTAAATCTCCTCTGCACCCTTTCCAGTGCTTCCACATCCTTCCTATAATGCAGCGACCAAAACTGAACGTAATACTCCCAAGTGTGGCCACACCAGAGTTTTGTACAGCTGCAACATGACCTCATGGCTCCGAAACTCAATCCCTCTACCAATAAAACCTAACACACCGCATTCCTTTTTAACAACCCTACCAACCTGGGTGGCAAGTTTGCGCTGTGATTCACTGGAATGCTGCAGTATGCTGAGGACAGGTAAGTGGGCAAGCGAACAGGACGCTGTGTTAAAATGGATTGTTACAGTGGTTTGTCAGCAGAGTTGTATCCTTCATAAATTTCTGCTTCTCCAAATCTGTCGTGCCCACATTCCAACTCTGAAAAGATCTCGTTTTCCCATCACGTCTGTAATCCACAATCTATGTCGCCCCATCATATGGGAGTGCCCCAGCTTTCACAGTTTTATCCTGATTTTCCAAACTTTCCATTGTCCTGGTGAACCCGCACTGCACCTCGTTGAGAGGTTGAGTTTAACCCTTTATTCCCTGTTTCGGCTGTATGAGATAAACGTTTGGTTAAACATTTATGTAATTGAGAGATTTACACATCTAATAATGGTGCACAGCTCAAACCTTCATGACAAGTACAAAAGTTTTATTCTATTTTCACAAGCTTCCAATCAAATATTCCTATAGATAATGGTTTCCAATGGAAAGGTTACACGTTTTTGCCCCCCAAGTCTCCATCGAACCCAGACCCTTCCAAGCCTGCAACCACTACCATCCGGAAGGACAAGGGAAGCAAATGTGTAGGAATATCATCCCCTGCAGGTTCCCTCCATCCTGACAGAATTGTAGAAAATAGGTGCAGAAGTAGACCGTTGAGACCTTCAAGCCTGCAGCGTCATTCAATATGATCATGGTTGATCATGCAATCTCAGTATCCCATTCCCGCTTTCTCTCCGTACCCCATGATCACATCAGCCCCAAGGGCCACGCCCAGCTTCCTCCTGAGTATATAGAACAAACTAGCCCCAGCTGCTTTCTGTGGTACAATTCCACAGGTTCACAATTATGTGAAATTCTTCTTCCTCTCAGTCCTGAATGGCTAACCCCTTATTCTTAGATCTCACACCCCACCCCGCCTTCGAGTTCTGGACTTCCCTAACATCAGAAACATTCTTCCTGCAGGCCTGTCAGTCCCATCAGGGTTTTATATGTTTCTACAAGATTCCCCCCATTCTTACAAAACTTGACACTGTTTTTTGCTCATCCTCTGTTGCTGAGTCACAAGCCTGGAACTGACTTGCAAACAGCACTGAGTGTTAGTGTGTGTGTTGCGGGGGGGGAAAGTATGAGTGTGTGTGTGCCTGTATGTGTGTGTGTGCGGGGGTGGGGATGGTGTGTGTGTGTGAGAGTGTATGTGCGTGAGTGTGTGCCAGCAACAGTGGAATTACAGCCAGTCAGGTACACACTGCCACCTTCTGAAGAATGGGCAACAAATGCTGACCTAGCCAGCAGTGCTCACGTCTTATGCTTGAATGAATATAAGTCTCGATCCTTCTTAACTCCTAACTTTTAGCTGTTTCAAAAATATCATCTATTTTATCGAGTCACAGAGTCATACAACATGGAAACATACTCTTCAGTCCAAGCAGTCCATATCGATCGCAATCACATAATAAGCTAGTCCCACCTGCCTGCTCCTGGCCCATATCCCTCCAAACCTTTCCTATTCATGTGCATAACCAAATGTCTTTTAAATGTTATAATTGTGCCTGCATCCACCACTTCCTCTGGAAGTTCATTCCACACGCGAATCACCTTCTGTGTAAATAATTTGCTCTTTGTGTCTTTTCAAATCTTTCTCCTTTCATCTTAAAAATGTGCCCACTAATCTGGAAATCCCTGATCCTCAGGAAAAGACACCTGCTATTAACTCTAACTATACCCGTCATTATTTTATAAACTTCTTTCTGGTCACCTTTCAATCTGGTCCAAATTAGATGAGTTCATGCTTTGGGTCGAGCAATCCTTCTTCAGAACTCCCAACTCTGAGGAAGGTCACTCCACCCAAAACATTAACTCTGATTTCTGTCCACAGATGCTGAATGTTTCCAGCAACTTCTGTTTTTGTTTCTGATTTATAGCATTGGCAGTTCTTTCAGGGTTTTAGGTAAGTTCATGCTTGATTATGGATCTACAGCACAGAAAAATGGCCCTTCGGCCTATCATTTGCCCACCATTAATCTTCTTCTGCTACTGTTTTGTCCACTCTTTAAATATATCAGCATCTCTCTGCTACGATCAATACATCTTTCTTTTATCAGCTATCAGTTAGTTTGAAGATCCTGAGGAATGCCGAGAATTTTTACCAGATTAGATGCTGATGGCAACAAAGGAGGGAGAGCAGTTGAACACAGGAGTGGGGAGGCTGTGCTTCAGTCAAATAGGGCACTGGTGAGACCACATCTGAAAAACATCTTCAGCCCAAAAGTGGTGAAGCTATGGAATTCACTGCCACAGAAGGTTGTGGAGGCCAGGTCATTGAGTACATGTAAAACTGAGATAGATAGGTTGTTGATTCTCAAGGGTTATGTGGTGAATGGGGTTGAGGAACTTATCATCCATGATTGAATGGTAGAGCAGAATCGCTGGGCCAAATGGCCTAATTTCTGCTCCTGTATCTTAACTGCACATAATAGTGGTTATTTTATTTAAGGAAAGGAAGCCACTCGGAGAAGATTTACTACATTAATACCCGGAATAAGTCAGAAAGGTTGGACAAGCTAGCCTTGCATCTGCTGGAGTTTAGATTAAGAGCTGACTTATTTGAAACATATTAAGGTGTCTAAGGGGACCTGGTGGTATACATGTGTGGAGAGAAATTTTCCTCTTGTAAAAAAATCTAGAATTAGGGGTCACTTTTTAAACAATACTTTTAAAACGAGGCAAAAATATTGCTTCTCAAAGGGTTTCAGAGATAGTAGGAACTGCAGATGCTGGCGAATCTGAGATAACAAGGTATAGAGCTGAATGAACACAGCAGGCCAAGCAGCATCAGCATCTTCTCCTCTGATGCTGCTTGGCCTGCTGTGTTCATCCGGCTCCTCAAAAGGGTTGTGGGTCTTTGATACGTCTTCCTGTAAAGGTGCTGGGAGCAAACTCCTTGAATATTTTGTGACTGGAAGTTAACACATGAAACAAAAATAGAGTTTTAGGGAAACACAGCAGGTTTGGCAGCATCTGTAGAGAGAAAAAGAAAGTTAGAGATTGGAGTCTTCAGAACTGATTGATGGAATCTTGTTAAACCAGGGGTGGGGTGAGAAGTCATAAGGAGTAGGCAAGAAAGAGGATTTGAGGTTACAAGCAGATCAGCTATTATTTTATTGAAGGGCCTCGGGTGCTCTTCGTTGACCCGTGCAAGTGTGAGAAACAGGAAATGCGTATGTTGTCCTGAACACATTTGAGAGAAATTGGAGGTTGGATGGGTAAACCATTGGCAAATCCTCAGTCTAAGAATCTGAGATGATGTTATTTGAGGAGAATATTTGGGGAATACGTTCATCAGAGTGCGCTAGGCACAGAAAACATCTCGAATTGCTGGCAAAATTTGCTGAAAAGATAGCCGTCTCAGTGATCATAACCGCAAGATGAATGATGTTCCCTGCACAAAATTCCCTTTCCTCAGGTTTTCAGCTGTTTACAGAGGATCCATTCGCACCTCAAGATAAACAGACCGTTTGTTTTATTCGAATGCATTTCCTTTTCGAATTTGCTCTGGTTTTATTTGTGGTTACAGTCTCAAGTTATGTATCAGAGCTCAGAAAGCAACTAGAGAGGAACTGAGAATCTTCTATTGAACATGTGTGGGATAGCGCACGGGGCTTCTGTTATTAAAGGAAGCAAAACAATACTGTATCCTTGTGATAGGGAAGTAACTATACTGACTTGTCCTAAGTCAGGGCACATGAATATCTGTGTTCAACAATTCAGTGTCAAATCTAACTGAAACCCATTTAGCATATGGCGCATTGAGGGAATAATCAGTCAAATCAGGGCACACTTAAAAGGAACAACAGACGGACACACTCCCTTTCCTTGACCATAATTGGCCACTAATGGGTTTTCAACTTTAGTTATCAGCCACTTAGTCACTGGTCAAAACACACAGCCTTTGGAAAACTTTATACACAGTGAGTTTGACGTTGTTAACAATCTTGTCAATAGAGATTGAACTGCCTCAACTTTGGATGTTCGACACATTATAGCACAGCGCTCATTCAGAGAGCTGGCGCAGACATGATGGACTGAACGGCCTCTGACTGAACTGACAAGTGGGTGGTAAAGACAACACCGTTAAGCCTAAAAAAATGTGATTTATCTTAAATTACCCTAGGAAGCAAAGTATGTCAAGATTTCCCACTACCAACATCCTAGAGGGTACCATCGACCAGAAGCTCATTTGGACTCATCATATAAATCCAGTGGTGACAGAGCAGGTCAGTGGCTAGGAATACTGTATTTGCATAATTCCCGTTCTGACTCCCCGAAGCCTGTCCACCAATGTCACAAGTCAAGAGTGTGAAGGAATACTCCCCACTTTGAGTCACAGAGTCCTACAGCACAGAGAGAGGCCCTTTGGTCCAAACTGGTCCTTGCCAACCAAAATGTCCATCCATGCAAATTCCATTTCCCTGCACTTGGCCCTTATCCTTCTAAATCTTTCTTAAACATGTATTCATCCAAATGCCTTTTAAATATTAATATACCCACCTCAACCACTTCCGCTGGCAGCTCATTCCACATGCGTACCACCATCTGTGTAGAAAAGTTGCCCCTCAAGTTTCCATTTATTCTTTCCCTTCTCACCTTAAACTGATGCCTTCTAGTCCTTGATTCCTCAGCCCTGGGACCCTGAATGTGTGCAGCTCCAACAACACTCAAGACCATGCAGGATACCCATCTCCACAAACACCCACTCGCTCCACCACTAACGCTCAGTAGCAACAGTGTGTACAATCGACAAGATGCACTGCAGGAATTCAGAAGCCACACAACACCAGGTTATAGTCCAACAGGTTTATTTGAAATCACAAGCTTTCGGAGTGGATGCACTTCACCTGACAAAGGTGGTGTCATGTGATTTCTGAATTTGTCCACCCCAGTCCAATACCATCCCCTTCACATCACTGCAAAAATTCACCATGGCTCCTTAAACAGCAAGCCTAATTCCATCTCAAAGGACTTGGACGGCAGGTGTGTGGGAATACTTACTTCCTACAAGTTCCTCTCCTACTTGGAAATGTATTGCTGTTCCTTCAGTGTCCCTGGGTCAAAATCTGGAATTCCCTCCCTAACTGCCACAGTCTACATGCTGTAGGTTGACCCACAATGCCATTAAAGAGGGAATTCCAGGATTTTGACCCAGGGACACTGAAGGAACAGTGATACATTTCCAAGTCAGGATGGGCGAGTAGGCCAAAGGGTAACTTTTATCGTAGGTTGTCAACTGCAGATATACATTTCCTAATTCACAAGTTTACATAAGGCAGGCCCTTCTGCAAGTATCTCACAACATTCAAACGGATCATGTCCAACTCTTCGATGTGTTGAGGAATGAGTATTAACTGAGTGGAAATCTCCACTAGGGTCAAGGGAATGCTTATGTTCATCTGGGAGGTGGGATCACCGCGCAAAGGCAGGCCTTTTGCTCCATCATGCTGGTGCTGGCTCTCTGCAAGAGCAATTTGGCTAGTCCTACTCTCCTATGCCTCCTCCCCCTTTTTATCTCTTTTCATGAGCTTTTATTGCTTGACTGGAAAATAGTCAGCGCCTTACTTTTTGACATGATGATGCTACCAGTGAAATTACCCATGAACTCAAAACCTCAAGGGCTTGTGAACTAAAACAAGGGACTCAGAAGGCAGAGATCCAAAACAAATTGCTGGAGACCTGGCAAGAGAAAATAGAATTAATGTTTTGAGTCTTGTGACCCTATTTTTGAGATTTCAGCTTAAGTTAGAACACATCAAACTTAGATAGATTCTCTTAGTGAGCCAGATGGGTTTTTCCTCTGACAATCAGCAACAATCATCATTAGAAACTTATTTCCAGATAGGTATTGAATTTAAATTCCACCATCTGCCACAGCAGGGTTTGAACCCAGATTCCCAGAGGTTATCTGGGTTTCTGGATTAACAGTCCAGGAATAACATCATTAGGCCATATCTCCCCATGTCTTACTTTGGGCTATTTCAGAGGGCAGCTAAGAGTTTACGGCATAGTGGGTCTGGAGTCACGTGTAGGCCCAGAATGGGTACGGTGGCAGATCCCCCTTCCCCAAGTGGAGCAGAGGGATTTTTACGAAAATAGCTTCATAATGAGCATGAGACTTTTAATCGGAAGTTTGACAAAGAAAAATCGAGTTTAAATTCCAATGAATGATACAAACCCAGATCTCCATAAGAACACAAGTCTGAAAATTACAAAGCCAGTGACAGAAGAACGGAGCTATTGCCTCCACACATACAGAAGTCATCTAGTTGGTGCAATAATGCTGATGTTCCCCACTGAAACACAACTTGTGAGTTAGATAATAGCAAAATCACATGTACCGTGTTAATTCATAAGGATTGCACAACCTCAGCCATCATAATGCCATTGGGAGGAAGGATGCAATATCTTCAAAGCTTTATGTTGCTGATTGCTAAAATTCAGAAATGACTTACAGGAAAGTTGCACTTCGTGGCAGACCCGAACAAAAATACTTGCTGCTCTGAAGCAATTCAGCAAACCATGTGACCAGAAGGCAGGTCACTCGGCATCAAGTCGCTGACACTCAGAGAAAGAAATATAATCAACGGCACTGCCTCACCACAACACTGTGGCCCTCTCTCAGCACTGAACTCCAACAGCACGGCGCTCCCTCAGCACTGACCGTCCAACAGCACGGCACTTCCTCAGCACTGACCGTCCAGTAGCACGGCGCTCTCTCAGCACTGACCGTCCAGTAGCACGGCGCTCACTCAGCACTGACCGTCCAGTAGCACGGCGCTCCCTCAGCGCTGACCGTCCAGTAGCATGACACTCCCTCAGCACTGACCGTCCAGTAGGACGGCACTCCCTCAGCACTGACCGTCCAGTAGCACGACGCTCATTCAGCACTGACCCTCCAGCAGTGCAGAACTCTCTCACCACTGACGCTCCGACAGTGCGGCGCTCCTTCAGCACTGACCCTCCAGCAGTGCAACACTCCCTCAGCACTGACCCTCCGACAGCGCGGCGCTCACTCAGCACTGACCCTGCAGCAGCGCGGCGCTCACTCAGCACTGACCCTCCAGCAGTGCAGAACTCTCTCACCACTGATCCTCCAGCAGTGCAGAACTCTCTCACCACTGATCCTCCGACAGTGCGGAACTCCCTCAGCACCGACCCTCCGACAGTGCGGCACTCCCTCAGCACTGACCCTCCGACAGTGCGGAACTCCCTCAGCACTGACCCTCCGACAGTGCAGAACTCCCTTAGCACTGACCCTCCACCAGTGCAGAACTCTCTCACCGCTGACCCTCCGACAGTGCAGAACTCTCTCACCGCTGACCCTCCGACAGTGCAGAACTCCCTCAGCACCGAGCCTCCAACAGTGCAGCCCTCCCTCGTTGCTGAGCCTCCGACACTGCGTCGCTCCCTCAGGACTGATCTTCCAACAGTGTGGTGCTCTGTTACGACTGAACATCTGATAGTACTAAGGTAATGAGCCTGCTCTACACTTCAGAATTTAGTATCAGTTGGAGGAACAGTTTTTATCAATATACAACACTCTTGGCATCACGTGAATGATTTAACAGTATTATAATTGTTCCAATGTTCATTCAGCTCGTTAACATAATGATTTTTTTGTGTGTGTGAAGAAGAGAAACACTGTCATTATCTTATCAGTTTGTAAGGTCCAAAAAAGTTTAGAAATGGAGCAGACTGACATTGACAGCCGGAAACCAGCCATTCATGTGTTAATAAAAAGGCATTTTCTCCAGCAAAATGTCCTTTCAATATGAAATCATTTAATTTTTTTTCAGCTGGAAGAACAGCATAAATTTCGATTTAAAAAGGAACTTCCTGTGAAACGAAAAGAATCCAATCCTACTATAACTTGCTTTTAAATTCCGACTGGGCTCTGTGACAGCAGATCCACCATTCTAAAGTGAAAGGAAACATTAGAGTAAGAGTAGGTTTTTGGGGGATGGGGAAATAAAAGGGAGGGAAGAAACTGGTGAAAGTTATGATGTTAAAGAAAGGAATACATTAACTAAGCTGTTCTGGCAATCCTTGATGTGGATATAGAGGGAGCTTTTCTCTGTATCTAGCCCCTGTTGCTCTTGGCTTGATTGATTGATTGATTTTATTGTCATGTGTTTATCTGACTCCACCATCTCCTGGCTGCAGATTCCAAACACTTCGCACCTCTGCATTAAAAAAATGTTTCCTCTCACATCTCCTTTAAACTTACCCCATTTTTACCTTCAACTTATTTCTCTTTGCCTCCCTCAACATTCTGGGAATGGATCCCATCAGATCCTGGGAACTTAGAACATAGAACAGTGCAGCACAGGAACAGGCCCTTCGGCCCATGATATTGCGCTGAACAAGATGTCAAATTAAACTTATCCCTTCTGACTCCTCTTGATCCATACCCCTCCATTTCTTGGATATTCATGTGCTATCCTAAAAGTCCCTCAAATGCCCCTATTATATTTGCCTCCCCCACCATCCCCTGCCAGCGGGTTCCAGACCCTTACCACTCTCTGTGGAAGAAACGTGACCCTCAAAATTCCTTTGAACTTTCCCCCTCTCACCTTAAATGCATGTCCCCTAGTTTTAGACATCTCAATGCTAGGAAAATAGATTCTGACCGTCAAACCCAACTAGGCATCCCGTAATTTTATGGACTGCTATCAAGTCTCCCCTCAGCTTCCACCGCTCCACAGAAAAGAACCCGAGTCTGTCGGGCCTCTCCTTATAGCTCATACCCTCTAATACAGACAGCATCCTGGTGAGCCTCTTTGGCATCCTCTCCAATTCCCCACATCCTTCCTGTAATGTGGTGACCAGAATTGAATGCAATACTCTGTGTGGCCTAACCAAAGTTTCGTAAAGCTGCAAAATCACTTCCTGACTCTTGTACTCAATTCCCTGATCAATAAAGGCAAGCTTGCTGTATGCTTCTTTACCACCCTATCTACTTGCATGGTCACTTTCAGGGAGCTATGGACTTGAACCCTGAGATTCCTCTGTACATTAATGCAGTTCATAGTTATATATGTTTCCTTAACATTTGATCTCCCAAAGTGCAACACTTCACACTTGTCTAGCTTAATGCTTTTCAAAACACCCAACACCTTTTTAATATCAACATGCCCTAGAATATCAACACACTCACTGTCTACCATGTCCTTTTTCTACAGTGTCCATTTTGACTCAGCATCTACCAAATCCTTCTTCTTTGTGACCTTTGTTTCCTTTAATGACCCCAACAATTTCATACCCACCAATATACAATGCATTTGGATTTTGCTCAAGCCTGTTTGCCAAGGACATTCTATAGCCCTTTTTAGCCCTCCTAACTTTTTTTTTGAGTTCTTTAACATCGTATTCTTTAAGGGCTTTGTCTGTTCCTAAACCTTATGCATACCTCCTTTTTCTTTCTGACTAAACACTCAACTTCTCTTGTCATCCAAGTTTCCTGAATCTTGTCATCCTTATCCTTCATTTTTGCAGGAACATGCAAAAGGGGCATGGGGGCATAGCCACAGGGGACTCCTGCACCATCTGCCTGTCTCTTCTAGAAGTCACAGATCTATCTGCCTCATCATTGTGTGTGACTGTGTCTCTAAAACTCCTGTTTATGATGCTTTCTGCCTCCTGCATGCTCTTAGGTGTGTCGAACTGTCACTCCAACTCACTCACGTGGACTGACAGGAGCTGCAATTGGACACACTTCCAGCAGACAAGGGGATATTTAAACTGTCTATGATTTCCCACAGGAGCGGCAAAGAAATGTCCCACCGTCTGCCATTTTAACCCTCCAGCAACTCCTTAATTTGAAACAAATCCCTACTAGTTTGTTGGTGAGAGAGATGCAGAATATGATGAAACAGAGAAAGGGATGGTGGACTGTGTGTCACCTCAGTTCTTCAAGCGAGAAACAAGCTAAACATAGTCAGATGAGAGGGGATTTGAAGAGAACATAGCTGCCAAATGATACGAGGAACACGGTGTAGAGCTTCAAAAGGGCATTGATGTTCAGGTGGAATGGGTGGAAAGGTGGACAGTTAAAGCTCAGGGTGAAGATGAATTTGGTACAAAGAACACAGAGAGACAATATAAAACAGAAGGGACTATTATAGAGGGTGTACAGGAACAGAGAGACCTGGGCTACATGCACACAAGTCATTAAAAGTGGCAAGACTATTCGAAAGAGCTGTTAAAAAAAAGTGCATAATGGGCTAGCCTTCATAAATGGGACCTTGGAATTCAAGAGCATGGAGGTTATGCTGAACTTGTATGAACTTTGTTTGAGAAACTGCTTAAATCCCAACTGGAGTATTGCATACAGTGCCTGGTGCCAGGCAATCAGAAAGATGTGAAAACATTGGAGAAAGTGTCGAAGAAGTTTGCAAGAATGATTCCAGGGATAAGAAACTTTAGCCCATAAGGAAGACTGAAGAGGATGGGGGTATTCTCCTGGCAGAGAAGTCTAAGAGATTTACAAAAGCATGCGGTACATTGGATAGGAAGAAACTGTCCCAGCTTGTAAAAGACTAAAGAACTCTGCAAGTTGTTAGGGTTTGAAATACACAGTCATAAAGTGTCACGGAGGAAAGCTCTGCTGAGGCATTCAAAGGTTTTCAGACAACTATTTGAATTAAAACAGTGTGGGGCTTACAGAGAAATGACAGGAGATTGGCACTTAGTTAAAATGCTCAGAGACATAACAGGCTGAAAAGCCTCCTTCAGCCCAGTAAAAATTCCGATAAGCAATGGCCTTGATAGTAGGCTCACGCATTCCATGAGAAGGAAAAGAAAACATGGAAATTTGGAGCAGTCAATATAAAAGGGGACTCAAAAATCTTCTACCAGTTAGTTAGAAAGAGGCAGTGTGGGTCCTAATCATGATAAGAAGCTAGTACATGCTTAAGATGTGAGGGTAAGGTTAAGATTAAGATACTAAGTGCACATGTATTGGTGCTTACTAAGGAAGCAACCTGAAGGATTTGACAGATATATGAATAGGCAGAGAATAGAGGGATACAGACTATGTACAGATGTAGTTTAGAAAGGCATCATCTGTTGACACAGTCTTGGTGGGTCAAAGGGCCTGCTCCTGTGACTGTACTGCTCTTTGACTCACTATCTCAACCTCTTCCCTCACCTGAGGCATGGTGAACCGCCAGTTAAACCATCACCAGTTGTCTCTCCCATAAGAGGTTTTTTCTTTATTCATTAATGGAATGAGGGTGTTGCTGGCTAGGCATTTATTGTCCATCCCCGATGGGGAGGGGGTTCAGAGTTAACCATGTTGCTTTACGTCTGGAGTCACATGTAGGCCAGACCAGATAAAGATGGCAGTTTCCTTCCCTAAAGGACATTAGTGAACCAAATGGGTTTTTCCCCCGACAACTGACAATAAATTCATGTTTGTCATTGGATCCTTTACTCCAGATTATTGAATGCAACTTCCACCAGCTACCATGGTGAGATTTGAACTCATGTCCCCAGAATGTTATTAGGTCTCTGGGTTAAAAGTTCAGCAACAATACCACTAAGCCATCATCTCCCCTATGGTCCAATGGGCAACTTTTATTTTTACAAAGGATGTGGATGCTAATAGAATATGGTGCTAGGGACCAGACCAGGTCCTCTCAAAATATTTTAAAGTTATTTTGTCGTGTTTTTTTTCCCTGAAGAGAGGTTTTAAGGCAGAGGTGCCAAACTGTGAGGCCTTCAGTGTGGTTTTTAAAGTTGGAACAATGGAAGCAGCCTGAATGGGTTGAATAGACCTGAATTTTTTTTCTTATTTTACAGGTAGACGGGAAGTGCAAGGTGCAAGGTGAAACTTACTAAAGCTTCCAACTCTTTTGAGACCCCAAAGGCTTCTAATGGTGGTGCTAATCGGGTGAAAATTGACTGACAGGATGCAACAGAAAGGCTAATTGTGCTAAGGACTGGAAATGTTGTTTTGTCCGGATTGAGTGCATCCCAAATATTGGGGAGTTGGGGAGCTGTGCAGTTGGGCTTGCTTTATTAATCCAATCCCATCTTCCAAAATGGGGAGGTCCTACAGGAATGGAGAGGCAAAACATGACACCCTTATTCAGGAAGAATTATCGTGCCATTTCTCAGACTAACAGGACACCAGCTGAAAAGGGTTTTAGATTCAGTAATCAGGAGAAGGGGTTTGGAAATCAGCTGACAGTTTGGACTGTATTGAAGTTAATTCAGGTGTACCAGCTTGGATCTTATAGAAAGCCCATCAAAGTGGAGAGTCACAGAGCTGTACAGCACAGAAACAGGCCCTTTGGTCCAACTTGTCCATGATGGCCAGCTATCCTAAATTAATCTTGTCCCATTTGCCAGCATTTGATCCCATATTGCTCTAAACTCTTCCTAATCATGTCCCCATCCAGATGCCTTTTAAATGTTATAATTGTACCAGCCTCCACCACTTCCTCCGGCAGCTCATTCCAGGCACACACCACCCTCTGCATGAAAATGTTGCTCCTTAGTTCCCTTTTAAATCTGTCCTCTGTCACATTAAACCTCTGCCTCTCCAGTTTTGGACCCCCTACCCTGGGGGAAAGACCTTGCCTATTCACCCTATCCATGCCCCTCATGGTTTTATGACCTTCTATAAAGTCGCCCCTTAGCCTCTGAAACTCCAGGGAAAATAGCCCCAGCCTATTCAGCCTCTCCCCGGAGCTCAAACACTTCAAGTCTGGCAACATCCTCGTAAATCTTTCTGAACCCTTTCAGGTTTCACAATATCTTTCCTATAGCAAGGAGACCAAAATTGAACACAGTATTCCAAAAGAGGCCTAACCAATGTCCTGTACAGCCACAACTTGACACTCCCAGCTCCTACACTCAATGCACTGACCAATGAAGGTAAGTGTCCCAAACACCTTCTTCATTATCCTGTCAGCCTGGGACTCCACTTTCTGAGAACTGAGAGCCTGCACTCCAAGGTCTCAGCAACACTGCCTTACTGTTCAGCATATTAGTCCTGCCCTGATTTGCCTTTCCATAATGCAGCACCTCTCATTTATCTAAACTTTATTTTGATGAATTAACTGCAAAGAATGATGAAGGAAATGCACTCAATGCTACCTGTATGGATTTTAAGTGTTTGACAAGGTGTTTTTTATGGAAAGGCAAATTGCAGGGGCAGTTGGCTTAAGGATCAAAAATATGAATCAGCTACAAGTTTGCTTTTTATACCAAAGCCAGTGATGTCCCATTGAGTCAGTGCTAGGATCACAAAGTTCTTCTTTTTGGGTTACATTTCAATGTCTTATTCTGGAACTCAGGCCAAATTTTCAAAATGTGACTATCAGACCAAACTTGGAAGTGTAGCAAACAGTGAGGATGATTAAAATCTTTTGCAACACTAACACAGTTACAACAGCAGAAAGGTCAGATGAGTTGACAGATAAGAGAATTAGAAAGAGATTTTATTGTCACGTACTCAAGCGCAGAAGTATATGAGTGTATTGAAGAGTGTACAATGTTGCCATTCCCAGCACCATCTCAGTTACAAACGTACCTAGGTACTAAATCGAAAAATAAAGAAACAAAATTAAAAGTTAAACATTACTGTCCTTCTCAGTATTAAGTCGGAAAATAAATAAATAAGGTTAAAAATTCAACAAAATAAAAACCAAAAGAACTGCGGATGCTGTAAATCAGAAACAATAACAGATGTTGCTGGAAAACCTCAGCAGGTCTCGCAGGAACTGTGAAGATAAGGATCAGAGTGAACGTTTCAGGTTCAGCGACCCTTCCTCAGAACTGCGTGTTAAAAATTCAACAGCCTTTCTTAGTCACACTCCCTACAAATTGCTACAAACAAACTCCCTGCAAACACGCCCTCAAAATCCTCCGCATTGGCCTGGTCTCCAGGCGCTGCCCACTCTTGCCACTTTCAGATGCCAGAGGGACATCTTCAGCCACAGATCACAGGGTAATTGAACAGAGTGAGACATGCAAGGTTACAGCTGCACAGGAGGTGTACAAAAGCAAGGCCAACATTCGATTTCAAATTCAAGATCCATTCAGCGATCTAATAACAGCAGGCAAGAAGCCAGGGGGATATCTCCCGCCACTATGTTAGGCTCGCTGATCCCTACAATTGCTCAAACTTGCTCTCCATAGAAGGTAAAGCAGATCAAAGTATGAAAAGTGAAAGAAAGGAAAAAAAGTAAAAGCCAACAAAACTCCAGGAAGAAGCCCTCATGCTGTGCTGCTACCCTGCCTCCATCTTGAGAATTTCTGAATTGGCAATTGACATATCCATAAGGGCCCTCACTAACTTTGAGAGATGCATCATAGAAAGCATTCTGTCTGGATGCATTATGGCTTGGTACGGCAACTGCTCTGCCCGGGACCGGAAGAAACTACAGACAGTTGTGAACACAGCCCAGACTATCATACAATCCAACCTCTCATCCATTGACTCCATCCACACTTCTTGATGCCATGGAAGCGCGGCCTACATTATAAAAGACCCCTCCCACCCCGGTTATAATTTCTTCCAACCTCTTCCGTCAAGCAGAAGATACAAAAGCCTAAACACACCCGCCAACAGCTAATGAACAGCTTCGTCCCTGCTGTTATTATTTGGCTGAACGGATGTCGAATTGCAAATCTCAAGTTGGCCTTGTTTTTGGACACCTGATGTGTAGCCGTAACCCTGCATGTCTCACTCTGTTCAATCTCCCTATGATCCGCATGTCCTTGTATATTATGATCCGCTTGTACTGCTCACAAAACAGAACTTTTTGCTGTACGTGTGACAACAAAAAATAGAATCTAAATAAATCAGAAATCAAAATTAAATCTGAATTTAATACTCTAGGAATCTATCTAATGTATTTTCGGAAAAGGGACAAAAGATGCAATGTAGACTTAATGGCAGCATTCTAAAAAGTGTACAGGCACTGGGGGATTTATGCATACAGGCCTTTGAGAGTAAGGTGAGCATGTGGGACCGTAGGCTTCATAGACACTAAGCACCAAAGCAGAAAACTGTTTTGGAAATACACAAACACCTGGTTAGGCTGCAACCTGGAGGTTTGCAGCCAGTTCTGGTCAACTAATTTTCGGAAGGATATGAGGGTGCTTGGGTTGAGCAGTTTTTGAATTCATCTGTCGGAAATGGGTCTCGCTGGCTGGGTCAGAATTTATCCCAATGTCGAGTTGCCTCTTTGAAACACGACAGGGTCCTTGTGCTATAGGTACAGCCACAATGGAGGGTGGGAATTTGATACAGGTAAGAGCTCATAGGATCCAGGATACCTCAGCAAGTTGGACCCAAAATTGGTTTAGAGACAGAAGACAGAGGGTGGTGATAGAAGGCTGTGTGACTGGAGCCCAGTGTGCCAGGCATACCACAGGGATTATTGCTCTGTCCATTATTGTTTGTGATATTCATGAATGATATAGACGAGAATGTGGGTAGGCAGGGTGTGGAATGATAAGTTTGCAGATAACACAAAGATTGACTAGGTAGTTGACAACGAGGTGGAAAGTGCTAGGCTACAGGATATAGATGGGCAGCACGGTGGCTCAGTGGTTAGCACTGCAGCCTCACAGTGCTAGGGACCTGGGTTCGATTCCAGCCTCGGGCGACCGTCTGTGTGGAGTTTGCACATTCTTCCCGTGTCTGCGTGGGTTTTCTCCAGGTGCTCCGGTTTCCTCCCACAGTCCAAAGATGTGCAGGTTAGGTGAACTGGCCATGCTAAATTGCCCGTAGTGTTCAGGGATGCGTGGGTTATAGAGGGATGAGTCTGGGTGGGATGCTTCAAGGGGCGGTGTGGACTTGTTGGGCCGAAGGGCCTGTTTCCACAGTGTAGGGAATCTAGTCAAATATAAACAGTTTGGTCAGAAGGACAAGAATTGGCAGATGGAATTTAACCCTGATTAATGCGAGGTGATGCATTTTTATAAAGGAGGACCAAGACAAAGGAGTACTGAACAAATGGTAATTTACTAGGAAGCTCAGAATAGAGGAATCTGGGATGCTTGTGTATCAATCTTTGATGATAGCAGGACAGGTTGATACAGTAGTTCAGAAGGCATTCGGGATACTTGTCACTATTAGTTGTGGTATAGTTATAGCAACAGTTAGGTCATGTTGGAACACTCCAGGACTTGGGTTAGACCTCAGCTGGAGTGCTCTGTGCATTTTTGGTCAGTGTACTACAGGAAGGATATGATAACATGGAGACGGTGTGAAGGAGATTTACTGGGTTGTTGCCAGGGATGGAGGAGTTCATCTATGAGGAGAGGCTGGATAAGCTCAGGTTGTTTTCTTCACAGCAGAGAAGGGGGAAACGTAATTGAAGTGTGTAAAAATATAAGGGCCATGGACAGGATGAATAGAAAGCAGCAGTTCCCCTTAATTGAAGGGACAATAACAAGGGGAGACAATTTTACAATGAAAAGCAGGTGGTTTTCACAAGGAGTGCAGGGATATGGATCCAGGGCAGGCAGAAGGGATTAGTTTAATTTGGTGTCGTGTTCAGTACAACATCGTTCCTGTGCTCTTACTGTTCTATGTTTTATGGTTTAACAGGAGATTTGAGGAAGCTTCTTTCACTCAGAATGGTGGGGACCTGGAATATGCTGCCTGGAAAGGCAGTAAACATGGAAAACGTCACAACCCTTTCACAGAAAAGTGTGTGCAAGAATACCTGATAGCATCACAACGTTCAAGGCTATAGGCCTAATGAAGGAAAGTGAGACTACTATAGGTAGCAGCCTATCTTTGGCAGCACAAACTGAATGGGCCAAAGGGGCTTTTCTGTACTGTACAATTCTGAGATTCTGGGAACTCTGCAGAAAGCAGAGATGGACCATCCACTCAGCATTTCTGTATGAAGATCATTGCAAAATGTCAGACTGAAGTATTTGCATCGAGGTGCTGGACTCTTCCATCGAGGACAGGGATATTTGTGAGTTGGACGTGACAGGACTGCAGAGTTTCGAGCTGAACCTTTGGTTGCAGGGTCACTTTGCTCTATCACTCTAATGCACACAAGTCGTCCTGTGGTAGCTTCACCAGGTTGAACCCATTTTTAGGTCTGTCTGGTGCTGCTTCTGCACTCTCCGTTGATTCCCCTGACTTGATGGTAACAGTAGGATAAGAGTTACACCCAGCAGAGAGGTTACAGATTGTATTGGGGTACAAACCTGCTGCTGCTGATGACCAGTCTTCAGTTAATAGATTTGTTCACTTTCTCCCATTTAGCATGGTGAGAGTGCTACAAAACAACATGAAGATGGACTGTGTGTTCATAATGGCTGTGTAGTCCTCATTCCTGCATACCGTAATGGATAGATTACTGAAGATGAGGTGCAATTTCATGTTTTCCTCACCACCTACCTTGGACAGGGTGTCCCAGCTACGTTCTTTACAGCCCCACTAGCTCGATCAGTAGCTGCTGCCAAGCCACTCTTGGTGGTGGGATGCTTTAAGTTTACACCTTCAGTGTATCCTGTCTTCACCACCCTCAGTGTTTCCTCCAAGCATTGTCAAATATGGAACAGTACTGACTCACCAACAGAGGGAGGACAGTACATGGTAATCAACAGGAGGTTTCCTTGCCTGTGTTTGACCCGATGTCATGAGACCTCACTGTGTCCAGAATTAATGTTGAAGGCTCCTAGGAGAATGGCCTCCTGACTGGATATTACTCTGGGTCTATACTGCGAATGGGACAGGTAACACCTAGGGGTGGTGTTGTTGAAACACTGCACGTAGCCTATGGTTCTGATTTTACATCAGTGAGTCAGCTCTCCCAATGTTCAGCACTACCAGCGGCTACAGGGATCGAACAAGAGAGCCAGACTGTCTCAGCTACATTACAGACTAACAGGCCCCTCGTTTCTAGAGGCAATCATGGGGTTTCTACTGGCACGGTGAAGGATTTTTGAGACTCGTGGACACTACAGGGCCCGAGGTATAACTTCATCCTAGAGAACGGGATGTTGATTTCAGTTTCCATTACTGCACACTGCTTCTGTTATACTGCACCATGGGGGCTGTTTAACCCAGATAATACAACCTCCACTCAGCCCCCTCCTTCTCCCTCACCCCAGGGTTAATCTCCCACCCTCTCCCTCACGCCAGGATAAATCTTCCCCTCAACTCAGGAGTAATCTACCACCTTTCCCTCCCTCTAATGCTGGGGTAATCTCCCTCACTTTAACCCCACAGAAATCTCCTCCCCCTTCTCTCAACCAAGGTTAATCTTCGCCCTTCCCTCTAACACTGGGGTAATGCTCCCCCCACCCACCCCATTGCTGGGGTCATCTCCCCACCTTCTCTCTAACCACCGTGTAATCTCCAGGCCCCTCCCCCAAACTAAGAGTAATCTCCCAACCACACGGTAATTTGCCCCACCACACCACCACCATTTCCCCACCCCCCCGTCCCGATTCCAACCACTGGATAATTCCCCCATACTCTAAAACCACTGTAATATTCACACTCTGATCACAGATAATCACACACATCTCTCTAATCCTGCATAATCTCTCCCCTCTCTCTCTACTGTCTGTTGGGGTCAAGTTTGAGTTGGGGGATAACTTTTAATTGCTGTAAACTCCTTTATTTCTGCTATAACACTGATCATTTTTGCAAACAACAGGACAGACCAAAAACTAAAAGAATTCATAACAAATTTTAAAATCGAACACCGAAGCCATCTGGACATCTTACAGCTTCAGTACAAGCTCCAAAGGTAAAGAAACCACTTCCTCAAGACCTGCCAAATCAAAATTAAAACTCTCTCAGGGCCCTACGCAAGGGCTTAGGAGTTAATCCTCTGCTATCCTGAGAGGAGGTCAGCAGATCAGTGGGTCAGCCCCGGCCTCGTAAGAGTTCAATGGGTCAGGGCTGGGCTCCAGGAGGTCAGCGTTGGGCTCTCTGGGAGAGGTAAAAGGTCAGCGATTGACTCTCAGGAGAATGTAGTAGTGATCAGGGTCAGTGGTGTACCAAGGTCAGTATTGGGCCCTCTGGAAGTCAGGACTCAGGGCTCGGCTGGTTCAGTGTTGGGTAACTGGCAGGAGGTCGGGGGTTAGCGCTGGGCTGGGCTGCTGTAGACAACGAGCCTGGTAGGTAGTCAAAGGGTCAGCACTGAGCTAGACACAGGTCACTGCTGCATCCTCAGGATGAAGTCAGTGCAGGGCTCTGGGCCCTTAGGAGGAAGTTGAGGGTGAGCGGTGGGTTGGACAGGAGTCAGTGTTGGGTAACTGGCAGGAGGTCGGGGTTCAGCGTTGAGTCACTGGCAAAAAGGTCGGGGGTCACTGCTGGGTTGGGGGGTCAATGTTGAGTTGGACAGGGGTCAGTGTTAAGTCACTAGTAGGAGGTCGGGGGTTAGCACTGGGCTGGACAGGGGTCAGTGTTGTGTCAGTGGCAAAAGGTCGGGGGTCAGTGCTGGGCTGGACAGGGGTCAGTGTTGGGTAACTGGCAGGAGGTCCGGGGTCAGGGCTGGGCTGGACAGGGGTCAGTGTTGCGTCACTGGAAAAAGGTCGGGGGTCAGTGCTGGGCTGGACAGGGGTCAGTGTTGGGTAACTGGCAGGAGGTCCGGGGTCAGGGCTGGGCTGGACAGGGGTCAGTGTTGGGTTACTGGCAGAAGGTCGGGGGTCAGGGCTGGGCTGGACAGGGGTCAGTGTTGGGTTACTGGCAGGAGGTCGGGGGTTAGTGCTGGGCTGGGCCGCTGTAGAAAACAAGCCTGGTGCTGATGTTCCCAGATCAGCAGTGGGACCCTGAGAGGCAGTAGGTGCCTCACCTCTGACCAATAGCTTTACAGGGAGGCGGAAGGGGTTCAAAGGGCACGGCCTGGGCCAATCAGATTCCAGAGCTGGCACAGCAGCATTGCTGACCGTAGACTTTGACTGGCTGGGCTGAACTGTGTGGGGACTCTGCAGTTGGTGGGTCTGGGTTGCAGGGAGGGGTTGAGCAAGATGTGCAGGCAGGACATTTTGTCCTGAGGCCTGGACCTGCCCTGTCAGAATGACACTGGCCTGCGCAGATGGGGGGCCTGTCCGAACTGGGCGAGCAGGTTGCGAGGGTTCCTGATCATGCCAGCTTGAAGCAGTCTGGGTCAGCTGGCTGTAGGTGGCGTTCATGTGGCTCCACAGTTCCTGGCAGTTCAGAACTTGTATCTGGTCTGGGAGAGACATCAGCAGGTCGAGGATAATTGCAGATTCTAGAGGAGAAGGAAGAGGGTCAGTCGAGGCATGCACACATCTCATGCGCAACAACATAGGAATAGGAGTAAGCCATTCAGCCCCGTTCTACCATTCAATGAGATCATGGCTAATCTGTGGCCTAACTCCATATACCTACTTTTGGCCTGTATCTCTTAACACCTTAGCTTAATGAGAATTTATCTATCTTAGATTTAAAATTAACAAGTGATCCAGCATGTGCTGCTGCGTGTGGAAGAAAGTTCCGAATATCTACAATCCTCTGTGCGTAGAAGTGCTTCCTAATATCTGCAAGGTTTCAGTTATAAGGAGAGGCTGGGACTTTCTTTCCCTGGACATCGAAGACTGAGGAGTGACCTCAGAGGGCTATAAAATCATGAGGCGCGCAGATAAGGTAGACAGCAGACAGCTTTTCCCCACGGTAGGGGAGTCTAAAATAGAGGGTATAGGTTTAAGATGAGAGGGGAGAGATACAAAAGGGTCCCGAGGGGCAATTCTTTTTCCCTCACAGAGAGGGTAGTGAGTCTCTGGTCTGCCAGAGGTAATGGTGAAACGAGTACAACTTTGTCATTTAACAAACATTTTGGCAAGTCCACAGACAGAATAGGTACAGAGCAATATGGTCCAAACGCAGGTAAGTGGTACTAGACTAACTGTAAAAACCAGCCAACATGGGCAAATTGGGCCGAAGGGCCTGGTTCTGTGTTGTGTACCTCAATGACTCTGGTGAACGGTCTGGCCCTAATTTTCAGGCAATATCCCCTAATTCTAGAACACCCAACCAGTGGAAGCAGTTTATTTCTACCTGCTCTATCTTTTCCTGTTGTTATCTTGAAGACTTGGATACATCGCCTGTTAGCCTTCTAAATTCCCGTGGAAACAGGTCTAATTTGCACGATCGATCCTCAAAATCCATCCCTGAATGACATCCAGCTGTCATTCTTAGACAGACAACGAAACATTGAACATTTTCAAGAAGTTAACTGCATTTTTCAGGATGAAAGGGATCAAAGCGTGTTGGAAGAAAAGTGAGAACAGGGCACTGAGTTGATGAGCAGACATAATCACACTGAGTGGGGCAGCAGACTGAAAGGGCTAAAAAGCCTACTCCTCTTCCTGTTCCCTTTGTTTCTACATAAGAGGGTTGTTCAAACATGATACAGGAGAGCTAGTGCTGGGTGATACATACCAGTAGGGTGGTGGGGTGTAGGGAGACGGGGTCGAGAAAGACCGAGAGGGGAACAAGGTTCGAGAGGGAATTCTTAGGATCGACATGGGGAGGGGTGGGTCGGGTAGGCAACTGGTTGTGCAGAGGCATGCAACAAGACAGGGGAGGGGACAGAAGCAGTGTATGAAAGATGGGGTCAAGAGAGGCATGGCCAGGGAAATGAAGGGGTGTAGGTGTGGAGAAGAAGGGAGAGATGGACTGGAGAGGGGAGGGAGAGGGATGGGGTAGTAGGAGTGGGGGGCAGGAGTGAAAGGAGCGAAGTAGGGAGACAAGTGCGAGGGGGAGGAAGAGAAGAAGAGAAACACCATCCTCCACTAGATAAACTACATTTCGTAAAGACGACTGGCAGCTCAAATGTCAGACAGCATCATCATTATTTTAACTCCTGATGAATGAAAGGTATCCGAGAGGCTGGGAGGGGGTCTGGGGTAGAGCTGTGGAGAGGGGGACGGGACAATTGGGTAGGGGTTCATTAGTGCAACGGGGTGGGGAAAAGGGTGATCATGTCGCCATGAGCAGGCTCGAAGGATCGAATCGCCCACTCCTGCTCCTATTTTCTACATTTCTATGGCAGAGGAGAGGGTTGGGTGTGATGGGGATGTATGTATGCACATTTCTAATCAGTCAGTCCAGAAAACCCTGCCTCACCCTCTCTTTGGGCAATGAACAACTTCACACTGGCTCACATCTGCCACCTGCTGGTGACCCCATGCCAGATTAAGCATTCAGTACCTCACGTCCCAGATTTCCCTTACCAGTTAGCAACCGGTGATCCCATGCTCCCTCAACCCAACACTAATCAGTTTTCAATGGTTTGCTGACATGGCAGCACGAGTATACACAGAAGTACCTGCTGCACTCCCCATCCTGACCCAGGAATATATCGCCATTCTTTCAATGTCGCCGGGTCAAAACCCTGCAACTCCTCTCTCTGTGCGGCACACAAACTGGAATAATACAAGAGGGCAGCTCACCACCACCTTCTCCAGGACAATTTGGGATGGACGATAATACTGGCATGGCCAATGAAACTGAGATCTGCCAATGGTTAATAAGAAAAGAAAATATAGAAGAGGACATTCCACCCTGTCAATCTCCTGGAACTGCTGTTATTTTTTCCCATCTCCTGCTGTCAGCTCCAGATAGTCTCCTTTTGTTGAGCAAGAGGTCCGATTTCTTTCAGAGTTACAACTAAACCCAGTTCCCACAGAGCATCCCTCTCAGAGGGCAGTGAGGGATGAAGGCCACATGGGATTGGCAGGATCTTCCTGACTGGTGGGGCAGTCCCACAGGGTTGAATGGTCTATTACTGGCTTCTCCTTGGACCATTCCAACATCTCAAAGCATTGTCAGATAGGCACAGGCTGAATCCAATACTCACCGAAGGGTGAGAGCTGTGGCAACGTTGAGCCCCTCGCAGTCGCCGACAAATACTTGTAGATTTTCGTGAAGTCTACAGGTGCGTCCGGGGCCTGGCTCTCCCCTGCTGATGAGGCACTGCCTTCGGTCACGGGGATCACAGAAGGTGGTGCGCTGGACACCGAGTCGGGTTGGGAATCTCCAGGTAATGTTCCATCTCCCGAAGTTTGCAATGTCGGATCAGTTGGCGCCACCTGGGATGCCCTGCACCTGGGTTCAGTGGCTGCAATCATCAGGGTCTGTGAACAATCAGCAGAGTTATTATAATAAGGGTCAGGCACTGAGTGAGGGGGCAGAGCGAACATCTCCATGGAGCCTCACTGCATGAGGGTATATGGTGGCAGAACTGTCTAGTGATAGGAATGCTGGGATAAGGGTGGTGGTCTGAATCATGTCATACTGTGTGTTTGAGTAAAGATTCTGGAATTAGTATCAGTAAAGGTGACCACAAAACCATTGTAGTAAACCACTTCCTGAAACTACAAAGGTCACTGTTGCAAGGCAAGGGACTTGGCAAGGGACCTACCCACTTGGCACAGAGATGAGGGGCAGGGGAAGTGAGGGGGAAGAAGGAACAGAAAGTAGGGGCAGGGCAGAAGGTAGGAGGGAAAGCGAGAGCAGGGGCAGAGAGGGAGGGGAGAGGATGATAAGGTGGGGGTGTGGTGTGGATGAAGTGGGGCTGGGAGAACAACAGGGGAGAATGTTTGAGGCCAAACCATGCAGCGGGGGGTGGGGGCAAGGTCACATCAACAGATGGCAGACGGGTACAGTCTGTAGATGGGGTGGGAAGAGTTAGTGACAAGGAGTCATCACCTTCATTCTCCGTAAGACTCCTGACCCTCTATGCCCACCTCCAAACTCGGTTGGCAGCCTCTCTCTGTTCAGCGCCGCCCTCCCCTCCCCACAGATTCCTGATCCCCCCACCATGATACTCCCTCACTTCACCTCACGGGTTTGGCCCCCATGATTCTCGCCATCGCCCCATCCCCTTCGATTTCTCGTTTCACACCCCCATGATTCATCCTCCCCCTCACTCCCCTGTGATAGCTTTCTCATCTCACACTTCTCCAATTCCCTCACTCCCTTTCTCCCAAACCTCAATCTCTTTTCATTCTCCCACACTCGCTCTGCCATTTCCCCCACACTTATTCCACTCCCTCTGTAAATCCATCCTGTTCCCCCCATACTCCCCTTCCATTTCCCCTCCCGTCAGATACCCCACATCCCCCTTTCCACTCTCCCCCCAACAGCGAGCAGTGTGCACGACCCTCCCAGTGCCATCTACCTGTGAGAATGCTGCTGAAATCACTTTGCCCAATTCCCCCGTCATTTCCTCAGCGAGCTCCGTCCAGATCTGCAACAGATGCAAACAACAGCACCCTTCACGTGAATCGTAGCTTATTGCCGACTTACATCAAACTCAGACAACTTAAGAATCTTCATTATCTGCAAGAGTATCACAACTTAACCTTCAAGGAAATACCATTTTGAGTTTGTGCCATGTGTCTGAACAACTTCACCCTCATAGTCACTGTATCATTTCTGTGAATCTCCACTTCTCTTCTTTAAATCTAGTGTATACTTCTTAAAGTTTTGCTCAGAATGTGAAGATACTAAAGCTGACACAAACTGGAGCTTAATGCAAGCTTGAAGTTAACATTCATCCCTTCAAAGCCCAAGCTTCTCAACTGCTTACACAACATTGTCAATCTCCTCAGCATGCTGGGTTTTGCCAATCAGTCATTACTTCTACTTATTGATGGAATCTCGACGGTTCCTCCCAGGTTTATTTTTGCTTCTCTGTTATTTTAATTCTCATGCTTAGTGGTGAAGGGCAAGAACATTACAGGCAATCAGGAAAACTTGTTGTAAGTTACGATTTATTACGATGGGAACTGAATCCACAGTGGGAAGGCTATGCTTCAGTGATACAGGGCAATTGTGAGATTGCTTCTGGAGTGCTGTGTACAGTACTGGGTCACTATAACGTACAGGAGGATGGTAATGCATTGGCAGCAGTTCAGAGAAGGCTTACTGAATTAATACCTGGAATAAGCAGATTGCCTTATGAGAAATGGTTAGACAGGTGAGATTACCAGCCAAGACCATCAAACAAGCTAACCTCCCATCCATGGGCTCCATTGCCACGGAAAAGCTACCAGCTCTCTTCCAATCTCTTCCGTCAGACAGAAAATAAGGAAACTTGAACATACAAGGTTTAAGAACAGCTTCTTCTCTGCTGTTATTACACTGCCTCTCTAACTTCAAATAATGTTGATCTTGTTTTGTACACCTCCCATGCAGTGTAACCTGTACGCCTCACTCTGTCTAAGCAGCCTGTGATCTGTATGTCTTTATTTGCTATGATCTGCCCATACTGCTCACAAAACAAAAAAGCTTTTCACTGTACTTAGGTACATGTGACTATAGTAAATCAAATCAAGTTAAAGGTGACTGAATTGAAACATGTAAGATCCTGAGGGGCCTTGACCTGACAAGTTCTTCAACTGAGGCCTAGCAGGAAACAGGGTAGGCAGGAATGTGAATTTGAGGGCAGAGATGAAAGGGGGCCACTGTGAGGATAAGCAAGAGGAGGGCACTGTATGAGAGAGAATAGTTGGCTATAAACACAATAAATAATTTCAAACCTGGCAGCAAAGGAACACTCAATTAGCCTTTAAGGAAAATAATTTGATGCGAATCAAACAAAAATCTTCAAAATCTTCAAAAAACTTCTACAAAGTCACCTGACCATGCAGACTTAGGTGTGTGGCAGAGACATAGACTCTTAAAATACTTTAATTTGGAAGGAGGTGTGAGAATTCCAGCTTCAGAGAGAAACAACTTGAAAGAGCTTCTGCATAATCAGCTTTGCTCGGTGATTCCTTAAAATTAACAATACCATTTTGAGCTTTGAATGATACATATTTTTATTAAAAGCTGGCTAACAGCTCATGTGCAAAACTCCAAGAGGATAACTTTGAGGAGCATCCTCCAAGGAGAACAAAAAGGTCACATGCACAGTTCTGTTGTAAAACTAAGTGCTGAAAATACAGAATGAGTGAAGATGGAGAACCCTTCTCCTGCCTAAAAATCTGCTGCCTTGCAGATTCACACGTAGAAGAAAACACCAATTATCTAATAACAGATAAGATCTAAGCTGCTAAATCAGACTTGGTGTGTTAACCTCTCTGTTCCAGAAAACAGTGGTCTTGTTCTTCCCCTCCCGAGTACTTGTTTCCAACTTTGTAAGTATCTGTTCATGATTCTGCTTCTTTATCCATAAGGAACCAACAACTTGTTTGAATAAAGCTTTGATCCCTTTTGCTCCAAGAGCTATATCTAAGTACACTCCGAAATACATTCAATGTTTGGCATCAACGACTTCCTGTGGTAACGAATTCCACAGGCTCACCACTCTTTAGGTGAAGAAATGTCTTCTCATCTCCGTTCTAAATGGTCTACCCCGAATCCTCATACTGTAACTCCTGGTTCCGGACACACCCGCCATCAGGAACATCCTCCCTGCATCTACCCTGTCCAGTCCGGTTAGATTTTTACAAGCCTCTATGAGATGCCCTCTCATTTATGTGAACTCCAGCGAAAACAATCCTAATCAATCTCTCCTCAAACATCAGACCTGCCATCCCTGGAATCGGCCTGGTAAACCTTCGCTGCACTCCCTCAAAAGCAAAAGCATCTTTCCTCAGAAAAGGAGACGAAAACTGCACACATTATTCAAGATGTGGTCTCACCAAGGCCCTGTACAATTGCAACAACACATCCCCGTTCCTGTATTCAAAACCTTTCGCAATGAAGGCAAATATACCACTTACCTTCTTTACCGCCTGCTGCACCTGCATTCTTACCTTCAGCAACTGGTGCACAAGGACACCCATGTCCCACTGCATACTCCTCTCTCCCTTCTTGTTTTTGCTTCCAAAGTGAATAACCTCACGTTTATCCAAATTATACTGCATCTGCCATTGGATTTCCCACTCACCCAACCTTTCCAGATCATGTTGAAGGATCTCTGCATCCTCGTCACCGTTCACCCTCCCACCCAACTTGGTATCATCTGCAAACTTTGAGATATTACATTTTGTTCACTGATCAAAATCATTAATATATATTGTGAACAGCTGGGGTCCCAGCACCAATCCCTGTGGCACCCCACCATTACTGCCTGCCAGTTTGTAAAGGACCATTAATTCTACTTTTTGTTTCCTCTCTGTCAACTGGTTTCCTATCCATCTCAATACGATAAGACCTTGATGTTCAATTTTGGTTGCCACATTACAGGAAGAATGCAGCAGCTTTGCAGAGGGTGCAGAAGAGGTTTACTGGGATGCTGCCTGGATTAGAGGGTATAAGCTATAAGTAGAGGCTGGACAAACTAAGGTTGTTTTCTCAGGAGCAGTGGAGGCTGAGGGGAAACTTGACAGAAGTCTATAAAATTATGAGTTGCACAGATAGGGTTGACAGTCAGAACTTTTTTCCTTAGATTTCAAATCTCTGATACTAGGGGGCATGCAATAAGGCAGGAGGGAGAAAGTTCAAAGGAGATGCGAGGGGCGGGTTTTGTTTTACACTCAGAGTGGTAGGGGTCTGGAACACACTGCCAGGGAATGGTGGTCAAGACAGATACACTAGGGGCATTTAAGGGACATTTAGATAAGCACATTAATATGCAAGGAATGGGGGGGCGGGGGGGGGGGGGGGGGGGGGGGAAGGTGGGATACGGACCAACAGCAGGCAGAAGGGATTAGTTTAATTTGGTATCATGTTTGGCACAACATTGTTGGCCAAAGGGCCTATTCCTGCACTCTACTGTTCCAAGTTCTAGAAGACATGAAACTTGGAGATGGACTGATGAATTGGACAAGGGAGGGATAATGGGACCAGGCAGTCAGGGGTGTGAGGAAATGTGGGGGTGGGGTGGAGGGGAGAGTGGAACAGAACAGTCTGGAGAGTGGGTGTTTGGAACAGAACAGGCAGGGGGGGGGGGTGCATGTAAAGAGAGAAGGAGGGGCAGAGAAGGGAAGAAGACTGGGGAGAGATACTCAGGCAGTCAATCATGCCCCATCCTGTACATTCTCTGTCTAATGTAAGCTGCTGAGACCCCCGCCCCTCTGTCCATTCTCTTCTGATTTCCCTCTCCCCAATATGCATCAATTCTCCGCCCCTGCCCTATCCAACAACCATTTCATGTTCACACCTGTTCTGTTCACACACACACGGTATGGACCTTTGCACATCACAGAACATACTGGGCCCAGAGGTGTTTGTGTGCATTCCGTGTGAACGTGTGTGCACAGTCATCTCAAAGTTTATAACATACGTAGTCAATCAGATGTGATCATGTGGACAATTTATCTGCTGAAATTTGCAATATGTATGTAACAGAGCTCAGTATCATACAACTGACTGGATGACATAAGAGAGATGACAATTTACATTATTGTTAAGACAAGACATGAATGTTTTTCCAAGTAGAGACAGGAAGTCTTAATGGGTTAGTTAATCAAACTGACGTGGAAAACATGGTGGCCATTTGCAGGAGACTGGAACATGCCAAGACCGTGAATGTGCAGCATCTTGATATGGAGAGCAGTTGGCTCACAGTAAGAATTTAGCAAGCTCCGGGAGAGGAGTTATTTGATCAATGATGAGAAGTTGAGACAGAGCAGGCTGATCGCCTGATGATCTTCGGTTACAAATCAGAGTTGTACAGCACGGAAACGGTCCCTTTGGTCCACGTCTTCCATGCTGACCAGATAGGTAGAGTCCCATTTGGCCCAATATCCTTCTAAACCCTTTTTATTCATGTACCCATCCAGATATCTTTCAAATGTACCAGCCTCCGGCAGCTCATTCCACACACGCACCACCCTCTGTGAGAAAATGTTGCCCCTTAGGTCTCTTTTATACTTCGCTCTCAAACCTTAAAATCTATGTCCACTAGTTTTGGACTCTCCTACCCTGGGAAAAAACCTAATCCATGCCCCTCATGATTTTATAAATCTCTATAAGGTCAGCCCTTAGCCTCCAATGCTCCAGGGAAAATAGCCACAGCCTCTTAAACCTCTCCCCGCAGCTCAGGCCCTCCAACCCCTGCAACATCCTTGTGAATCTTTTCTGAACCCTTTCAAACTTAACAACATCTTTCCTACAGCAGGGAGACCAGAACTGAACGCAGTATTCTGAAAGTGGTCTAACCAATGTTCTGCACAGCCACAACACGACCTCCCAACTCCAATACTCAATGCACTGACTCGAGATTGTAAGCAATGCATAGTTAAAAATGTTGCAGATTTTTTTGTGGTATTTTGGATGTATTCTACTACCTCAGATTATTGGTATCCAGAATAAACTTGACGGGCCAGGAATAGTAGGAATTAAAGCCTACAGCTTATTGGTGAGGCTGCCTGGAGGGATGAATATAAGGAAAAAACTAGGCCAGGTAATGGAAGAAACAGTTGAAATCTACATGGCAAAGAAGGTTCCTCTAAACAATAGGTGGGTTCATACTAGTTTGAGCAGTGGGGACCCAGACCAGGAAGCCAAAGAGTGGACTTAGGGGTCTACCTGTAAGGCTTGAATGACAAAGGCCATTTGGTCACTGGCATTGTAAGAAAATAATTCACAATAAAAGGTTCGGGAATTAAACCAAAAATTAGGAGAGGAAGGCAGGAAAAGTTGTCGAGACAACTTGAGGAGGACATGTCAGCAGGGACAAATAGAGGAATCAAACAAACAGGGAGTCAGAAAGGGGGATGCGGTGCTTGTTGAAAGTCAGTCTGTCAATAATTATCAGCAGTGCAACAGGCTGAGCGAAAGGTAAATTAAATGCTGTTGCACAGCTGAGGAAGCAAACAACAGTGTGCAGACCTGACAATAGCTCAGTGCCTGAGCAAAGAAATACTCCAACGATTGTATCAGACAGAGAATTGTCTCTCACGTCAGGATAAAACAGACAGGCTATGGGAGGTTGAAGGCAAGGGAGATACTAGCGATTGTGAGTCAGAGGATGAAATTGTTGACTTGCTCGTCGAGCTGGCTTATCTTTGTTCAGATGTTTCATCACCATGCTAGGTAACTACCCAGGACCACTAGGAATCATGGTAGTACACAAGCCCACAGCATGCTACGACAAACAATCAAGGATAAATGACCCCACTCCCACAACATGCTGAACAAATGTAGCTTATAAAGACTGCCACAAACATTACATCGGACAGACAGGAAGGAAACTAGCCATCAGAATACATGAACATCAGCTAGAAGCAAAACGACACAACAAAATTTCCCTAATAATCAGTTCATTCAGACAATGAAGGTCGTCAGTTTAACTGGGACAAGGTAACCATAGAAGCCCAAGCCAAACATAGACACGCACAAGAATTCCGAGAGGCATGATTCTCAGCCATAATATAATCAACAGAGAGAATTGGACCCTACATACAAACCCACACAGAAGAAAACCAGAAATGACACAACTCACCACAACGGACCGGACTGTATAAATTCCAAGCGGAGTAGAACAACATCACTCCATTGGAGGGAACGTCTGAACAAAAACAAGCCAGTTCAGCGAGCAAGTCAACAACCTCACCCACAACCCGAGCTACAGATCTTTGCTAAACCTTTGTTCAGTCGAGTGGGCAGTCCCCCACTACTTCAGACTTCCTCTAAAAATCCCCTCATGAACCCTAAGGTATAGAGTTGACATAAGCTGGGTGTGAAAGAGGCAGAACAGGAGATGGGTGGTAAATACATGGTACTATTCTTCCCCAGACCAATTAAGGGAAATGGCTGTAAAATATGCTAAATTAGGCTTTGGGAAGGATTTCTGTGAGTTGGATCATACCTTCCATAATTTGGATAGGGAACCTGAGAGTAGGATGGAAAGCATTGTTACTGACCCTAACCAGTTACATGCTTGTTGCCCTCTCCACTATACCTGAACGGGAACGAGGAGAATACCCTGCTCTTTAAAATCATGTGTTAGTTGCCGAGGGTGGTACTCAAAGGACAAACAGACCAAAGACCTGAGCTAATCTCTGACAAGGACCTAAATGAGAGCCTGAGCCTTGTACACAGATCAACTGTGAACAGTGTAAACATACATAACATAGCCGTTCCTGTGGTTCAGAGGCCACCTTAACTTCCTGGTCAAAGACTCTGATAGGCTAATCCTTCCCATACTCAGGCAACGTTTGGAGGAATTCCACCCTGCAACCACAGATAATATGGACGCTGCAAAGTTGAGGAAAATGATCTTTTGTTTCAAACAGACAAGTGGATACGAAGGTGGGGCCAGAACAGAAGCCTAGGGGGAAGGTGTACGCAGTGAAAAACTCTATGCTGAAGGTGGGGGGGGGGGGGGGGGGCGCAGGGCAAGGAACACATTTAGTGGTCGTACATTGCCATGGTTTCAGTGGATCAATCTCCCCTCTCCAGTGGGCAACCAGACCAGCTGGAGGGGTTCACTGGTGATGATTTCAAACCTCCGAGTCTCAGTGGATTTTTACAAAACAGAGAGAACGAACTAATTGAGCATTACAGCCAGTTAGCTCAGTGCTAACGGTGTAAAAGAGCATTACGGCCAGTTGGCTCACTGCTAACAGTGTAAAGGAGTATTACAGCTAACTGACTCACTGCTAACTGTGTGGCAGTGCATACGATCAATGACTGTCTCCTGTGGGGGATATGGTGGAAGAATGAGGGATTGTGACCATTCCCTGCCTTGTGGATGAAACCACCTGATTTGCAAGAACTCTTAGCCAAGGTCCCAATGCAATGGCAGACACAAATTGAGGAAAACAAAGAGGATTCCCCACAGGGAGTGATGCATGGAAGCCCAGGTGCAGGACATTGAGGAAGTGAGGGAATTAGGAACGGTTTGGGCTGGTGGCTGGGGAATGTGGTGGCACGTGGATGCCCATGTGAACAGAAGTTTGGGCTTGTCAGCAGAGTAACTCAGGACGGGAAGGTTGAATTGGGGGTTAACGGAGGGGTAGAGGGGTCATGGTGATCTATACAGATCAACTTTATCTGCTAACAACTAAGAAAGGGAACATTCATTGCTTGGTCAGGCACAGTTAGTGGGGGCTTTCTCCTGTAGATCAGCCATACCAGTGTGGGCAGCAAGAACCCTCATAAAGGAAGTGTTTGAGGTGAGGTTTGGATACTAGATATCATGGCATCAGATCAGAGTAGTCACTTTACGAAACTGGTGAAGCAACCCCCCCTTGAGATTGCTGGTGATACAGGGGGAATGGCAAGTGTCCCACGGTCTTTAGGAATAGCGGAAGACACGGGAACAGGATTGCTAACATGGTTCGGCATAAAGAATACCTCAGAAACAACAGAAATCTACACTCCCCACAATCTAGCATCAAGGCAGGCTCACGGGGCACTGTCGGTCCAGCCAGATAAACAAACATCAATTCACTCGCAATCTGTGGGAATGGTCACAGCAATTGCACAGGCAAGCTGCCTGTGACACTGCAAAGAGGTACCAAAGTAAATTATCGCAGATGCCAAACAAAACACACAGGAGTCGGGTCCCGACCCGAAACGTTAGCTTTCCTGCTCCTCTGAAGCTACCTGGCCTGCTGTGTTCCTGCAGCTCCACACTACGTTAACACAGGAGTGGGATACTGGGGATCATGAGACGATATGGGACCACGGTGGTAGTGTTTGAGGCCTTAGATACGGGCCAAGGCTGATCTCCCACAGCCTATGCCGTCCAAATGCCAAAGAATGCCACATGGGTCCATATTAACTAAGCAAAGAGGATGCCTGCACTGCCCTCAGAGCAGAGGACGAGGGGGGCTGGCTGCAGGCTCCTAAAGGAAGCTGACTCTCCCATAAGCTCAGTGATTTGGGCCAAGGAGAATACACCCCTCCAACCTTCCCAAAAGACAGGAGGGGGACAGGTAAATCCCAACTATACTTCCACCCGAAGCAGTGTCCAGAAATGAAGACCACCTCTGAAATTGTGGAGCCTGCTCAACCAAAATTTTATTCTTAACTGTACAGTGAGGCTCACGCTATGAGGCCTTTAGACGGTGTCGGTGTTTCTTTGTATGAGCATGAAGTTGACCCACGGATTCCTTCCACACAGCATGTAAAATGACAGGAGCAGCAAGGTGGCACACTGGTTAGCCCTGCGGCCACCTGCATCGGGGACTCAGGTTTGTTTCCAGCCTTGGGTCATGGTTCTGTGTGGAGTCTGCATCTTCTCCTTGTGTCTGCATGGGTTTGCTCCCACAGTCCCAAGGTGTACAGGTTAGGGTGGACTGGTCATGCTAACATGCCCCATAGTGTTCAGGGATTTGCAGGCGTGGTGGATTAGCCGTGGAAAATATAGGGGAATTGGTGGGTCTGAGTGGGATGCTCTCTGGACAGGCAGTGCAGACCCAGTGGGGCAAAAGGCTTCTACCTGCACTGTATGATTTCAAGTCCTACCAGACTGTAGTGATAGAAATGGCAGGGATGAATCTGGCTGAAGAGGAGGATTTGGCCAGAGTTTGAATTTCCCAATGAGTGTGTCAGAATGATTGGATTTGCATTAACTCAAAAGGGAACGGCTCATGTCCAATGCCAGACTGAACAGACAGTGGAACTCAGACTCCCAAAATTCAAAGTGCACGCCCAATCTTTTGATCGCTGCCAAGGTGGAGTCGGAGGTCAACAGTTGTCACATAGCTTCAAGACAAAAAAAAAAATCGCAGACACAATACCAAGGGGACCAAGGCTAAGTGCCATGCACAGGTCTGGCATTATTCCGGAACTGAACAGTTACTGTTTCTTGGGATCCACCACAGCTTACCCTGGGTTACACTGACCCATCATGATGGTCAGTGAATGAGGTTGTAGACTTGTACGATTATGGATGCGTTGTCCCAGTCGAATTCATGGCCCTCTTTGTCCATGCATAGCCACTAAGATACATCACCAATTCTCACTTGTCTCACTATGCACAGACAAAGAGGGACACAAATTCGAATTGGACAACACGTCCATAATCGCACAAGCCAAACAGAGATATGCCAGGGAATTCCTGGAGGCCTGGTATTCTAACTGGAACTCGATCAACAAACACTTTGAGTTAGACCCTGTGTACAAACCACTGAGAAACAGAACCGGAAGTAATACCAACTATCCCAAACAAACTGAGGCATATAAATAACAAGCAGGACAAAACAGCAACTCTTCACTGGAGGCGCACTGACAATGTTACTTAGCAGGGCAACAAAACATTTGCAACCAAACCCACCAGCTCAGTGGGCAAATCTACAACCTCATCCACAACCTGGTCAGGACTCAGTTTGATGTATAAAACAGATGCCTGGGCTGCAAAATAGTCCGATTTTAGTGAAAATCGGTATATGACGATGAACACCATTATTTGGCACCTGTCTTCTTGAATGTCTCAAAAACCCAACAACTGACTAAACTGCTCTTATTGGGAACAGCTGGAATAATTAGTTAGGTTAGAAATTCAGATTACAGGCTGCGATCTGGTCTGGGGAATCCGCATTGAGGCAAATTAAGGGAAGGAAACGAAAGTGACAAAAAAGTTGCGCATTCATTAATGATCTGATGACTGTGTTTGATACAGGAGTAAGAGTGGTTAACTCTAGGCCAAAAGATCAGGACATTCCCGGCCATGTTAAAGCAAGCCCTGATGTCAAGGCCAACAAATCCAGACAAAGGGATGGCGGAACTCCCAGGATCTAGCTGGAGAGGTCCAGATGTTGATCCCTACCCTGGAACTGTACGCAACAGCTTCATTGTGGGGAGTTCCCTTCTGGATTACCATTGACCAGCTCAAGAACTTAACATCTGGATCAATGAATTTGGCTGGCTGTCAACCCAGTGGTTTAGCGTATTGTATATTTGCTCAAGGGTAATTCTGTGATTAGTTATGGAATGTTGTTACGAGCAGTGCTGACCACTCCCATTATGACAAGGAAAGAGAAACCTCAAAAGAATCCCAAGTAGAAAATACTGAAGTTAGGATGGGAGATGTTATACAATTGTACAACAATATTCACCCCACAGTTTAGTGTCACCTAAGTGATTTCAGAGTACACCCTGATAGGCTATAGAATGGGGAAAGTAACTGTTGTCTGCCCCCACCCCATCTACAATGCAGAGGTAGTTTTGTCTGGTTTCAGATGGCACCGTGGCTCAATGGTTAGCACTGCAGCTGCACAGCGCCAGGGACCCAGGTTCGATTCCAGCCTTGGGCAAGTGTCTGTGCAGAGTTTGCACATTCTCCCCATGTCTGCATGGGTTTTCTCCGGGTGCTCCGGTTTCCTCCCACAGTCCAAAGACGTGCTGGTTAGGTGGATTGGCCATGCAAAATTACCCGTAGAGTTCCAGGGTGTGTGGATTATAGGGGGATGGGTCTGAGTGGGATGCTCCAAAGGGCGGCGTGGACATGTTGAGCCGAAGGGCCTGTTTCCACACTGTAGGGAATCTAATCTTAAATGCTAGTGTTAATCCTACCATGCAAGTAACCAACGGGCATTAGTGAGAAGTGACTGTACTGGATTCTGGGAGAAGTCGAGCGAAGCAGGAAAAGCCGTGGGAACAAAAGCCAGGCCTAATGTGAGAGCTGCACAGAGTGAAGCTAACTGTGGGAGTTTGGGGGAAGCAGGGAAGGAGTGGAGCCAGGAAATCGAGACCCAGAAAAAGAGCTTAAAGGAGCTGGGAGGAGCAGCAGTCAGAGGAGGAGGGGACTACTGCAGCTACAGACATGAGGCCAAAAGGAAAAGTAGAAGGAAACTGAAACATGGTGTCACAGCCAGCAGTTAAGCGAGTGGCTGGTGACTGATATGTAGTTTCTCCTTTATTTTCTCTTCACATTGTTGTTGTTAACTCAAGGATTAAGGCATGGAAGGAGATTCCAGATCTGTGCCATGCTCATCCTGTGCGATGTGGGAATGCAAGGACCTTTACAATGTCCCTCACTCTTTCACGAGCAGAAAGTGTCCCCAGCTGCAGCTCCTGTCTGACTGCTCGACAGCTCTGAAGCTGCGGCTGGATCCACTTTGAAGCATCTGCAAGGCTGAGGGAATTGTGGATAGCACGTTCAGTAAATTAGTCACACTGCAGATAAAAATTACCGAGGAAGACAGGGAATCGGTGACCAACAAACAAAAGAGGTGCAGGAAGGCAGCGCAGGGGTCCTCTGTGGTCATATCTCTCCAAAACAGATACACCATTCTGCTTCCTGCTGGGGGAGATGGCTCAGCGGGGGAAGGTGGCAGCAGCTCAGTGTGTGGCGCTGTGGCTGGCCCTGCTGCCCAGGGTGGCATGAAAAAAAGAGTGCCAGAGCTATAGTGATAGTATATTCCCCTTTCAGTTAAATCTGAAAGGGGAATAGATTGGCGATTGTGCAGCCCCAAAACAAGAGTCCAGGAGTGTATGTTGGCTCCCTGGTGCAAGGGTCAACGATGGCTCGGAATGGCTGCAGGACAGTCTCTAGGTTTCAAGGGTTGCGGGGTGGGGGAGGGAAGAGAGAGAGAGAGAGAGAGAGAGAGAGAGAGAGAGAGAGAGAGAGAGAGAGAGAAAAAAAGAGAGAGAGAGAAAAAGAGAGAGAGAGAGAGAGAGAGAGAGAGAGAGAGAGAGAGAGAGAGCTGTCACTGTGCACTGTGCTTACAGGCAACAACAATACAGGTGAAAATGACAGGACGAGGTCCTACAAGCTGCATTTAGGGAGTTAAGAGTTAAACTAAAAAGTAAGAACTCAAAGGTAGTCATCTTGGGATTGCTGTCAGTACCACGTGCTAGTCAGAGCTGGAGTGACAGGATAGCTAAGATAAATGCATTGCTTGAGGGATGGTGTAAGAGGGAGGGATTCAAATTCCTGGAACATCGCAAACGGTTCTTGGGGAGGTAGGGCCAGTACAAACCAGACAGTCTGCACCCAGGCATGACTGCAAGTGTTTGCTAATGCTGTTGAGGAGGGTTTAAACTGATACAGCAGGGGGATGGGAACCAATGTAGGAAGTCAGAGGGAAGTAAAGGGGAAACAGAAACAAAGGACAGTAAAGGGAAAAGTTAAAGTGGAAGGCAGAGAAACCAAAGACAAAAACCACACATGATTTTAAAAGGACAATAAATTTTTTTAAAAAAATGAGCGTGAAGGCTTTGTGTCTCAATATGGGGAGCGTTTGTAATAAGGCGGATGAATTAACTGTGCAGGCAGGTTATCAATGGATATGATATAACTGGGATCACAGAGACCTGGCTCCAGGGTGACCAAGGATGGGAACTGAACATCCAGGGGTATTCAATTTTCGGGAAAGATAGATGGAAAGCAAAGGGAGGTGGGGTAACATTGCTGGTTAAGGAGGAGATTAACACAACAGCAAGAAAGGACATTAACCTGGACAATGTAGAATCCATAGGGGTGGAGCTGCAGTACACCAAAGGGAAAAAATCGTTAGTGGGTGTTGTGTACAGATCACCAAATAGTAGCTGTAATGTTGGGGATGGCATGAAACAGGAAATTAGAGAGGCCTGCAGTAAAAGTACTGCAGTTCTTACGGGTGACTTCAATCTGCATATTGACTGTACTAACCAATGTGACGGATGTGATGGAGGAGGATTTCCAGAAATGTACAAGGGATGGTTTCCTCAACCAATGTGTCAAGGAACCAACTAAAAAGTAGGCCATCCTAGACTGGGTGTTGTGTAGTCAGAGAGGGTTAATTGGCAATACTGTGGTGTGAGATCGTTTGGGATGAGTGACCATAATTTAGTAGAACTCTTCATTTATATGGAGAGTGACAATTAAATCTGAAACTATAGTCCTAAACTTATAGAAAGCTAATTTTGATGGTATGAGACATGGATTGGCTAGGATAAGCTGGCCAAGGGTGTTTAAGGGGTTGACCACAGACAGACAATAGCAGACATTTAAAGAACACACAGATGAACTTCAACAATTCTACATCCCTGTCTGGCATAAAAGAAAAATAGAGAAGGTGGCTGAACCATGGCCAACAAGGGACATCATGAATAGTGTTAAAGCTAAAGAGGAGATGCATGAATTGGCCAGAAAAAGCAGCAAACCTGTAGGCTGGGAGAAATTTAAAAACCAGAGGAGAAGGGTTTAATTTGAAAAGGAAAAATAGAAATGACAGTAAGCTTGCAGAAAGCATAAAAACTGGCCACAAAAGGTATTTGAAAAGAAAAGGACTGGTGAAAATAAACGTAGGTCCCTTACAGGTGAATTCATAATGGACAACAAAGAGATAGCAGACCAGTCGAGCAAATACTTTGAATCGGTCTTTGCTAAGGAGGATACAAATAGCCTTCAGGAAATGCCAGGAGACAGAGGGTCAAACATGAAGGAGGAACTGAACGAAATCCTTATTCGTCAGGAAATGGTACTGGGGAAATTGATGGAATTAAAACCCGAAACACCCCACACTCTGTGCCGGTGGTGGTGGTGCGGGGGGGCGGGTGTTGGTGGCACGGTGGCTCAGTGGTTAGCACTGCAGCCTCACTGCACCAGGGACCCAGGTTCGATTCCAGCCTCGGGTAAGTGTCTGCGTGGAGTTGGCACATTCTCCCTGTGTCTGTGTGGGTTTCCTCCGGGTGCTCCAGTTTCTTCCCACAGTCCAAAAAGATGTGCAGGCCAGGTGAATCAGCTGTGCTAAATTGCCCGTAGTGTTCAGGGGTGTGTGGGTTATCGGGGGATGGGTCTGCGTGGGATGCTCCAAGGGGCAGTGTGAACTTATTGAGCCAAAGGGTCTGTTTCCACACCGTAGGGAATCTAATCCCAGAGTACTAAAGGAGGTGGCCCAAGGAGATGGACACATTGGCGATCATTTTCCAGAAATCTATAGAATCCATGAGACTTTCAATGGACTGGAGGGTAACATAAGGTAACCCTACCCTTTTAAAAAAGGAATCAGAGTGAAAACAGGGAATTATGGGCTGGTTCGCCTGACATCAGTGGTGGGGAGAGTGCTGGAGGCAATTATTAAAGATGTAATAACTGAGCATTTGGAAAGCGGTGACAGAATCTGTCCTAGTCAGCATGGATTCACTAAAGGGAAATCATACTTGACAAATCTTCTGGAATTATTTTCCAGGATGTGACCAGAAGAGTGGACAAGGGTGAATCAGTAGATGTTGTGTATCTGGACTTTCAAAGGGCTATTGACAAGGTTCCACACAAGAGATTAGTAAATAAAATTAAAGTTCATAGTATTTGGGGGTAATGTATTGAAATGGATAGAGAACTGGTTGGCAGAAGGGAAGCAGAGAGCTGGAATAAACTGCTCCTTTTCGGAGTGGCAGGCAGTGACGAGTGGAGTGCCGCAGTGCCAAGACACCAGCTCTTCACAATATACATTAACAATTTAGACAAAGGAACTGAATGCAATATCTCCAAATTTGCAGATTACACCAAGCTGAGTGGTGGTGTATGCTGCGAGGAGGATGCTAAAAGGCTGTAGGGTAACTTAGGTCGGCAGGATGAAGGGGACAATACTTGGCAAATGCAATATAATGTGCATAAATGTGAGGTTATCATTTTGATCACAAAAACAGGAAGGCAAATTATCATCTGAATGGTGGTAGTTTAGGAAAAGGTGAGGTGCAATGAGACCTGGGTGGAACACTATGGTGGAACAGTCTCGGAAGGTTGGTGTACGGGTGCAGCAGGTGGTGAGGAAAGCTAACAGCACATTAGCCTTCATAGTGAAAGAATTTGAGTATCAGAATAAGGATGTCTTGCTGCAATTATACAGTGCCTTCTTGAGACTACACCTTGAGTATTGTGTGTAGTTTTGGTCTCCTAGTCTGAGCAAGGACATTCTTGTCATTGAAGGAGGCCAGCAAAAGTTCGCCAGACTGATTCCTGGGATGGCAGGACTGATATATGAGGGAAGACTGGATCAACCGGGCTTTTACTTATTGGAAATTAGCAGAATGAGGGGGAAAATCAGAAACATATAAAATCCCGATGGGACTGGACAGGCTAGATGCAGAAAGAATGTTCCCAATGTTGGGGAAGTCCAGAAAAAAAGTCTAAGGAGGAAGCCATTCAGGACTGAGAGGAGGAAAAGTTTCTTCACTCAGAGTTGTGAACCTGTGGAATTCTCCCCCACAAAGTTATTGGGGCCAGTTCATTAGTTACATTCAGGAAGGAGCTGGGTGTGGCCCTTGCAGCTAAAGGGATTAAGGAGTCAGAGAGAAAACAGCAATGCGATACAAAAATTGCATGATCAACCACGATCATATTGAGTGATGGTACAGGCTCAAAGGGCTGAACGGCCTACACCTGCTCCTATTTTCTATGTTTTTACATGGGAGTGATTCAAGTGGAATACGTGGGGAGAGGAGCGTATTGGGTAATAACAGAGGAGTATTGGATTCTATGTGGAGAGCCCCTGTGGCCCATCGAGAACCGCAATGTTTGTTTCAGTTCTACCCTTTTCATGTGGAATTAGTAGATATCCAGAGGCAGAAGTACAAGCACATGCTGTCTTTCACCGACACATGAATCAAATTTCTTCTCCTCTACCACATCTACTCAAATAACTAACCAGGGAAATGCAATGTTGAAGGTATGGAAGGCATGGCACAGCCTGCAGCTCACCACGTGAGTAGGTGCAGTGGGGGGCTCAGAGAGATTAAGGAGACCAAAAGGCAGATGATTAAGGGTTGAATGTCCAGCTGCACCCTGGGGTCTATATTGGTCCCAAGACTTGGTGCTAATCTAACGTGTCGTCCAGCTATTGTGGATGGTTCTGCTGTGGTGTACCTAATGCGCCTTAAGGTGGAAATGATGGCAGGACCAAAGTTTCTGAGACAAAGATCGTCAAAGGGGGAACGAGAATGCTTGTGTTTCTTTCAATCTTCAATACTCAGGAAGAGAATTTAAAGGGTGGAACGTATAGGTATTAAACTGAATCTTGCTGGGTTGGCCAAAACAAAATTGAATTAGAATGAAATCAAGAGTGTGTTGGTATTGACCTGACGATTAGAAAGGTGGCAGATTTTTAAAAACATTTTAGTTTAGGCTGAGGGGATGGGTATTGGTTTACATCAAGCTTTATAACTCAAGTCTGTTGTTGAGCTTCAGGCTGAAGATGGCACTTATTACATGCGTATACACGGAGACCAAATTTCAAACTAACGCTGCTGCATTCACATGACAGGAAAGGCCTTAGGCAAGTACTCATCCACTTTAGCAGCAGGAACAGAAAAAGCAGAATATTATTTCATTGGAGATAGGCTGCAGTACAAACTGATCTACTTCACGCTGCATATGATTTATAAAAGGTTAACATGCAGCCACAATAGTTAGCAACTCTGAACCTCACTGGAATGTTGACCTTTATTGTTAACGGGCATGAAGTATAAAAATAAGTACCTCTTGCTGAAACCTTACAGGCCATTGGTGAGGCAACATCAAGAGCTCACACAAGATTTTGGTCTCCTTTTTGATAGGGTTGTATATTGCATCGCAAGCCAATCAGGCATGGCACACCAGGCAGATTCCTATGATGAAACTTTGGGATAAGGTTGAGTCTTCTGTGCCTAAACACAATGGAATTTAGAAGAACGAGAGGTGATCTTATTGAAACAGGCACGATTCTGAGAGGGATTTGACAGGAAACCTGCTTCCCTGCTGATTTCAGGTAATCTAATAACTCGTGACACAGTTACAAAGTCTTCCTTTTAAGACAGAGTTGAGGAGGGCTTTCTTTCTCACAGTTGATTGTGAGGGCTTGCAATTCCCTATCCCTCAGAGCAGCAGAGGCTGGGTTTGGCCATCTTTGATCACCAAGGAGTGAAGGGTTAGGGGGAGAAGCAGCATTACAGAACTGACTCCACAGTTAGATGAGCCATGACCTTACTGATGATCAGAGCAGGCTGGAGGGCCAAATGCAGCTATTTCTAACGGCCTTATTGCATGGTGATATTCTTTTCCAGATCCCAATTAGGCACTCATGGCTTTTTTTGCCTCCACTTTGGCATCAGGAGTTCAACATTTTACACAGTATTTAGCAACGCTACCAGTTTCCAGTGTCCAATAATAACACAGTCCATGTCACGCGTAAACTGGGCATGTTTCTCTTAACTCACATCTTTTTGGAATACTCAGCTGTGTCTGATAATTTCCCACACAGGCTGTTCTCTTTCTCAAGCTCTTCTCGCATTCCTACATCATGTTGTCGTCCTTTCCATCCCTCACATACCTGAGATCTCTGATGTGCTGCGCATTCCTGTGAAGCCATTTATCCAAACACTGGAATCTACAGTTGATCCAATTGTTTAATTTGGCAATTAAATACATTACACTTCAGGAAGGTCAGTGGGTCACTGCCCTTCCACAACTCTCTCTATTAACATAACAGCCCAGTCAATGATGATCAAGAGCTGAAACATTCCATCAAATACCATCTTAACTAAATCTCACAGCAGGGTTCGTACATGGAGAGACAGCCTTTGGTACGGCCTGCTGGCAAGGTGGCATAAACTACACTATAATCGACCAGTCCAGCACAATGTCAGGGTGGGTGGCACAGCCCACAGTATAACTCCCTGACAGTTCATCGCAACCACTGGCTGGTTTTTAAACTGACCTGCAGCGGGGCACGGAGTTGTCGCTGACGCAGGTGTTTCTCCCGGAGGCGCTCCAGATAGTTCCGCTGAGACATACTCCGGATGGAGCTCACTTTCAAATCCTCAAGGTAAGCGGCAATCTGAGGACACAGGAAACAGGGTCAGTGAACACAGAACAGGGCCATGATGTTGTGCTGAACTTTACCCTAAACCTAAGATCTACCTAACCTCCACCCCCTATCTTATACTATCATCCATACGGCGATCTAAAAGTCACTTAAATGCCCCTAACGAAACCGACTTCAATGCCCTCTCCTGCAATGCATTCCACACTGCTACTACTCTCTGAGTAAAGAACCTACCTCTGATATCAACCAGTGTTACTGGTAAACCCAGGATTGTTTTGGGGGAGGGGGAATGGGGTGAAGTATTGGAGGGGGTTGTCTTTACAAGGGGGTGGGGAACAGTGCATACATGAGGACCCCAGGCCTCCTCTGTCCCCTCCTTGCTCGGTGCCCACCTGTTCACGGGTCTTCCCAGGCACCTCGCTCTCAATGCTGCTCAGATCTGGCTCCCTGCTTGCACTCTGCTTCTTCAGCGCCCTCAGCAGAAGTCGCTTCTCTTGAGGGTTCCACTCCACAACCTCGCCATCGACATCCACGCACTCTGTCTCCGACTCCACCCCATACCGGCGCGGGGCGGCTCGCAATCTCACCGGGGGCTTCATCCCCTCGCAAACGGCTCTGTACGGAGCGGGAGAAAATGCAGGGGGGGAGGAAGGAGATAAGGAAGGAAGGAAGGAGGAGGGAAGGAAAGGAGGGAGAACGGGAGGGAGGGAGGGAGGGAGGGAGGGAGGGAGGGAGGGTGAGTGACAGAAATATAGAAGAAATGGGAGGGAAAGCAGAACACTAACTCCCCCCAGGCTCCCAGTGCCTTAGGGGTGAATGAGCCAGAGAGATTCAGTGACAGCATGTCCCTCCACGCACTGTCAACTCACGCACCCCAACACCTGTTAATCACAGGCGCAACGCCCAAATATCACCCCCACACCCACTAATCACAGACACACCCCAAATATCACCCCTGCACCTGCTAATCAGGCCCCCCCAAAATATTACCAACTAATCACAGACCCCCCCAAATATCACCCCCACTCCTGCTAATCACAGACCCCCTCCCCAAATATCACCCCCACACCCGCTAATCAAACATGCCCCAAAATATCACCCACACACCCGCTAATCACAGACACCCATATAAATTAGCCCCAAACCCACTAATCACAGAGACATCACATATATCACCCCGACATTGGATAATCACAGGCCCCCTCCCCCAAATATCACACCCACAACCGGTAATCACAGACACCCACAAGAAACACCACCCAAACCCGCTAATCACAGTGACCCCACATATATCACCCCCACACCCGCTAATCACAGACCCCCCTCCCAAATATCACCCCCACACCTAATCACAGAACCCCCTCCCAAATATCACCCCCACACCTAATCACGGACCCCCCTCCCAAATATCACCCCCACACCCGCTAATCACAGACCCCCCTCCCAAATATCAACCCCACACCCGCTAATCACAGACCCCCCTCCCAAATATCACCCCCACACCCGCTAATCACAGACCCCCCTCCCAAATATCACCCCCACACCCGCTAATCACAGACCCCCCCCCAAATATCACCCCCACACCCGCTAATCACAGACCCCCCCCAAATATCACCCCCACACCCGCTAATCACAGACCCCCCTCCCAAATATCACCCCCACACCTAATCACAGACCCCCCCCTCCCAAATATCACCCCCACACCTAATCACAGACCCCCCCTCCCAAATATCACCCCCACACCTAATCACAGACCCCCCTCCCAAATATCACCCTCACACCCGCTAATCACAGACCCCCCCTCCCAAATATCACCCCCACACCTAAACACAGACACCCCCTCCCAAATATCACCCCCACACCTAATCACGGACCCCCCTCCCAAATATCACCCCCACACCCGCTAATCACAGACCCCCCCCCCAAATATCACCCCCACACCCGCTAATCACAGACCCCCCCCAAATATCACCCCCACACCCGCTAATCACAGACCCCCCTCCCAAATATCACCCCCACACCTAATCACAGACCCCCCCCTCCCAAATATCACCCCCACACCTAATCACAGACCCCCCCTCCCAAATATCACCCCCACACCTAATCACAGACCCCCCTCCCAAATATCACCCCCACACCCGCTAATCACAGACCCCCCCCTCCCAAATATCACCCCCACACCTAAACACAGACCCCCCCCTCCCAAATATCACCCCCACACCTAATCACGGACCCCCCTCCCAAATATCACCCCCACACCCGCTAATCACAGACCCCACCTCCCAAATATCACCCCCACACCTAAACACAGACCCCCCCTCCCAAATATCACCCCCACACCTAATCACGGACCCCCCTCCCAAATATCACCCCCACACCCGCTAATCACAGACCCCACCTCCCAAATATCACCCCCACACCTAAATCACAGACCCCCCCTCCCAAATATCACCCCCACACCCGCTAATCACAGCCCCCCCTCCCAAATATCACCCCCACACCCGCTAATCACAGCCCCCCCCTCCCAAATATCACCCCCACACCCGCTAATCACAGCCCCCCCTCCCAAATATCACCCCCACACCTAATCACAGAGCCCCCTCCCAAATATCACCCCCACACCTGCTAATCACGGACCCCCTCTCCCAAATATCACCCCCACACCTAATCACGGATCACCCCTCCCAAATATCACCCCCACACCTAATCACGGACCCCCCCTCCCAAATATCACCCCCACACCCGCTAATCACAGACCCCCCCCCAAATATCACCCCCACACCTAATCACAGAGCCCCCTCCCAAATATCACCCCCACACCTGCTAATCACGGACCCCCCCTCCCAAATATCACCCCCACACCTAATCACGGACCCCCCCTCCCAAATATCACCCCCACACCTAATCACAGAGCCCCCCCTCCCAAATATCACCCCCACACCTAATCACAGAGCCCCCCCTCCCAAATATCACCCCCACACCTAATCACAGAGCCCCCCCTCCCAAATATCACCCCCACACCTGCTAATCACGGACCCCCTCTCCCAAATATCACCCCCACACCTAATCACGGATCACCCCTCCCAAATATCACCCCCACACCTAATCACGGACCCCCCCTCCCAAATATCACCCCCACACCTAATCACAGAGCCCCCCCCCCCAAATATCACCCCCACACCTAATCACAGAGCCCCCCCCCCCCAAATATCACCCCCACACCTGCTAATCACGGACCCCCTCTCCCAAATATCACCCCCACACCTAATCACAGAGCCCCCCCCCCCCCAAATATCACCCCCACACCTAATCACAGAGCCCCCCCCCCCCCCCCCCAAATATCACCCCCACACCTAATCACAGACTCTCGCCGCCCCCCGAGACTCACCCGGTTTCCTCTAAACTTCCGCCAACTGCCGTTTTCGGTGACCTACAAACCCGGAAATAAACAACCGTCTGAGCCCGCCAGGAACAAACATGGCCGCGCCCATAGTGGTCACGTTGCTGCCATCTTTCAGACTCGCTGAGAACATTTCAGTTTTAAAAGAGCGCCGCACTGTCGGAGGCTCAGCGCCGAGGGAGCGGGCACTGAGCTGTTACTACTCTTTCAATGAGTTTAGAGTTTAAACAGAGAGCCACTCTGTGCATTTCCTACAAAGTGAATTGGAGTCCACACTGTTCTGAAGACAGTTGTGGACAGTTCTTCCCAGTTTCCTGTTCAGTCAATATTTATCCTTCAAACATACCCTCTCAAGTAGATTATCTGGTCATGTTTATGCTTCAGAATTTTGTTCTGACATTACAACACTAACTGTGCTTCAAATATGTCTTCCTGAACTGTTGACATATCAAATACATGCTATCGGTGCTGTTGTCTCCTCTGTCAGTCATCTTCAAAGCATGTACAAGAGCAAATGTAGGCCACTGAAGACCCTCAAGCCTACTGCTTCATTCAATAAGATCATCCCTGATCTGGTTCCTCCACATATCTTTCTACCCCATGTAATTTTTTTTGACACCCTTGTTCATAAAGAACCTACTCTTCTCTGCTGTAAAAAAAATTCAAAGTTTCAGTTTCTAGTACTGTTCGAGGAAAACAGCTTCAAAACTAACTGCCCCCCTCCGAGGGAAATACGTTACCTCTGTCTTTGGTCAGTGCTTATTTTTCACCAAGGCCACCTAATTCTAGAGGAAACTTCCAGAATCACGTAATTGTTACACTCGACCAGTGGCACTTGCGATGGCTGCACTATTTTGTGTCGATGGGGAAAAGGTCAGGCAATGTCCCTTCTCGTGATTTCTATCCAAATAACTATCTAATGTCCTCTTGGATGCCTCCATTGAACCTGCCTCCACCAAATTACCAGGCCATGCGTTGGACACACTGACGACTTGCTGTGAAGAAATTTTTCCCTCGTGTCACCCTTGCTTCATTAGCACATCAGTTTAAGCCTATGTCCCTCTTAATTTTCAGAGTTATAAGAGATGCACAACACAATAGCAGACTCTTCAGTCCAAATCGTCCGTGCTGACCAGATTTCCATTTGGCCCAAGTCCCTCTAACCCATCTTATTCATATATCCATCCAGATGGATACCTGATCCAGAATTTTTGACCGTGTCAATACTCCCTGCAGGATTCGGGTAGGAATGTGAATAAATTTTACAAATGCAGGGTAAATTGGATATTTTACCAGCTTTCTTGGATTGGTGCCCGGAATGAGTGGCTTATCTCATGGGGAAAGGCTGGATAGACTAGGCTTATTTCCACTGGTGTTTAGAAGAACAAGGAATTACTTGATTGAATGGTATAAGATGCTAAATGGTCTTGACAGGGTAAACCTTGGAGTGATGTTTCGTCTTTTGGGTTGGCCCAGACCCATTAAAAGTGAGAGAGTTATCCTTCTTGGATGGGGTGGGGTCGGAGGTGCGGGAATTCTGTTTCTCTCAGGGGGTTGGAGTGAGCTGGGAAATATCTGCCGCAGAAAGCAGTAGAGATGTGACCATTAAATATTTCTAAGCCGAATTTGGATAGATTTTTGTCAGGAAGGGCCACCAAATTTTTATCAGGGATGGATGGGGATGTGGAATTTGAAACACAAACAAAGTATTATTTAAAATATTGTCTTTTCTGAGAGGCTCTGGAGCAGGTGGAAGTTGAACCCAAGTCTCCTGATTCAGAAGGAAGGACACTACCACTGCACCTCGCGCTCTCCACGTTCAAATTATTGGCTGTCAGAGAAGGCTTGAGGGATAGAATGGCCAACTTGTGCCCCTAGTTCTGGACTTCTCACCATCAGGAACATTCTTCCCATATGTGGCCTGTCCAGTCCCACCAGCATTATATATTAGATATAATCCATATCTCCACAGCATTAGCTTCAGGATTGGTTATACAGGGCAGTTGTTGAAGCCACACCTAGAATTTTAAAAAAATTCATTTGTGGGTTGTGGGTATCGCTGGCTGTGCCCAGCATTTCTTGCCCATCCCTAGTTGCCCCTTAAGATGGTGGTGAGCTGCCTTCTTAAACCACTGCAGTCCATCTGCTGTGAGTTGACCCACAATGCCATTAGGGAGGGAATTCCATGATTTTGACCCAGCGAATGACTATATATTTCCAAGTCAGGATGGTGAGTGGCTTGGAGGGGAACCTGAATCTGATGGTGTTCCAATATATCTGCTGTCCTTGTCCTTCTGGATGGAAGTGGTGGTGGGTTTGAAAGGTGCTGCCTGAGGATCTTTGGTGAATTGCTGCAGTGCATCTTGTAGATAGTACACACTGCTGCTTGTTGGTGGTGGAGGGAGTGGATGCTTGTGGATGTGGTGCCAATGAAGCTGCTGCTTTGTCCAGGATGGTGTCAAGCTTCTTGAGTGTTGTTGGGGCCGCAATCATCCAGGCACATGGGGAGTATTCCATCACACTCCTGACTATGCCTTATAGATGGTGGATAGGGAATCAGGAGGTGAGTTACTCGCTGCATTATTCAGTGCAGTTTTGTTCCCTTATCTCCTTATCTGAAGACTGGTGTTCTGGCTATAAGGGGTGCAGCAAAGGTTTACCAAATTGATTCGTGGGGTTGCAGGACTGAGATATGAGGAGAGATAGTCGGATAGGATTGTGCCCCTGAAGTTTAGAAGAATGAGGGGCTATCTCGTTGAAACCTATACAATTCTAACAGGACTAGAGACCATGATTCTATGCCTAAACAGGTTAGATTCAGGAATTTTTTTTCCAGATGGTGAAGGAGCCCAGAACCAGGGACCATAGTTTAAGGACAAGGGATAAGCCTTATCTGTTTGATTTTTATAAACTTCAATAAGGCCATCCCTTAACCTCCTACATTCCAGTGAAAAATGTCCCAGTCTTTCCAGCCTATTTTTATATCTCAAACTCTCCACTCTCGGCAGCATTCTGGTAAATCTTTTCCGAATCCTGTCCAGTTTAATAATAATCTCCCTGTAACAGGACAACCAGAACTGCGCACAATACTCCAGAAAAGGCCTCACCAACATCCTGTACAACATTCAATATCATGTCCCGACTGCTATACTCAAAGGTCTGAGCAATGAAGGCAAATGTGTTGAATGTCTTCTTAACCATCCTGTCTACTGGTGATGCAAATTTCAAAGAGTTATATACTTGAACCTCTAGGTCTCTCTGTTCTATAACACTGCCCAAGGCCCTACCATTAATTTTATAAGACCTGTTATTGTTTGTTTTACCAAAGTGCAATACCTCACATTTATCCAAATTAAACTCCACCTGCCACTCCCTAGCCCATTGATTCAATTGATCAAGGTCTCTTTGTAATCATAGGTAACCTTTTTCACTGTCAACTATACACCAAATTTGGTGTCATCCGCAAACTTGCTAACCATGCGTCCTTTCTTCTCATCCAAATCGTGTATATATAAATGACAGACAAAAGTGGAACCAACATCAATTCCTGTGGGATCACTACTGATCACAAGCCTCCAGTCTGAAAAACAGCCCTGAACCAATGCCCTCTGTCTCCTACCACTTATCCAATTGGCAAGCTCACCCTGAAGCCCACGTGATCGAACTTTTAGTCTACCATACAGAACCTTGTCAAAGGCTTCACGAGAGTCCTCTTAAGTATCGCTGCTTAGTGATAAGCAACCCCGAATTCTGCAACCCCTCCCCAGGTCTAGGATCCAGAATCATTTGTAGTAACCTCTCCAGTGCTTTGATGGACTTGATGTGGAACAGAATGCTCTGGCTAAGGCAGCTGTATGTGTACCTTGCCTTTAAAAGAGTTCACCTTTAAAGACTCCATATTCCTTGGGTAAATACCGTTGCGACTCTGCCTGACAGTTCTTGTGCTCTGTGTCTGCAGACTGCATCACTCAAATGATCTGGGGGCTTGGGTTTGAATCCTACTGCAGCAGATGATGAAATTTGAATTCAATAAAAATCAGGAATTAAGAGTCTAATGGTGACCATGCTGTCACTTGATGAGGAAAACCCATCTGGTTCACTAATATCCATTAGGGAAGGCTGTCCCTGTTTGCCCTGACCCACATGTGACTCCAGACCACAGTTGAAAGTTCACTGCTATTTGGGCAATTTGAGATGTGCAATAAAAGCTTGCCTAGCCAACAGCACCCACAAATAAAAACACAGCCCCCTTGTCCCTGTCTGCCCTGAAGCTAGCAGGGTCCAGGGTGGGGTGCAGTCGAGGTGAGAGCCCTCCCTTTCACCATTTGGTAAGGGAGAGTGTCACAGCTCGCATCTGAAAAGTTAATAACAATTAACAATGAGGCACATTATAAAGCCTCCTACTTTTAGCCTATTTTATGAAATAAGTTGTTCAGCTTGGAGAGGGAGAGCAAAAGAATAGGGTATTATTTGAACAGAGACAAACTGCAGAAAGCTGCAACACAGAGGGACTTATGCATGAACCACAGAAAGCTGGCACACAGGGGCAGCAGGTAATCAAGAAGAGTCATAGAATGTTGGCCCTTATTTCAAAGGGGTTGGAGTGCAATAGTAGGCAAGTCTTTACTGTACAATGTCCTGGTGTGAACCACATCTGGAGTATTGTGAGCAGTTTTGGCCTCCTTATTTAAGGAATGATATTATTGCATTGGAGGCAGTTCCAAGGAAGTTCTCCAGGATGATCCCAGTGTGAAGGGATTGTCTTAGGATCAAAGGCTAAACAGATTGGGATTTTAGTCACTGAAGTTTGGAAGAATAAAAGCTGATCCCTGGGAGCATATCAGCTTCTTAAGGGGCTTGACAGAGTACGATGCTGAATGCTTCCCTACATGGGAGAGTCCAGGACCAGTGATCACAATCTCAGAATCAGAGGATGCCAACTTGAGCGGGAGATGAGGAGGAATTGAGAGTTGAGAATCTTTAGAAATCCTTGCCACAGAGAGCTGTGAGGACAGAGTCCTTACTTTTATTTAGGGCTGAGAGAGATGGATTCTTAATTAATCAAGGTCAAGGATTACAAGGAAAGGCAGGAAAATGGACATGAGGATTATTGGATCAGCCATGATCCTGTTGAATGGCGGAGCAGGCTGAAGGGGCTGAATGGCCTACTCCTGTTCCAATTTCTTATGGTCTTTTCTCTGGTGCAGATGGGACATGAACCCAAGCCTCCTGGCTCGCATGTAGGGACAGGACCCTAGTGCCAGAAGATTCCTCGGGATGAATTATGTGTCAGGTTGTTATGATCCTGCTTGAAGGTGAAGGAAGTGTGTTCAATACAGCTCTGAAAAAAGATTTAGATAAATTTTCCAGAAGGAACATTAGGTGTGAAGTTATCTCAAGAATCGATATTAATGGACCCCAATTTTATCTCTGCAAGTTGCTGGGCTTTAAGCGAGTTAAAAAAACTCACCCAAATTGACTTTAAAAAGTGACTTTGCTTGGAGTGTTGGCGTGTTTATTTTTAATTGTTTCTTGAAATATGGCATCCTTAATGTCTGTAGGAGTCCTGCTTCAATCCCTAATTTTCCCAGAACTGTCAGCCAACAGCTAGGGCTCAGAGCTTTCACTCTGTGACCTGAAGATCCTGACCCTATCCTTCTGCACAGATTCTCTTACACCACCGATGCTCAGCACAGCCATGTGTTGCTGGAATTGGGCCGTGACCCTCTGAGGTTACACTTTGCTGTCGAGCAGGCCAACTTGAAGCCCCTCCCATGCCTTTGGTGGGACGGATACTGATCTGCGTTAGATGGGACTCAAAGACATCGGCCTGGGTGAACAGGAACAGAACAGCAACCAAGATTCTCAGCATGAGCAAGGAGGTCAGGGCTGGTTGGGTGGTGATTCTAGGGGAGAACCATGGTAAAGACGGAGGGGGCTTTTCCAAGGTAAAATGTTGACTCAAATGAGTCTGTGGAATTTTGTGTGGCCTGGTCTGAAATCCCAATGAGGAGAGAGGGAATGTGATTGGACGAAGTTCAAATATGAGATAAAAGGCTGAGTGTTCATTGAGGGGCTGAATGAGGAGGACAGTTGCTTTGTGCCTCTGTTCCCAGGTCTGAGGAATGGTGAACAAATCAACTGGTTCATTCAAAACATGTGACCTGCCTCCCCTCAGCTCTGTCAGATCAAATGGGAACTGACCATGGACCTCGGTTTAAGTCAACAAAGTATGTTAAAGTCCCTCATTTCCTTTGGCGTGTTTTATGTTTTTGGAAAAAGAAATTAAGTGCAGCAGTAGGCCTTTTGGCCCTTCAAGACTGCTCCACCTTTCCATATGTTCATGGCCGCATCCAACTCAATAGCCTGTCCCTGCTTTTCCCCTATATCCATTGATCTCTTTCACCCCAACAACTATATTTATGTCCTTTCTGAAATCGTCCACTGTTTTGGCCTTAGAAAGCACAGTGCGGAGCTGGAGGAACACATCAGGCCAGGCAGCATTAGAGGAGCAGGAAAGCTGACGTTTCGGGTTGGGACCCTTCTGGCCAGGCCTGCTATGATCCTCCAGCTCCACGCTGTGTTGTCTCTGACTCCAGCATCGGCAGTTGTAGTAATCTCTGACTGTCTTGGCCTTGACTCCTTTCTGTTGTAGAGAATTCCATGGAATCACCGCACTGTGGGGGAAGAAATTCCAGCCTAAAATAATTTACCCCATATCCATGGGCTGTGACAGTCATCATCTACACAGTGTAGGGTCATTGGGATTACTAATGAAATTACTGATGAAAACACTACTTTGTCCCAATCAACTCTTGCCCCCTCTCATTCAAAATTCTCACCCTCAACCCTATCGCCAGAACAAGTAAGCAAATCGCTGAGACAAGAACAGAAATTCCTGGAGAAACTCAGCAGGTCAGGCCGTATCTGTGGAGAGAGAGAAGACCGAGTTAATGTTGCAAGATTAGTGACCTTTTTATTTCATATCTCCAACATCTGCAGTCCTTTTTTCTTTCATCCAATAAGTCGCTGAGGTATCTTCGCAACTTGCCTCCAAACAGAACAACTTCTCATCCTCTTTGAATTCAGCCTCTGTCTGAACCACCATGCTTGTTCCTGCCTCCTTAGCGTTCTTAAATCTCTTACTGTATGTAAGTTCATCAACTCATATTTGTAGGCTTCTTGCAATCTTCCTGCCTTCATCATGCCAGTCACACGATCAACGCTATTTTTGAACGAATTTTCAGGTAATCCCTTCCAATCACCTACATCCTCTCGTCCAAATGCTACATAACTGCGAGAAATATCTTTGCCATTAGCTACCACCCCCCATGAACCAGGTCACTTTGGAATGTATTTTCTATTAAAGGTTTAACTCTATAGATCATAGAATCCCTACAGTGTGGAAACAGGCCCGGCAGCCCAACAAATCCACACCAAACCTCACAGCATCCCTCCCAGGCCCATCCCTCTAATCTACACCTCCCTGGACACTGGGACAATTTAGCACAGCCAATCCACCCTATCCTGCATATCTTTGGACTGTGGGAGGGAACCCACGCAGACACGGGGAGAATGTGCAAGCTCCACACAGACAGTCACCCCAGGCAGGAATCGACCCCAGGTCCCTGGTGCTGTGAGGCAGCAGTGCGAACCACTGAGCCACCGTGCCACCCAAGTGTTCACTATGTTCACTCTGGCTGCCTGCAGTTGACGATTAGTCCAACTTCACCCTTACCTGCACGCGGGACAGTCCAGTAAAGTTTTCATCCATTTTTGTATTCTTTTTATTCTTTTTTGGGATTTGTGCTCTATCAAAGCCGAAAGCTTCCCACCTTTTTACTTCCCTATGAACTGAGTGAAGTGCGTTGCTGTGGGCCTGCAGTGACAGATTGAGTAAGGACGACAGGTATCCCCCGCCCACAAAAAAAAGACACAGTTGAACCAAAATTAGTTCTTATATCAAAAGCAACAATTGTGTTGTAATCACTATTGCCGAGACTAATGCCAGATGTGTTCATTGAAGTTAAAATTAAGTAGTGACCATGATGGATTTCAAACATATGTGTTTAGGTTGTCGGTATTACCAGTCTAACTATCACTACCACTGCATCACCACTTCCCCATTGCTCTTTCGACCCTCCTTGTTCCTTAAATCCATGGGAGGGATGGCTCAGTGGTTAGCACTGCTGCCTTATAGCGCCAGGGACCCGAATAGTGGACAATTATACTAATCTTTAATTATGAGACTTGGCTGGACTACGTGGACTGTCCATCTTCTATCTACAAATGTGGATTATTTCCAGGACCAGCCTGACATGCATAAACAATAACTGCCTTCATTCTTCTACAATGAGCTGTCTTTGTAGACGCCTTTCCCCTCTCTCTCCCACTGGAAGGATCCCGTGCACTTATTTGCCACAAGAATATCCTCATCAGTCCTTCCATTCACTAGTCCACAAAGCTAAATTAACTCAAAGGTTCACCGTGTCTTCACCTTAAAGTCACACTTTCTTGTATTTCATTGACTCACGACCTCCCCATGCTCACCTTGCCCCTGAGAGGCACCTTCTGCTAATTGGACTAACTAACTTCCCAGAAACAAGGAGCAGGAGTAGGCCATTTGGCCCTTTGAGCTGCTCTGCCATTCAGTATGACCGTGGCTAAACATCCACATCAGCCCCTTGTCCTCACTTCCTCCCCATGCCCTTTGATCCCTTTAATTTTAAGAGCTTTATCTAATTTCTTGAAGATGCTCGTTGTTTTGGGCTCAACTACTTTCTGTGGCAGAGAATTCCATAGGGTCACCGCTCTCTGGGTGAAGACATTCCTTCTCATCTCTGTCTTAAATGGTCTGACCCATATCCTTAGTCTGTGAATCCCTGGTTCTGGATTCCCAGGTCATTGGGAACATTCTTCCTGCATGTATCCGGTCAAATCCTGTTAGACGTTAATAAGTTTCTGTGAGATTCTACACCCCCATCTCGTTCTACTCAAACCCAATGAACATAATCCTAACCCACCCAATCTGCCTCTTCATGCATTAGTCCTGCCATCCCAGGAATCTATCTGGTTCCCTACAAGGAGTCCCTTCTACACTGATGTTGCGACCATTTTTTGCTCTCTTGGGTGAGGTACATTTTCCCCTGCAACTCCACCCACCATCTTTCTCTTCAAACAAGCTCTGAGCCCATCGTCCTGGGCCGTTGTCAAGCTCCTTGTTTTCACAAGTCATTGAGCCTGTTGTGGCCATTCCCAGAGACCACGTTTGAATCGCTCAAGTTGGGTTTCTGCCCTGTCAGGGAGACGTAAGATATAAGAGCCAAAGTAGGCCATTCAGCTCATTGAGGCTAGCCCATCATTCAGCAGCTACTCTGATAATCCTCAACTCCACTTTCCTGCCTTTTACTCATAACCGTTGATTCCCTTAAACATCTAGCACAGCCTTGAACAATCTGAATGACCCAGCCTCAGTAACCCTTTGCAGGAAGGAACTCCACACACATTTGTCTCCCCTGAAAGAGGAAACAAAGCAGGTGTGATCAAAGTCACAAATATTATCCTGCAAAACTCACAGTTCCAACTCTCTCCATCACCCTCCCCATCTGCCTGTGATGCGGTTAACAAAGTTCTATGCTTCCCACACCTTTGTAAGTTTGTAAAGCTGGGTGGGATAACTGCCTGAAACGTCAGCTTTTGTGCTCCTGAGATGCTGCTGGGCCTGCTGTGTTCATCCAGCCTCACATTTTATTATCTGGGATTAATCTTGCCTGCTCCCACTTGTATCTATTACAAATAACTAGCAATAATCTTTACTTCCCAATCCCACACCATTACCTCTGGTGCCCCACAAATGTCCTCTGGCCTTCCTCCTCACTGCCAAGGACATGGGCCCAGTTTTGTGATTTTTCCTGGCTAAGTCCAAGTTGTGTTGAGTGTTTGTTTTGTAGAGATTGTCAGTGTGAGGCTTTGTTAGACTTCTCGCCATATCTTACCATACATACTAAAACTACCATCCCTACATCAATGGTGTATGTCCCTCCAATTCCAGTGTCGTCTTCTTGACAAAATTTGCCACTGCTAGATATCCCAGAATTCACTGGCATCCTTTGTGCCAGTACTATCTTTAAAGGCCAGGATAAACCCCGTCAAGTCCTGAGCTGCTCTGCGCAGTGCCTGACTTTTCTCCCATACTTGGCAGACAGGGGGAAGTCAGAGGCCCAAATTATGGGCAGGTTCCTGGAAGCCTTGCTGTATGGATTGGTGCACAGATGGGACTTACTCTGGGACCAGTAGCGATGGCCGTGACACCAAAAGATCTCAGCCTAATCTGTGGTTGCCACCCAGGTAAAGCGCACTAAGCCACCAGGAAGAATGCCAGTACTTTCAGAAGATGGTCAATGACATATATTCTGACATTGTCTCAAAGCATTATCAATAATTCAATCCAGAACAGCACAGTGAGTTGGACGGTCAGCCATGATCATATTAATTGGTGGAGCAGGCTCAGTGAGTCGAAGGGCCTACTTCTGCTCCTCTTTTCCATCTTTCGACGAAAGTAAGAAATGAATCAGCCAGAACAAAACTCTGTTAAAAGAATGCAAAGTGTGAAGCTGGATGAACACAGCAGGCCAAGCAGCATCTCAGGAGCACAAAAGCTGACGTTTCGGGCCTAGACCCTCTCTGATGCTGCTTGGCCTGCTGTGTTCATCCAGCTTCAAACTTTGTTATCTTGGATTCTCCAGCATCTGTAGTTCACATCAGCTCTGTTAAAAGAATGTTTGCTCCAAAGTAAGAGCTCTGTCAGACATTAACTGCTTTGCCTTTAAGCTTTTCATCATTTAACAGCAACACTGCATTTCTTGCCATTGACTGATTTTTCCGAAATTAAGGTGTCTTTTGTGTGAGCAGCAATGTGATTCTTGTTAGTTCTTTACTTATAAAGAAAATTATTCAAATAACTTAAAAAGCAAACATGGCTTCACACATGGCATAAATGAAGTAGATTCTTTCAAAAAAAAACACTGACCCATCTCTCGCGATAAAGTAATTATTTATTGTGCAAGAAAAGTGCAGCTGTTTGTCGACAATTAAATTAGGAAAACATTTAAGTTCAAAGTAAATCACCTGACCATACATCTGAGAGTTTGTCTTAATCTGTCCAACAGTAAGAGTTGACTCAGCTCATCCCACCCCATGACATGTCAGCATTTCTCTACATCTTTCCAATCAAGAGATGTGCAAAACCGAACTGATCTCAATTTACCCATTAGAATTCAATTTAGCACAACATAATTGGGCTCTCAACAAAGAACGAGGAAAGTCTTCATATACAATTAACTTCCAGCATTGGTTAAACGCAGCCAGTAGAGGAGGTAGCTTTGACAGGATAAAGTTGATCCTGCATTTTTAGTTTGCTATGCTCTCGTTTACACTGAGTGTAAATCTTCCAAAATAGAAAGAATGCAAATTAGACCTTTTTGTTTTGGTTGTAGCAAATGTTTATTAAGTACCAAAGTCTTAGAGCATAATAACTAGCTTTAGTTGTTGGAATTAATGCTTGTTTCCTTCTACAGCCAGTTTGAAAGTATTGTCTCGAGGTGTGCTGTAAGCATGAATTCTACCAATGTTTCACTTTCGACCTCAAAAGTGGATGGCACCACCTACTTATTATGAGTTGTAGTAGGTGGCTTGTTCAGATGTTGAGATTCTCATTTTACACTTCCACTTCTTCATGACTTATCGCTGCAGTTAAAGAAAGGTAGCTTTCGCATCCAATCTGCACGAGTACCACATTCAGGAATGGTTCTTTTCTCTCTCAAAGAACCAGAATAAGAATATTCTAAAGTATGTAAAATGTGAAAGAACGTGCTTTTTATACAGCGTTGCACTTCAACAAGTCCTTTTTAAAAAATTAAGGCAGGCAAATGTTGCAAATTTTCAAAGTCAAATTTCTCCTTTTAAGATAGAACAGAAGTTGACAGTTAACTGTGGCACTCCAGGATTCTCCAACCACGTCAAACAAGAAAGGATTATTTTCGCCCTCTCAAAGAATGTTGTCAAAATTGGTTCTCATGACAGTTGGATTCAGTTCAATTCAGAGCCGTGAGTCGTAATCATCTCCTTGGGGTTACTGATTGAGCAATTTCTGAAATAATGCTAAGTCAAATCTCTGAAGCAGGTTCTAAGTGAAGACAGCAACTACGTTTGTAAAGATACACAGCAGGGCAAATGGATGTGCTGAAATGAAGGAAAAATAAATAAATGGATTTTCTTGTAATTGTTCCAACTTACAAAATGGTAAGTGCCATGAGTGGCACAGTGGCTCAGTGGTTGGCACTGCTGCCTCACAGCGCCAGGGACCTAAGTTTAATTCCAGCCTCAGGTGACTATCTGCGTGGGTTCCCTACGGGTGCTCCGGATTCCCCCCTCAGCCCAAAGATGTGCAAGTTAAGTGGATCGGCCATGCTAAATTGCCCATGTGTCCAGAGATGTGTAGGCTAGATGGATTGGCCATGGGAAATGCAGTGTTATAGGGGTTGGGTGGGCTGCTGGATGGAGTGTTGGTGCAGCCTTTTCACACTATGGGGTTTCTATGATTTTAAGGAACAAAAGCAGATGTTGCTGGAAAAGATCAGCAGGTCTGGCAGCATCTGTGAAGAAAAATATCAGAGCTACTGTTTCAGGCCTGGTGACCCTTCCATAGAACTCTTAAGTACAGGACAAATGTGATTTGAGGGAAGTAGTTAACTTTGAGGGAACTTTAAAAGAAAGATTATAATAGTTCTGAAGAAGAGATACCAGACTCTAAACGTTAACTCCTGATTCTGTCTGCACAGATAGCATCAGGCTTGCTGAATTTTTCCAGCATTCTGTGTTTGATTTTAAAACGTGACTATCACCACCTTACTGTTATGTTGTTAAGGCAATGCCTTAGTATGCTCGGCTATGCTGACACAGTGATAGGCTGTACAATTGGGAAATGATCCAGCTTGTAAAGGAATTGCAATGAGATTTTACTTGGCTGATACCAGGGTTAGCAACCCTGTCTGAAGAAGAGAGGTTAGCCCTTATTCACTGTAGTTTAGAAGGGTAAGATAGAATCTGATTGAAGTTTTTAAAATATTAATAGGATCGGATGGCCTAGATGCAGGGAAGATGTTTCCCCTGGTTGGGGAATCTAGAACCTAGAGTCACAATCTCAGAATACAAGGTAGGCCATTCAGGATTGAGATGAGGAAACATTTCTTCACTCAGAGGGTGGTCACCCTGTGGAATCCTCTATCACAGAAGGCAGTGAAAGTCAAGTCATGGAATACATTCAAGAAAGTCATTGATATATTTTTTAGATTTTCAAGGCATGAAGGGATATGGGTAGAAAGTGAAAATGTGATTTTGAGATAGAGGATCAGCTATGATCAAATTGAATGGCTCGAACAACCAAATGGTCTATTCCTGTCCCTTGTTTCTATGTTTCAGTCTGATATTCCTATTGAAAAGACGATGATAAAAATGATTGCAATCTCCCCAAATGCCTCATACTTTGAAATTGTCTGCTAAAATAGCCATGTACAGTATCTAAAGCCCTGCATTCCGTAATTCCTATAAATGGAATGATCACTTGAACTCAGGCCAAATTGAAGATGTCCCAACATCTTACTATTGATCTTGCTGTTGAACCATCTCCCAAACTTTCTAAAGCCTACATGCAGTTCTGAAGATGGGTCACTGGATCAGAAGCATTAACTCTGTCTCTGTTTCTCTCTCTTCCCCCACCACTCCACCCCCATGGATGTTGCCAGACCTGCTGCGTTTTTCTAGCACTTTGCTGGTTTTTTTTGTCTCAGATCTCCAGCAACCACAATTCTTCTTTTCATTTTTAATCCAGAGGGGCCCAGATAATGTTCTGGGGACCCAGGTTCACATCTCGCAATGGCAGAAAGTAGAAATTGAATTCAGCAAAAATCTGAAATTAAAAGTCTTATGATGACCATGAAACCATTGCCAATTGTCTGGGGAAAATTCAGCTGGTTACTTCATCTCCTTTATGACCTGCTGTCTTTACTCAGGCAGGCCTGCCTATGATTCCAAACTAATAACAATGTGTGGTCAACTCTTAACTGCCCGCTGGGAAATTAGGAACTGTGCTAGCCAGCAACATCCACATACCATGAAACAAATAAATAAAAAAAAATGCTTATCATGACTAACATCATCGAAATCTATCATATATTTTCCATTACTAGACAGATGCCCTTTGTTAAGATGAATGAAATATAAAGCCTGATGTGTACTTTGGTCCTGTCCAATTTTTGTTTTCTTTTCTCTTGACTCCTGGCACTTCTCTTTTTTGGAATATTGGAATTACAAAGAGTTTCCCACTTTCTTATCAGACCTGCCTATTCCACAGGGGTTACCGCAGATAAGCGCTAACTGTGGAGAGGGCATTTCTCCTTGTGGGAGAGTTTAGGACCAGGGAGCATTATCTCAGAATAAAGGACCCCATATTTAAGACAGAGATCAGAACTCTGAGGAAGGGTCACCGGACCCAGAACGTTAACTCTTTTTTTCCCTCCTCCACAGATGTTGCCAGACCTGCAGAGCTTTTCCAGCAACATGATTACTGATAGCTTGCCACAAAGAAATAAACATTAATGAAATGTGGAGTAGCAGGATGAGACATTTGTCTCCAACCATGGTGTGCAAAGTTTTTGACTGTGATTATCTGTAATCATTTTTTGTAATTAACTCAACATGGAAAATGAACAGACTATCTGCTAGAGATAATGGGAACTGCAGATGCTGGAGATTCCAAGATAATAAAATGTGAGGCTGGATGAACACAGCAGGCCAAGCAGCATCTCAGGAGCACAAAAGCTGACGTTTCGGGCCTAGACCCTTCATCAGAGAGGGGGATGGGGGGAGGGAACTGGAATAAATAGGGAGAGAGGGGGAGGCGGACCGAAGATGGAGAGTAAAGAAGATAGGTGGAGAGGGTGTAGGTGGGGAGGTAGGGAGGGGATAGGTCAGTCCAGGGAAGACGGACAGGTCAAGGAGGTGGGATGAGGTTAGTAGGTAGCTGGGGGTGCGGCTTGGGGTGGGAGGAAGGGATGGGTGAGAGGAAGAACCGGTTAGGGAGGCAGAGACAGGTTGGACTGGTTTTGGGATGCAGTGGGTGGGGGGGAAGAGCTGGGCTGGTTGTGTGGTGCAGTGGGGGGAGGGGATGAACTGGGCTGGTTGAGGGATGCAGTGGGGGAAGGGGAGATTTTGAAACTGGTGAAGTCCACATTGATACCATATGGCTGCAGGGTTCCCAGGCGGAATATGAGTTGCTGTTCCTGCAACCTTCGGGTGGCATCATTGTGGCAGTGCAGGAGGCCCATGATGGACATGTCATCAAGAGAATGGGAGGGGGAGTGGAAATGGTTTGCGACTGGGAGGTGCAGTTGTTTGTTGCGAACTGAGCGGAGGTGTTCTGCAAAGCGGTCCCCAAGCCTCCGCTTGGTTTGACTATCTGCTACTTGTTCCTGGAACAAGACCCCAGCACTGCAGTGAGCTTTACATAACTGACTAGCAGCAACTTTTTCATAGAATCCCTACAGTGTGGATACAGGCCATATGGCCCAACAAGTCCACACTGCCCCTTGATAACAAAGTGTGGAGCTGGATGAACACAGCAGGCCAAGCAGCATCTTAGGAGCACAAAAGCTGATGTTTTGGGCCTAGACCCTTCATCAGAAAACAGCTCCTTCTCTGATTTTAAGATGAGATTTACTGCTTATGTTCTGGGGAGGCACTGAGCAATCCAAAGGGGTTTCTTTTGTCCACTGCTTAATTCATGGAGCTGGAGGAACACGGCAGGTCAGAGAAGCAGGAAAGTCCATGTTTCGGGTTTACAACCTTCATCAGGGCCCATGTGTTGTTATTTTTCTATTGAGAACATTTTCTACCTAGCTTTTACACTCGCTGTCTCATTTGCTGTGAAACACTGGATATTTCATGTGACAGATGAACAACTTTCTATCCAAATAGGTTAGAGAAATGAAGGACAAGGAAATCACCGGAGCTATGTATTTACCTTATTACTGATAATTGTCTTAACCTGTGGAGAAATCAGAGTGGTGTTAGACTTAACTGATGCTTTGCAAGGGAACATATTCAAGAGCTAAAGTGCATCACCTACAACACACAACCTTTCTCATTAACCTATCAACATTCCTCTTAGACTTTAAAAAAAGTCACTTTCCACTGAATATTTGTTGTTGTTCTTTCAGATACAAAGTGCATACACTGACATCAAAGAAATGTGAGAGCATTTTGCACCAGTTTTTTTTTAGTCCTGACAATTTATAGCAGATTAGTGACCAAATCATCTCAGTGATCTACTTTGTAAATGGTGTTTCAAAGGATTGACACACTGGGGTGAATATAAAATAAAATATTTCCACATTGTCTCTCTCGGTTCATTACAGTTCTCTTAGGTGGTCAGTATGGTCACACTGATAGAGTCAGTGGCCCATATAGCTGGAAACAGACCCTTCAGCTCCACCAGTCCATGCTGAACATAATCCCAAACTAAACTAGTCCCAACTGCCTGCTCCTGACTCATGCCTATCCAAACCTTTCCTGTTCACGTACTTAACCACACGTCTTTTTAAACATTGTAGTTGTAATGGTGCCCTTTCCCACCACTTCTTCAGGAAGTTCATTTCACATGTGAATCACCTTATGTGTAAAAAAAATTGTCCCTCATATCTTTTTTGAGTCTCTCTCCTCTCACTTTAGAAATATTCACTATCCTAAGGGAAAAAGGCACCTACCATTAACTTTATCGACACCTCTCATGATTTTATAAAACTTTACAAGATCACCTTGCAACTTCCTATGCTCCAGTGGAAAAAAGTCCCAGCTCATCCAGCCTTTCTTCATAACTCAAACGTCCCACACCTGGCAACATCCTGATAAATCTCTTCTGAACCCACTCCAGCTGAAATAATATCCTTCCTGTAAGGGGGCAACCAGACTGGACACAGTATTCGTTGAAATTATTCAACATTCCATAAGCATCAACATCCTTACACTTAGAAAACTGTATCTTAATAACCATTTTTCCATGTGACAATATACAGCCCAGAACCTTCAGAAAAATACTATGAAATGGGACCATTGCATTCTTTTAACCTCTTTTCTCGGGTTTGGAGGGTGAGAATATTTGCATTGAGCTTATTTTGTCAGCTGTCTTTCAATATACACACAAACATTTCACAAAAAGGAAAACACTGTTGTTTCCTGCTCACGTTTGTTCCCTCATTTATTACAGATTCATTAACAGACAGACCCCTTGTGAGATAAATGCTGCCAATGTCCAATTTCAATGCCCTACCATCTTTAGCCATGTGAAACTATTTCAACAGGCCAGATTACTTCAGCTCAGGGCCAAATTAATGATTTATAAATAATCAACGTCAATTTCTAAAACCTATGACCATGTACACATTTCACACAAACCCTTCCACAACTTGTTCTGTGTGTAATCAGTATCTTGTTTGTAACAAACAATAATAAGGTAATTGAAGTGATATATTTACCAGATTAATCATAATCATTAACTTCTGTGGGAGAAAGAGATTAGGTGTTAGCACATCAAGAGACAACAGTTTAATGGTCAACATTAACAAGACCCTGAGCTTCTAGTTTTCTGCCACTTTAACACACCACGCTGTTCCCGGCCGACATCGCTGTCTCAGGCTTGCTGCAGGACTCCAGCAGAAGCTCATTTCAAGTTGGAACAATAGCACCTCATTTTCCAGTTGGGCACTCTGCAGCCTTCTGGACTCAATATCGAAATTCAAAACTTCAGGGCTTGAATTCTGCCACGCCCTTACCCCAACTCCCACACAGCAGGCCTTGTTATCACACTGGCTTATTGTTACACACTACCTGTTGTTAGTTGCTAACAGTACCCATTAACAGCTATTCACTGTCCTGGCCAAATTTCCATCAACTCCTTTGTCCAACTATTCTTTACTGTTTTTTGGGTTCTAACCCCACCTATCATTCGCTCCTTACACCCCTCCCCTCACACTATCTTCTGCATATAAAGCAATGCTTTCTGAGTCACCGTCATTTCTGAGGAATGGTCACTCGACCTGAAACATTAAGTTTGATTTCTCTTGACAGATGCTGCCAGACCTGCTGAGCTTTTCCAGCAATGTCTATATTTGTGTCTAGAAAAACTCCAGTTGTTTTCTCTGAGCAGAGGCTGAGGGGAGACTTGATGGAAGTCTATAAAATTATGAGCTGCATTGATGGTCAGAACCTTTTTC